>NC_086450.1:175519478-175823228 GCF_028390025.1 Pseudophryne corroboree | reverse complement strand
TCAGGCCGAGGACGCTCGGCCCATCGCCAGCCCACAGGAGAGGTAAAACAGTCACCTTGAACCAGGTGGTTTGCAACTAATCACATTCCGGGATCACAGTCCCCCGCCTAACTGCCAGCTGTCTTGTGTTCATACTCAGTCAGCTACATTTCGGGACTGCCTGCACATTTCCCATAGCCGGCTAAGCGCACAGCATTCACCGGTGTTTATCAATTATGGACATTCTCTTCATTCTTGATTAATATGAACTTATGCTCATTTTATGTCCAGACACGGAATATTTAGAGGTGATTTATAATCAAAAATTTTTTTTCTCTTTAGGTGTATATGCAGCTTTTATTAAAATTATATATATTTTATATTCCGTTTTTTACTTGATTCACAATATTAAATTTGTATTATTTTTGAATTGTTGGCTCTCATCGTCTTATATATTTCCTGGAACTCAGCGCTGTCCGTTTTTTCTCCTTTTTTGCTGTATGACTAAGCTAAGTGACACAACCACCTGGCCCATCTAGTAGTGTCACTCAGTGGCTGAATGTCGAGAGTGGGCCGCAATTGTTCGGTCCACTGATATTATACGTCCAAATCACTGAAATGATACGTCCAAATCACTGGAATAAAATGGAAAAATCACTGGAATTATACGTCCAAATCACTGGAATTAAATGGCAGTACCACTGGACATATACTTAAGTGTCAGACAGGATGGCACTTTAAAAAAATAGTCCCCAAACAGCACATGATGATAAGAAGAAAAAAAGGTGCAAGATGGAATTGTCCTTGGACCCTTCCACCCACCCTTATGTTGTATAAACAGGACATGCACACTTTAACAAACCAATCATTTCAGCTACAGGGTTTGCCTCACGACTGTGGCTGAAATGAATGGTTTGATTGGGCCCCCATCAAAAAAAGAAGCAATCAATCTCTCCTTGCACAAACTGGCTCTACAGAAGCAAGATGTTGACCTCATCCTCATCCTCTGATTCATCACCCCTTTCACTGTGTACATCCTCCACCTCACAGAGTATTAATTCGTCCCCACTGGAATCCACCATCACAGGACCCTCTGTACTTTCTGGAGGCAATTGCTGGTACAGGTCTTCCCGGAGGAATGAACATCATCTTCTCCACATATTGTGGAAGTAACCTCCGACGCCGATTGCTGACAAGGTTACCGGCTGCACTAAACACTCTTTCGGAGTACACACTGGAGGGGGGGGGGGGCAACATAGGTAAAATAAAGCCAGTTTGTGCAAGGGCATCCAAATTGCTTCTTTTTTTCCTGCCAGTATACATATGGACTATCTGACATGCCTACTTGGATGCTGTCACTCATATAATCCGCCACTATTCTTTTAGTGGTGACAGAATCATATGTAGTGACAGTAGACATGTCAGTAATCGTTGGCAGGTCCTTCAGTCTGACCCAGATGTCAGCACTCGCTCCTGACTGCCCTGCATCACCGCCAGCGGGTGGGCTAGGAAATCTTATCCTTTTCCTTGCAGCCCCAGTGGCGGGAGAAATTGAAGGAGGAGCTGTTGATGGGTCACGTTCCGCTTGAGTTGACAATTTACTCACCAGCAGGTCTTTGCACCTCTGCAGACTTGTGTCTGCCGGAAAGAGAGATACAATGTAGGCTTTAAACCTAGGATCGAGCACGGTGGCCAAAATGTAGTGCTCTGATTTCAACAGATTGACCCCCCTTCAATCCTGGCAAAGCGAATGAAGTGTTCCATCCACAAGTCCGACATACTTTGCGGAATCGCTTCATCTTAGCTCCTCCTTCAATCTCTCCATCTGCTTCTGCAAAAGCCTGATAAGGGGAATGACCTGATTCAAGCTGGCAGTGTCTGAACTGACTTCACGTGTGGCAAGTTCAAAGGGTTGGAGAACCTTGCACAAGACAGAAATCATTCTCCACTGCGCTTAAATCAGGTGCATTACCCCTCCTTTGCCTATATCGTAGGTGGATGTAAAAGCTTTAATGGCCTTTTGCTGCTCCTCCATCCTCTGAAGCATATAGTGTTGAATTCCACCTCGTTACCACCTCTTGCTTCAGTTGATGGCAGGGCAGGTTCAGGAGTGTTTGCTGGCACTCCAGTCTTTGGCATGCGGTGGCAGAATGTCGAAAGTGGGCCGCAATTTTTCGGGACACTAACAACATCTCCTGTACACCCCTGTCATTTTTCAAAAAATACTGCACCACCAAATTATTTGTATGTGCAAAACATGGGACGTGCTGGAATTTGCCCAGATGTAATGCACGCACAATATTGGTGGCGTTGTCCGATATCACAAATCCCCAGGAGTCTCTAATTGGGGTAAGCCATTCTGCGATGATGTCCCTCAGTTTCCGTAAGAGGTTGTCAGCTGTGTGCCTCTTACGGAAAGCTGTGATACATAGCGTAGCCTGCCTAGGAATGAGTTGGCATTTGCGAGATGCTCCTACTGTTGCCACTGCTGTTGTTGCTGCGGGAAGCCATACATCTACCCAGTGGGCTGTCACAGTCATATAGTCCTTAGTGTGCCCTGTTCCATTTGTCCACATGTCCATGGTTAAGTGGACACTGGATACAACTGCATTTTGTAGGACACTGGTGACTCTTTTTCTGACATCTTTGTACATTCTCGGTATCACCTGCCTAGTGAAGTGGAACCTAGATGAGATTCGGTACCGGGGACACAATACCTCCATCAATTGTCTTTATCCTACTGCACTAATGGCGGATACTGGATGCACGTCTAACACCAACATGTGTCAAGGCCTCAGTTATCCGCTTTGCAAAAGGATGACTGCTGTCATATCTCATCTTCCTCACAAAGGACTGTTGGACAGTCAATTGCTTAGTTGAAGTAGTACAAGTGGTCTTCCGACTTCCCCTCTGGGATGACGATCGACTCCCAGCAGCAACAACAGCAGCAGCAGCAACAGCAGGCGTACCACTCAAGGATCCTCCGGAGGAATCCCGGTTAGGAGAGGACTCCTCCGTCTTGACAGTGACATGGCCTGCAGGTCTACTGATGTTCCTGACTGAGGAGGAAGTTGACGTTGAGGGAGTTGGTGGTGTGGCTTGCAGGAGTTGGGTACAGGAGGAAGAAGGGATTTAGGTGTCAGTGGACTGCTTACGCTCTTACCCAAAGTTTCACAACTTGACACTGACTTATGATGAATGCACTGCAGGTGACGTATAAGGGAGGATGTTCCTAGGTGGTTAACATCCTTACCCCTACTTATTACAGATTGACAGAGGCAACAGATGGCTTGACACTTGTTGTCCGGATTTGTGGATAAATAATTCCACACCGAAGAGGTGGCTTTTTTGGTAGTTTGCCCAGGCATCACAATAGGCTTCTTCATTCCACGGACAACTGGTGCCTCCCCCGGTGCCTGACTTAAACAAACCACATCACCATCAGAATCCTCATTGTCAACTCCTTCCTCAGCGCCAGCAACACCCATATCCTCATCCTGGTGTACTTCAACAGTGACGACTTCAATTTCAATAACAGGAACTGGACTGTGGATGCTCCTTCCAGCACTTGCACGGGGCGTGCAAATAGTGGAAGAAGCCACCAATTCCCGTCCAGTGTTGCGAAGGTCAGGCATCGCAACCGCCGACACACTTGGACTCTCCTTGGGAATTTGTGATACCATATCAGAACGCAAAGTTCTTTTCTGTGCTATTTCCAGCTTAACTCTTTTAATTTTTCTAGCGGGAGAATGAGGGCTTCCATCGTCATGTGAAGCTGAACCACTAGTCATGAACATAGGCCGGGGCCTCAGCCGTTCCTTGTCAGTGTTGTAAATGGCATATTGGCAAGTTTACGTTTCTTTTCAGACCATTTAAATTTCTTTTTTTGGTTCTTTTTACTGAACTTTGAAGCTTTTTGGATTTTACATGCCCTCTACTATCACATTGGGCATCGGCCTTGGCAGATGACTTTGATGGCATTTCATCGTCTATGTCATGGCTAGTGGCAGCAGCTTCAGCACTAGGAGGAAGTGGTTCTTTATCTTTCCCTATTTTATCCTCCGAATTTTTATTCTCCATTATTTTTTTGGGAGTTATATAACACAATATGCAGCACAGGAATGACTGATGGCTGATGGCCAGGACACTACCACTGGTCTGATTCAGCACAACACAGCAACACTGTAAGGGACTTGTTGTTGTTGTTGTTATTATTATTATTATTATTATTATACGGTGGCAGCAGCGTATACCACTGTGACTGCCTGGTCACTGGACTGACTGATGGCCAGGACACTACCACTGGTCTGATGCAGCACAACACAGCAACACTGTAAGGGACTTGTTGTTGTTGTTATTATTATTATTATAATATGGCAGCAGTGGACATGTAGCAGCAGCGTATACCACTTTGACTGTCTGGTCACTGGAATAACTGATGGCCACGACACTACCACTGGTCTGATGCAGCACAACACAGCAACACTGTAAGGGACTTGTTGTTGTTGTTATTATTATTATAATATGGCAGCAGTGGACATGTAGCAGCAGCGTATACCACTGTGACTGCCTGGTCACTGGACTGACTGATGGCCAGGACACTACCACTGGTCTGATGCAGCACAACACAGCAACACTGTAAGGGACTTGTTGTTGTTATTATTATTATTATTATAATACGGCAGCAGTGGACATGTAGCAGCAGCGTATACCACTGTGACTGCCTGGCCACTGGACTGACTGATGGCCAGGACACTACCACTGGTCTGATGCAACACAACACAGCAACACTGTAAGGGACTTGTTGTTGTTGTTATTATTATTATTATAATACGGCAGTAGTGGACATGTAGCAGCAGCGTACACCACTGTGACTGCCTGGTCACTGGAATGACTGATGGCCAGGACACTACCACTGGTCTGATGCAGCACAACACAGCAACACTGTAAGGGACTTGTTATTATTATTATAATACGGCAGCAGTGGACATATAGCAGCAGCGTATACCACTGTGACTGCCTGGTCACTGGAATGACTGATGGCCAGGACGCTACCACTGGTCTGATGCAGCACAACACAGCAACACTGTAAGGGACTTGTTTTTGTTGTAATTATTATTATTATTATTACTACTATAATACGACAGCAGTGGACATATAGCAGCAGCGTATACCGCTGTGACTGCCTGGTCACTGAATGACTGATGGCCAGGACACTACCACTGGTCTGATGCAGCACAACACAGCAACACTGTAAGGGACTTATTATACAGCAGCACTGGACATATGGCATCAGAGAACACTACCACTATGACTGATGCAGCACAACACAGCACCACTGGACAGCACTGGACATATGGCAGCAGAGGACACCACCACTGTGACTGATGCAGCACAACACACCACCACTGAACTGATGCAGCACAACACAGCACCACTGGACAGCACTGGACATATGGCAGCAGATGACACAAGCACTGTCACTGGACAGATTCAACACAAGACACTGTCGAAGTCAGAAAATATTACAACACACACATTACGTACAAACACCACAGATGGCCTCCGTGTGCGTACGTATTCGGCTGTGCGTGCACATATTCGCAAATTGCGCATGGTCGCTCCCGCGGTCCTGCGCATTAGAGCGTGGTATGAGTAATTACAGTGGAGTTTGTACTCGCATGGAAAATCCACAAAGACATATCATAAATCTAATCTATATATTGCATAAATCCCACACTGTCTGCTTCCTCTTCTAAATAGCATGAAGATCGGTCACACATAAATTAAACTCCCAGAGACTAAAACACAATGGCCTTATTTACACTAAGCTTTGAAATTCTATGAAGAAGGCAAACACCTTTGTTTACTAGGGTAGCCGAGTTTCTATTGAAAGCAATAAGAACTGGATTGTCATTGTCTCACCTGAAGACAAAACAAACAAAGAGACAATACCCAGGAACCTGGGCTGAGAGAAACTCAATTAGCAATAGCTAACAAAAATACAAACCAGACAGTTAGAAATCTGAGATATTAACATTCATAGTCTAAACTCTTGAAGATGTATGTGTTTGTATATATATATATATATATATATATATATATATATATAATTCCTAACAAATTGTTATAGCAGGTGTGTGTGTGTGTGTGTGTGTGTGTGTGTGTGTGTGTGTGTGTGTATATATATATATAAATATATATATATGGATATATGTGGATATATGTATATCTTGAGGATGGAAATAGATAATCATATCATGTGTGGGATCATATTGGTGGTCATTCCGAGTTGTTCGTTTGTTATTTTTTTTCCGCAACGGAGCGATTAGTTGCGAATGCGCATGCGCAATGTCCGCAGTGCGACTGCGCCAAGTAAATTTGCTATGCAGTTAGGAATTTTACTCACGGTTTTTTCTTCGTTCTGGTGATCGTAATGTGATTGACAGGAAGTGGGTGTTTCTGGGCGGAAACAGGCCGTTTTATGGGTGTGTGCGAAAAAACGCTACCGTTTCTGGGAAAAACGCGGGAGTGGCTGAAGAAACGGAGGAGTGTCTGGACGAACGCTGAGTGTGTTTGTGACGTCAAACCAGGAACGACAAGCACTGAACTGATCGCAGATGCCGAGTAAGGTTGAAGCTACTCAGAAACTGCTAAGAGGTGTGTAATCGCAATTTTGAGAATCTTTCATTCGCAATTTTACTATGCTAAGATTTACTCCCAGTAGGCGGCGGCTTAGCGTTTGCAAAGCTGCTAAAAGCAGCTTGCGAGCGAACAACGCGGAATGACCCCCATTGTTCAGAGACACGTAAACATTAATCTGGTGGGAATAAGAATATTATTATATATTACCACATTAAGTTATTAATAATACCAGATTTATGTATGATTAATGTGATGGGTTTAACTGGTCATGGGGTGGGAACTCAGATGCAAACAACAGAAATCACATCTCAAGTCTTAGCCATCACCCACTTCTTGAGCTGACCAATGATCCCCGATGCACAGGATATGTCCCACCCCCGAACCAATGGAAGAAGAGCACACAGTGTCTATTGTATTATGTTTTGATCTACTGTATAAAGAGCCAGCTGCATGCCAGGTCACTATCACAGACTCTGAAGGTCATCACCCTTGATGACTGAGGACCGGACCGGGAAGCACAGGCGAAACCAAAAGTATGTACCATTGACTGTAGCCATTATTCTTTTGTATTGTATTGCTTTGTGAATGTAACCCCCTTTCAGTAATAATATGTTGTGGTGTCGGAACCCAGCAGTTTAAATACAATCTGGTGTCGTGTTTTCCTTTCCCTGCTAAGGTTTAAAGTGTATTACTATCGCATGCATAGCTGTTAAGGATTCACGGTGTATCTTTAGTTGTGTACGCGCTGAGTGCACATTGTACTGTCAGCGCGGCGTTTGTACGCAAAGTCCGTACACGGTACGGGACTCTGTACGCTAATGGTGTAATAGGTACGTAGGTTGTGGATTAAGTATAGCGGCCGCAGCGGCTTCATTTAAAGTGTATGAAATGTCTTTTTAAAGTGTTGCTTTAGTCCTGTATGTAAATCAGCATTTACAATTGGGGGCTCATCCGATTTCCACATACTCACAGCCTAACAGGTCATAGCAGACTTAATCTATCAGCAAAAGGCTGGACAAAAAGTATCCTACGTAACCTTTTCGTGGTCGATGGATACACTGAAAACCCTACTTGTGTGCTGATTAGATGACGTCTGCTCTGTAAGGTTTGCAGAGGTGCTGGTAGAACCCGTAAAACAACAGGAAAAAAGCTATTTAAAAATCTGTGAAAACATTTTTGGCGCCAAAAAGCGTACACAAAAGACACCCATACTTTGCATACCCTCTCACATTGTTGCCATAAGACTAAAACTTTTGTTTAAACTGTATTGCCTCTGGTGTAAAGCTGCCTATCTGAATGAATTAACATTTTCTGTACAGAAAAACCAAAATGTATTTGAGTGAGCGAATGTAGGAGTGAATGGATTTAAACCCTGGAAATTGGGTCCCGTGGTACACCAAGTAAGTGGAGGCTTGGTGGCGTGAGGCGGCTGACTCACGTTAATATAGATTGAAATACGAAAATCGTGAGGAGATTTGTAATAGGGAATTGTGCATTGTGTAGTATTGAAGTAAGAAGGATTTTTGTTACGCTCCGAGCTGAGGGTCGCAGTTTGTACATCGACCCGTGGTTGTACGGCAGATAGGTTACAAGTACCTATACGCTGTGCGATTGGACCGCGCATTTGTGGGTGCGATATATAGCATAACTTGATACCCCTTTTACGAGCTTTTTGCGTATAATTGCGGTATCATTAGCGCTGTATAGAGCATACGCAAGCGTGATTTGTATATAAGTGTATAGGGAGTTTTCGCTGGTCTCTCTCAGGAAAATCTCCAGCGGCGGATATTTACTGGAAAAGGTAAGTTACTCCTAACACTTCCAGTAAATAGAAACCAATAGGGCCTCACTGGGTACGCGGTGTTCACTATTGGAGTGAGTCGTGGTACTCAGCGGAGAAGGAGCGAGTGAAAGCGCTAGGTGTGTTTCACCGTCTATCTGCGGTGTGCATTGGGGATTGCGTTTATTGGCAAAAAGTCTGCGATGGGATCCAATTGCACAAGCAGTGGGCGTTTGGTAGCTAGGGTTCAGGCTGAAGAAGTGGGACCGAAAAGGTCAGAATTGCGACTGAGAGGGTCAGCAAGGTTTATTATGTGTGAAAAGTATGGTTCACACACGGAGGCTTTTTGCAATGAATGGTTACGTATGACTGACAAAGATAGGGTACCATTTCCTATGGTGGGCAGCTTTGAACCGGAGGTATTGCAGAACTTAAGGATAAGGATATGTCTGATAAAATCCAGAAAACAAAGGATTAGACATACAGATTGTTTAAACTTATGGCAGGAAGAGGGGGATGTGCAAAGGAAATTAGCTCGCACAGCAGGTTCCAAACCTAGCGGGAAAACAATGGCAACCGCACCACCACCACCACCACCATATATTGTTGGGGAGAAGATGGCTACAATCAATGGTACATCTGTAAATGCTAGTAGTATGCAAGAGCAATGTATTAACCCTAACCTTTGCAAGTTGTATCCTGTTTTGAAGTCTTTTCAAGGTCATAGGTCACAAGAAGATGAAGGATCCAGCCAAATCACAGCTCTCATTCAGGCAGTCGCTTTGCAGGAAACTCAGGTGGGGCCTGTCCACCCAGTTAGAGCAGTACCACTGAAAGAACTGGTGAGGTCACAGCTACCGGTAAGTGTGAGACGGGTCATTGCACAGAGACAACAACACCCTACAGTGAACAGATTAGAAACGGAATGGTAGGATTACATCCTGTCTTGGAAATAGTAAATCCCAATGGGGCAACCGATAGTCAGGGAGTAATCCTCACCAGGAATAATGCAATGTATTGCCTGTGGTCCAGAGCTGAGCTGCGGTCAATCATTTCAGAATTCCCCGATCCCCAGGAGTATTTAGCCAGATGTCAAAAGTATATCAGAGATCTGGGTAATGCTTATGAACCAGCTCTTAAAGATTGGCGGATACTTTTAAAAGCGTGCCTACCCCTAATATTGACACCCAAAAATATATCACTGATTGTAGGTTAGAGTCAGATAGTCCTATGACTGACGGAAACAATCAGGAAAATATAGAACGAATTAATAGGCAACTAGAGTTGTGTTTCCCCATTACTGTTAAGTGGAGAAGAATTTTCTCCATAAAACAGAGGGAAAATGAAATGGCATCTGAATATTTCCATTGGGCCCTGCAAATAATAGATAGATACATGGGGGTATCAGATACATGGAACGATGCAAATTACAGGGAGATGGCTCTCTTTGTGCTAATGGACGGACTCAATGAGGCAGTTAGGGACAGGGTACAAGCATCTTTGCCTAATTGGAGAGGGGCCACAGTAGCTTGTCTTAGAGCGTGCGCAATTGAACATCATAAGAATATTGCTAGGCGTAGAAAACAACAGGAGGAGAAGCTGATGACAATAAGTCTACAGGCTTTTGCAGCAAAGTCTCATCAACCTAAACCCCAAAACCCGGATAGTAAGAAAAGACCTAGGATATGTTACACTTGTAAGACGGAAGGGCATTTTGCCAGAGATTGTAGATATAGTAGAACACATAGTCAATATAGACCCCTAGACAGAGAAAACAAGCCACAGTATTAAACACATAGACGGGATCAAGGGACATATAGTAAGGAATCACGAGCCATATAGAAAACACAGATTTGGTTAATGGGAAGAACAGAATAAATGCAACTTTACCCTTTTGACAGAACTTGCTGGGGTTAAGAGGAGGCCTCTAAACTTTTGCTTCTTTCTTTAGCAGAAATGGCCCCTGATTAACATAACAGGAGTTTTGTTAGAGATGATATACATATACTGTGCTCCCGCCCAGGAAGCACAAAGTATGTTGGATACCCACGAAGACTAATGTTGCATTTCACTGTTTTAGATGCATGTCCATCACAGGTAGAGAAAATTATCTCACAGATACCGGGTTCCCTATGAACTTAGGGTGGACAGGACACTGGATTGATGGCTGGGATAGTCCCAGTAGAGATAAGACACACAGAATTTTTTTTTAGGGGTATAGACAGTAGAGAATCACTTCCCCATAGTGCACAATCCAGTTGTCAAATTTTATAAAATCCTCTTTGCCTCTACAAACTTATCTGTTACTAACATCTATGTGATATTCCTTCAAAGTTTCCGCCTCATTTCTTACATTCACCGACAGGAGGGTACAATACATGGACCCGATCACAGTTCAAACGCCACATGCCTAATCGGTCCTTCAGAGCTCTGCCCAAATCCAGTATATCTCACCAGCATAAGTACATAAGGACACCAGTATTAATGCAGTGTGCCTGGTCATGCACAAAGGGTGGAGAATGAGAATACTAGTGAAGGGAGACTGTGTACAGACACCGATATGCGTGATGGTGTGACAGCCTGTTGATGAATGCCAAACCTGACATTTCTTTTTTTTATTTACTATTTTTTTCCTCTCTCTTCTCTCATCCAGAGATGGTTTACTTCACACAACTGATAACACACGATAGTAAATTAAAATGAAAAAAAATTGTGTTCCCTACAGGAAGAGGCAGTCTGGAGGACAAAGGGGTATGGCAAGGAGTCCTCAGGACTGTGGACAGGTGGACACGGTAAGCCAGTAGCCCCCAGAGCATATCTTCCAAGTCTAGCTGAGGTGGCACATGGTCTGACTCATCTAGGCAAAGAGGGTATGTGCAGGCTGATGAGAGGCTACTGGTGTGCGCCAGGATTCTCTTCTCATGCAGGTAAGAGAGCAATGACATGCTTTACTTGCTTGAGGAAGAATATTGTAAAGACAATACCAACAGAGCCATCCCATATCCCTCCTACAGACGGACCTTTTCAGGTAATACAAATCGACTTCATACAGTTACCACCCTGTAGGAATGTGAAATATGTGTTACTGCTACGTTCACTGCAAAGAAAATTGTGCAGGAATTTGTGTGTAGATATGGTATCCCTAGAATAATTGAAAGTGACAGGGGTACCCATTTTACAGGTGAAGTCTTTCAGGTCATGTGCAACCTGATGGGAATTAATAGCAAACTGCATACTCCGTACCGTCCACAGGCAAGTGCAAAGGTAGAGAGAGTGAACAGCACCATTAAGAACAAGCTGAGCAAATTAATGGCTGAAACTGGATTGCTGTGGCCAGAAGCTTTGCCGCTAATGTTGTACAGCATCAGAACCACTCCCAGGTCTCCCCTTAACTTATCACCCTTTGAAATTCTTTTTGGTCGACAACCTCATATAATGATAGACCCCCAGGATGATTTGAAATGTAATAATGAAGTGACTGTGAAATATTTGGTTGGGATGAGCCAGCAGCTAAGAAATCAACAAAGAAATTTAAAGCTGGTGATCCCTGACCTACCGAACAGTAATTGTCATGACATTGAGCCTGGGGATTATGTGATGATTCGAAATTTCTTACGCTCAGGTTGCCTCATAGACAGGTGGGAAGGACCATACCAAGTCTTGTTAACCAGCACGACAGCACTGAAGGTCGCCGAAAGAGAGACTTGGGTCCACTCGTCCCACTGCAAGAAGGTCGCTGACCCGGAGAGAACTCGTGACAAAGAGCAGAGTATAGAGAATCTCGTATCACTGAAGTGTTTGTTCCGGGAAAGTTGAGAGGCAGGACTGTTGAAGGTCATCTGAACACAGAGAGTAACAAGATCTAGAACGGTTGTCGCACCATTTTTCTTTTTTCACCTCCCCCTGAATTTTCCTTTCTTTTCTCCTTCTTATTTTCCTCCTTTCCCCTAACGAAATGGATCGATCACAAGAGACTGCGTTTCGGGTTCTGTTAGTGATTCTGGTTTTGATCAGGACAGTTTGTTTTGGTGAGGGTCCCAGAGAGGTCGAGCAGGGATCTGGAATGGGTTCTGATGACGAGTATGAATTTGTAGGATCTCAGGAGCAGCACATCACTTTAGTAAAGGCTGGCATCAGTAAGCGCTCTGGTAGTCAGGGAGCTCGGAGGCACTGTGAGGGGTTATTGTCTGATGAATATTGTATTTGTAGGAATTGTGAGAATATAGTAGAGGATGGGTGCATCCAGAGATGTCAGTCCAACCTTAATATCAACATGGACCGCCATCCGTTGAGTGATTACCACTCACTAGTGGGTAAGGTCTTAAACCAGACAGAATGCTGGGTGTGCTCACAAGTACCTCAAGGTCAGAGTAAGTCAGGATTAGTACCATACCCTTTAGCAATAGATGAGGTACTCGAATTGCGGGGTGGGACACCGGTGGACAAGAAATTCAATATTTCTAGGCCCCCTAGTTTGAAGCTCCACCAGTATCATGTAGACAGGTCCTTATTGTGTTTTAATATTTCCAATTACCGAAAACCGGGAAATTGGGAAGTGACGTGGAATAACCAGACAATGACCTTTTCACACAGAGCTGATAGGATATCCATAGACTCTGAACTTGTACGCCAAATAGCCAACAGTGGGAGGTATTTCCGGTATAGGTATACTCGTGGAAGCAAGATCAAGTGGGTTGGAAAAGTATCGTCAGGGTATTGTGCTCATATCATCCAGCCCGATACTTGTACTGAGCAGATGGGAGAACTAGGGATTGGTTTCTTTACTTGGAAAATTTGTAATATGGTGATATTATATTTTGTCCCCTATGTTCTCCCAGATGATGCCTATTTAATATGTGGGAGGAAGGCGTACAAGTGGCTTGCCCCGAGCTCAGAGGGATTGTGTTCTATTTGGAGAGTACTACCAGAGGTCATAACCATAACCCATGATAAAATGAAAGACGTTCACCGCAGTGCTCAGGCTCCTTATACTCATACTCACTATGAACACATCATCAAGAGACACCTCATAGACAGGGCAGAGCACGCAGCCTCTGATTTGATCCACGAATCCACCGGGAAAAAGTTCCTTCTCGCATTAGACATTACCCGTACTACCAGAGGAACTATAAATTATAGGTATATCCATGCACTAGCGAACTTGATAGATAATATCACTGAGATGTATGACGACACCTTCAGGTATACGGGAAGGGAGTTACAAGCTTACAAGAAGGAACTGATTCAGCACAGGATGGTCCTTAATTATGTCACAGCCGTGACAGGTGGGTGCTGTGTTACCCTGGCAACTCAATATGGTGTGAAGTGCTGTACTTATATTACAGACAGCACTGACGACCCAACGGAGATTATCGATCAAAAGATGGACGATATCTTGAAGTTGAAGTGGGAGTTCAGGAGGAAGCACAACCTTACCTTAACGACTGTGAGTAATGAACTGACCAGCTGGGTCTCATGGTTGAACCCACGCAAATGGTTCTCAGGTTTAGGAGAGTGGGCTCAGAATGTCATTATGAGTGTGGGGAAGTTTCTCCTTTGTATCCTGGGAGTCGTCATAATTATTGGTTCGATATTTAGGTGTGTTCAAATTCTAATGCGGCGCAAGCACGGCACAAATTTGATGAGTCTAAGGAGCGAGGGCGCTGTTATAGCAGCAGATTTAATTTATGACCCATCCATAGAGACAGTGTTATGATAAGGATTGCAAATGAATTTCTTGGCCTGTTTCTTTCACCCGTTTTTCTTTGTCTCCACCTCTGCCCAGATACATCCATCCGGAAAAGACGTCAGCCCTACCCAAAATGTTTATGTGAATGTATTTTTATATATGTGTCTTATCTTCATCTCTGCATCCTCCAGTTAATGGCACACATAGTCGACAGGTGATATCCACATATACTAGCACTCACATATGTTTCCCTCTCCATGTATCATCAACTAAATGTGCACCCCATTTGTTGGAACAAGAAGCCGAAAAGAGCCCGGTAGTGTTTGTTGGCCCATTTACAGACCCTTAATATGGGATGAGAAGGATTTAATGTATACTTCGCAATACCTCGAAGCTTATCTAGAACATATACGGCACGATGATACATGCCCCTCAGACATGGATTCATACATACATGCTTTTTACTATCCCACTAGGTCATACATTTCCCACCTACTACTCTTCCCCGATCATCCAAGCTTTTGTATATATTGTATAGGTAATATTTTTTCCTGTTTATTGATTAGTTAGTGGCAGTTATTGATGACTGCCAAAGGGTGGACTGCCGAAGTCAGAAAATATTACAACACACGCATTACGTACAAACACTACATAGATGGCCTCCGTGTGCATACGTATTCGGCTGTGCGTGCACATATTCACAAATCGCGTATGGTCACTCCTGCGGTCCTGCGCATTAGAGCGTGGTATGAGTAATTACAGTGGAGTTTGCATGAAAAAGCCACAAAGACATATCATAAATCTAATCTATATATTGCATAAATCCCACACTGTCTGCTTCCTCTTCTAAATAGCATGAAGATCGGTCACACATAAATTAAACTCCCAGAGACTAAAACACAATGGCCTTATTTACACTAAGCTTTGAAATTCTATGAAGAAGGCAAACACCTTTGTTTACTAGGGTAGCCGAGTTTCTATTGAAAGCAATAAGAACTGGATTGTCATTGTCTCACCTGAAGACAAAACAAACAAAGAGACAATACCCAGGAACCTGGGCTGAGAGAAACTCAATTAGCAATAGCTAACAAAAATACAAACCAGACATTTAGAAATCTGAGATATTAACATTCATAGTCTAAACTCTTGAAGATGTATGTGTTTGTTTGTATATATATATATGTGTATATATATATAATTCCTAACAAATTGTAATAGCAGGAGTATGTGTGTGTGTATGTGTGTAATAGGTACGTAGGTTGTTAATTAAGTATAGCAGCCGCAGCGGCTTCATTTAAAGTGTATGAAATGTCTTTTTAAAGTCTTACTTTAGTCCTGTATGTAAATCAGCATTTACAACACGGACACTGAGGACACGAAGAGAACGGAGACACGTCCTCTCTCTATACTCTCCAATGTCAGAGTGAAAATGGCTGGGACGCGCAGCTCCTTATATGGAATCCAAGCCCCGCGAGAATCCGACAGTGGGATGATAATGTTTTGCCTCGTTCTGGTTTCTGAGTCAAGCGGGAAAACCCGACCCTGGCTCGGAACCGAACTGAATGGTGAAGTTCGGTACCTGAACCCACTCATCCCTGCATGTTAATCAGTAATATATTGCTTTTTTTAGCTCCCACAAAACATTATTACACACATTGTGAGGAGATCAAGGTAGGGTGGCCCTATCTTGGGGTAGATGGGCACTTCAAAACACACAGCAGACAGGAAACAGCACATAGGGCCTAATTCAGACCTGATCGCAGAAGCAAATTTTTCTTTAATACGCAAAACCATGTACAGTGCAGGTAGGGCAGATATAACATGTGCAGAGAGAGTTAGATTTGGGTGGGGTGTGTTAAAACTGATATCTAAATTGCATTGTAAAAATAAAGCAGCCAGTATTTACTCTGCACAGAAACAAAATAACCCTCCCAAATCTAACTCTCTCTTCACATGTTATATCTGCCCCACCTGCAGTGTAGATGGTTTTGCCCATTAGAGAAAGATTTTGCTGCTGCGATCAGGGCTGAATTAGACCCATAATTCCAATGTTTTTGTGTAATCTAGCCATAGCTAGTTTTATTGTGTAGTATAGAAAACATATAAAAACAAATCCTACCCCCTCTCTGAGAGTGGCATGACCTAATGCCCTTACCACAAACATAAGCATGTGCACAGTACTCACGGTCAGAAAACCACTGTTAGGTTCCTGGTGCTCAGAACAAGGGAGATGTTGCGTAGTGAGTCCAGAGCACCAGAACGTGACGCTGAAATAAGGTGTGGTGTGGAAATAGCCCCTAGCACCCTACCTCCATTGTTTCACCCGTGTGGTCAGTTCACGCCTGAGTGACTATGGTTTCTTGGGCCCACGGCAGCCGCGTTTGAAGGGCGGATTAGGTCTGCCCAACTCCGATGCCCCCGGGTCTTAGAGTGAGACAAGGCGTGAACCGAGACAGGATAATAACAAGGGGACCTCTAACTAAAGCAAACAGAAGGCTAGGGGCTACTAACAACCCTAAAACTAAATATATGTGCAGCACGCCGCCAAAGGAAAAGAACAACAAAGGAAATGCTGTCCACAAGCTGACACAATACTGTTGTGTACCGGCGGTGACAGCATAAGCAGAACCCTCTGCAAAACACCAGTAACAAAATATAACCAAAGAATACTGCGGCCTAGGCCGACGGACGCGGCAAAGCCGCTACTCACGGAACCGGTACAAATACTGGCAAACGGACAGGAACCCCCAATGCAGCCGACACAGACTCTCAGAACCGGAGGACAGGCAGAATCCCAAACGACAGACCGGTGGACACCAAGAAGCCAGACACTCGACCAGGCACAGACAAAGCCACAGGACTTCTGGACAGGAACGCTTCACGGCAGGACACGGGATCAGACACTGGAACCGACACTGTAACCGACACTGGAACCAGCTAGACAGACACTGCTAGACAGGAGCTCAGGAACTGGCAGGCACTAGCTCAGAACTCTGGAACTCTGGAAATATCACCAGCGTCTGTGAATTGCACTGAGCCAGAATATAACAGAGAGTCTTAATTAATTATGTCGTGCAACTGCCCTGCTGCACAACTGAGAGTTGCAATCAACAGACAGGTGAGGCTGAACACATGGGAACAAGCTGCAATCACACAGACTCACCAACGGCAGCAAACAAGAGTCTTCTCAAACCAGAGCAACGGGAAATCATGGCCTGCTGTTATGCACACCAGTGCCTGCAGGAATGTACTGGTGTCTGAACTGTTATGCACACCAGTGCCTGCAGGAATGTACTGGTGTCTGAACGGATAGGGATGCAAAACAAATGAACTCACAGACAGACTGGGGAATATGACATTACGTACACAGAAGGTGATAGGGTAACAAAATAAACACAAAGTGAACAGAGAAGCCCAGAGGCTAAGAAACTGGGTGTCTCCCTTGTATTAGGAATGCTCAGATGGAAAAAGCAAGATGTTGTGTTTTAATACGTAGAGAACCCGAAATGCTGTTGCTAAGGGCAACAGCAAAACCCTAAAGGGTTACCAACGGGTGTGGCAGTAAACTCCTTGGTCAGAGATGGAATGATAGACACAAGGAGAGTCTCCACAATCCTAATCCTCACTTGCAGTGCACAGGTTCAGCTTACTGCCACTAAACTGACACCAGAACACCTTGCACAGTGAGGCAGGATTTAGGCAGGGAAGTCTGAGAATACAGCCGCAAACTTGCTAAGTTCACAGAGTAGCAAAAGAACCCCAGCAAGTTAAACGACTGACTCCAGTCTTACTGCTAGGTCTGGATTGGCAGAGTGTAGTACCAAATCTCCAGGCCTATTTGCAGTAAGCAACAACAAATACAAAGCTACACAGTACTGGCTAACTTTGAGGAACTAACTAACCAACAAAGATTCAGCAGCATCTGCTTACCCTGAGAAGAGGCCTTATATAGCAGGTGCTGTCCACGCCCCACTCAGACCTCACAGACTGTGAGCACAAAAACCAGCACCGGATCCCCTGCCGTGCACAGAGCCTGTAACCACTGCACAGCAAAAGACCCGAACCGGAGTATCAGCTGCGCTCAGGTTACTCCGCTAGCACTTGTCTCCCGGTTGCCATGACGACGTGGCAGCACAGGGCAGGAGACCCTAACAGTACCCCCCCTCTGACGAGGGGCCAAAGAACCCCTACCACGGGTTTATCGGGGAACTGCGAGAAGAAAGAGCGTATCAGTCTGGGGGCATGAAGATCACAACTGCGCACCCACGACCGCTCCTCTGGGCCATACCCCTTCCAGTGCACCAAAAATGACAGCCGACCCCGAACCATCTTGGAGTCAAGAATCCTTTCAACAACAAACTCCCTCTGGCCACGTATCAGAAGAGGGGAAGGTCTTCCACTGGAAGAAGGATTACTAATCGCCCGTTTTAAAAGGGAACAATGAAATGTTTTATTGATACCCAAAGAACGGGGCAGATCTAACTGAAATGCCACCGGATTGATAACCCTGGTGATCTTATAAGGGCCGATGAACCGGGGGCCTAACTTATGAGATGGCTGTCTCAACTTCAAATTCTTGGTAGACAACCAGACGAAGTCTCCTAATTTGAAGCTGCAGGGTCTTTTCCGCTTATCAAAAACCCTTTTGGTCACTAATGACACAGACACAAGGGCTTTCTTCACTTTCCTCCAAATACCTCTAAGGACCGAAACCACAGAGGAACCACCAGGTGTGGAGTCCAGGGGGTCAAAAGATTTGGCCTTAGGATGATGCCCATACACACAAAGGAAGGGAGAGATCCCTGTAGCAGAGTGAGCCGCGTTGTTATAGGCAAACTCCGCCATGGACAGATGAGCAACCCAGTCAGTCTGACACTTGGAGACATAACACCTGAGGAACTGCTCCAAGGACTGGTTCACCCTTTCAGTCTGCCCATTAGACTGCGGATGGTAGCCTGACGACAAGCTGACAGAAATCTGGAGATCGGAACAAAATGCCCTCCAGAATTTGGCCACAAACTGGGATCCGCGGTCAGAGACCACATCAAGTGGCAACCCGTGGAGACGCACAACATGTAGCATAAATAATTCAGACAGGCGTCTGGCCGATGGCAGCCCAACCAGTGGAACGAAGTGCGCCATCTTCGAAAACCTGTCAACGACAACCCAGATGGCTGTCATCCCCGAGGATTTGGGCAAGTCCACCACAAAATCCATTGAAATGTGGGTCCATGGCTTAGATGGGATAGAGAGTGGATGTAATGGGCCAACAGGAACCCCTCTAGGAGTCTTATTTCGGGCACAGATGTCACATGCCCGAACCCACTGATCCACATCCTTAGCCACCGAGGGCCACCACACCGCCCTAGATAGCAACTCCCGAGTTCTGGCAATACCCGGGTGACCTGCCGACTTCTTGGCATGGAATTCCAGGAACACTCGCTGTCTTAACCTAGGAGGCACAAACAAAAGACCTACCGGAAGGTCTGGAGGAGCCTGCTCCTGTGCTCTAAGGACTAATGACAAGAGGTCCTGGGTAATGCCCACTTTAATACATGATGGGGACACAATGGGCAATGGCTCCTCGGTGGTCTCCTGGATTGGAGCAAAACTCCGCGAGAGCGCATCAGCCTTGATGTTTTTTGACCCAGGGCGATATGTTATCAAAAAATTAAAGCGAGCAAAAAACAAAGCCCATCGTGCCTGCCTGGCATTGAGACGCTTCGCTGACTCTAAATATGCCAGATTCTTATGGTCGGTGAGAATTCAGACCACAAACTTAGCCCCCTCAAGCCAGTGTCTCCACTCCTCGAGTGCATCCTTAATAGCCAACAATTCCCGGTTACCCATGTCATAACTCATCTCGGCAGGCGAAAATTTACGGGAAAAGTAAGCACAGGGATGAAGGCGATTATCAGACACTCCCATCTGAGAGAGCACTGCCCCAATACCCATCTCAGAGGCATCCACCTCCACCACAAAAGGACGCTCTGGATCTGGGTGTCGCAGCACCTTAGCCGAGACAAATGCCCTTTTGAGACGGGCAAAAGCCGCTTTAGCCTCACAAGTCAAGTGAGCAACATCCGCCCCTTTCTTAGTGAGTGCCACCAAGGGCGCCACTATAGACGAAAATCCAGCGATAAATCGTCTATAAAAATTCGCAAAGCCCAGGAATCGCTGAAGCGCCTTCAAACTAGTGGGCTGCACCCAATCCAGGACTGCCTGTACCTTGGAACCCTCCATTTGGAAACCTTCTGGGGAGATAATATATCCTAGAAATGCGATTTGCTGAACTTCAAATTCGCACTTCTCCAGCTTCGCCCCAAGCCGGTGGTCTCTGAGTTTCTGGAGGACTAAGCGTACATGCTTCCGATGTTCCTCCAGGGAATGGGAGAAGATTAGGATGTCATCTAAGTATACAACTAAGAATCTATCCAAATATTCCCTGAGTACATCGTTCATGAAATCCTGGAAGACTGCCGGGGCATTACAGAGCCCAAAAGGCATCACCAAATATTCATAATGCCCTGAGTGGGTATTAAAGGCAGTCTTCCATTCATCCCCCTCTCTTATTCGGATTAGATTGTACGCCCCGCGTAGGTCAATCTTAGAAAAAATGGTGGCAGTACGAAGCTGGTCAAACAAGACCGAAATGAGAGGCAGTGGGTATGAGTTTTTAATCGTGATACGGTTCAATTCCCTGAAGTCGATGCAGGGTCGCAACGAACCGTCCTTTTTACCCACGAAGAAGAACCCCGACCCAACTGGAGACTGTGAAGGTCTGATAAATCCCTTAGCCAAGTTCTCCTGAATGTACTCTGCCATAGCCTGAGTCTCAGGACGTGACAGGGAGTACAACCTGCTCTTGGGAAGCTTAGCATTTGGCAACAAATCAATGGCACAGTCATAGGGGCGATGGGGAGGTAGTACCTCTGCAACTTTTTTGGAGAACACGTCCGCAAAATCTGCATAACACCCTGGCAATCCTGGCAAACTTAGCTGCGAGAGCCTGACTGGAAGGCTCAAGCAACTCCTGAAACAATCAGTACCCCAACTAAGAATCTCCCCAGAGACCCAGTCAAATTGAGGATTGTGGGCCCTTAACCAGGGTAACCCCAACACCAATGGAGCAAAAGTACAGACAGTCACATAAAAGGACAATTTTTCAGAGTGTGTGGCTCCAATAAACAAAGAAATCTGGCTAGTGCAAGAGGTAATTTTACCTTGGGATAATGGTTCCCCGTTTAACCCACAAATCTCAATTTCCAATGCCAAGGGTACTAAGGGAACAGAGTGTTTCAGGGCGAATTGGCGGTCCATAAAAACCCCGTCGGCCCCACTGTCCACAAAGGCCTCAGTCTTGACAGTTTGACCGAGGATCTTCAAGGTCACCGGAATGATAAAAGTCTTCTTGGGAAATTCTGACTTCTGGCCTGACAGGATATTTCCCATCACCCTCAGGCCCTGAAGTTTTCCGGCTTTTCTGGGCATGATACTACCACATGACCTTTATTCCCACAGTACAAACACAACCCCTGCTGTCTCCTCCGCGTCTTCTCACGCGAGGAGAGGCGGGTAGCCCCAATCTGCATAGGCTCCTCTGAAAATTCCTCAGAGTCTGAGGTTCCCTTGGGAAAGAAGGAAACCTCGGTCTCCCTTTCAAGCCTACGCTCTCTCAGCCGTCTATCCACCCGGATGGATAACTGCATGAGCTGATCCAAGCTATCAGGCAAGGGATATTGTACCAGTTGGTCTTTAATCTGGTTAGAAAGACCTCTTCGGTACTGGTGTCTCAGGGCTGGGTCATTCCACTGGGTATCATGGGCCAACCTCCGAAACTCCGTACAGTAAACCTCAACTGTCCTTCGCCCTTGCTTAAGGATCGAAATCTGAGCCTCGGCTGAGGCCGTCTTGTCAGGGTCATCATACAACATGCCCAGTGCCGTAAAAAAAGCATCAACACTTTTAAGCGACGGACAGTCAGGCTGCAACCCATATGCCCAGACCTGTGGGTCTCCTTCTAGCAAGGAAATCACTATGCCCACCCGCTGAATCTCCGACCCAGAAGACTGAGGCCTAAGCCGGAAGTATAGCTTGCAGCTCTCCTTGAAACAAAAGAACTGCGAGCGATCTCCAGAAAAACGATCCGGGAGATTTACTTACGGCTCCTTAACCCCTGAAGGTGCTGCTGCTGCGGGAGCTCCGCCAGCGGCCTGGGAGGTGTGCATTTTAATGGACAAATCATTAAATTGTCGAGTCAGGACCTGCACCTGATCGACCACCTGTTGCAACGTATTTTGAGGGGTATGCTCCATATTCCCACAAAATTTCAACAGGAGTATTAGGCTGCTGAATATGTTATGCACACCAGTGCCTGCAGGAATGTACTGGTGTCTGAACTGTTATGCACACCAGTGCCTGCAGGAATGTACTGGTGTCTGAACGGATAGGGATGCAAAACAAATGAACTCACAGACAGACTGGGGAATATGACATTACGTACACAGAAGGTGATAGGGTAACAAAATAAACACAAAGTGAACAGAGAAGCCCAGAGGCTAAGAAACTGGGTGTCTCCCTTGTATTAGGAATGCTCAGATGGAAAAAGCAAGATGTTGTGTTTTAATACGTAGAGAACCCGAAATGCTGTTGCTAAGGGCAACAGCAAAACCCTAAAGGGTTACCAACGGGTGTGGCAGTAAACTCCTTGGTCAGAGATGGAATGATAGACACAAGGAGAGTCTCCACAATCCTAATCCTCACTTGCAGTGCACAGGTTCAGCTTACTGCCACTAAACTGACACCAGAACACCTTGCACAGTGAGACAGGATTTAGGCAGGGAAGTCTGAGAATACAGCCGCAAACTTGCTAAGTTCACAGAGTAGCAAAAGAACCCCAGCAAGTTAAACGACTGACTCCAGTCTTACTGCTAGGTTTGGATTGGCAGAGTGTAGTACCAAATCTCCAGGCCTATTTGCAGTAAGCAACAACAAATACAAAGCTACACAGTACTGGCTAACTTTCAGGAACTAACTAACCAACAAAGATTCAGCAGCATCTGCTTACCCTGAGAAGAGGCCTTATATAGCAGGTGCTGTCCACGCCCCACTCAGACCTCACAGACTGTGAGCACAAAAACCAGCACCGGATCCCCTGCCGTGCACAGAGCCTGTAACCACTGCACAGCAAAAGACCCGAACCGGAGTATCAGCTGCGCTCAGGTTACTCCGCTAGCACTTGTCTCCCGGTTGCCATGACGACGTGGCAGCACAGGGCAGGAGACCCTAACACCTGCAAGACAACTATAAACATAGAATAGGAATGAACCACTACCTGTGGTTCATAACAGTACCCTCTCCTTAAGGGTGAGCTCTGAACACCCCATGACACCCACGGGGAACATAAACAGAAGTATAACATAAAATACATAACCAAAATGCAAAACAGGAATGAGCCACAGCCGTGGCTCATAACAGTACCCCCCCTTGAGGAGGGGTCAAAGACCCCAAAATTCAGACTTTCTAAAACAAAGGATACAAAAAAAAACCTGACACACTGGTCTAACAGAAACAAGCTGTGGCAACAGCTTGTAACGGTGCCCCCTTCCTTGACGGTGGCCACTGGACACAAGACAAGGAAAAAAATATATTATTTTTTTTATATCAAGGCAAGAGTAAATAATAATTTATTTTTCTTATTATTATTATTTTTACAAAGTTCTTGAGGACTGACCAAGGTAATTCCCCAAACATTGTCTGAACTGATGGTACCTCCCAGCAAGGCTGGGTTCAAATCAGAGATTGGTTTCTTAACCTTGGGAGCTGAACTTTCAGGCAAAGTACTACTATTAGAAGAAGACAGAAAAGCACATCCTGTAGTCAAAACAACAGGCTGAGACTCTTGTGCCGAGTTTACAGTATACGGTGAACTCTCAGCAGATAAGACGGGTGACCTAGAGGAACCTGAACCAATTTCTTTGGAACCATATCTTTTAATAACTGCATCACTGAATGCTGGGGGATCCTGAAGAATGGGATCTTCAGCTTTCATTAGGCTGGTCGCCCACTCAAAAGGCTCTCCTCTAAAGGAATATATCAGATAGAGCACTAGGTTCTCTGAAGTGATGCCCAGAAATGGTCTAGACAACAAAATGGTGTAATAGTGTTTGTAAAGCGCCAGAAATTGGACTAAGTCCCCATCAAAGATTATAGATGTTGAGATATCAACAGAGTCAGGATCTGCTTCCTTCCCATCTGACTGACTAGAGTGCTTTGCTAGGACCTGGTCACTATTGACCTTACTCGAGGCTGAGACTTTCTGAACCCCACCTGGGGCAGTGACTTTCTGAACCCCACCTGGGGCAGTGGCCCTCGGAACCCCACCTGGGGCAGTGGCCCTCGGAACCCCACCCGGGGCAGTGACTTTCTGAACCCCACCCGGGGCAGTGACTTTCTGAACCCCACCCGGGGCAGTGACTTTCTGAACCCCACCCGGGGCAGTGACTTTCTGAACCCCACTTGGGGCAGTGACTTTCGGGAACCCCGCTGGGGCAGTGGCCTTCGGGAACCCCGCTGGGGCAGTGGCCTTCGGGAACCCCGCTGGGGTCAGCACCTTGGATTCTTTTACTGGGACCGGACCGTCAGCCTCCCTCTCTGGGACCGGGCCGTCAGCCTCCCTCTCCGAGTCGATAATCATCGAAACTTCTCCCGGGACAATGACTTCCGGGACTTTTGCTGAAGCTATAACCTTCAGAACCTCCACTAACGCTATGCCTCTTGAGTCCTTTCCTGGGGAAGCGACTTCTAGACCCTTCTTTGGGGCTTTGTCTCTCGAGACCCCACTTGGGGATATTACTTCAAAGATCCCTTCTGGGGTTTTGCTTCTCGAGTTCCCTTCTAGAACTATGGTTTTAGACACCTTCTCTGGAGTTGCGCTTTTCAAGTCTCTACCTGGGGTAACAGCTTCTGAGACCCCTTCTGGTATTGACACCTGAGCTATAATATTCGATGTCCCTCTATAACCTAGAGCATCGGGTACCGCTCCAGGACTCTGGGCATCGGGTACCGCTCCAGAACTCTGGGCATCGGGTACCGCTCCAGAACTCTGGGCATCGGGTACCGCTCCAGGACCCTGGGCATCGGGCACCGCTCCAGGACCCTGGGCATCGGGCACCACTCCAGGACCCTGGGCATCGGGCACCACTCCAGGACCCTGGGCATCGGGCACCACTCCAGGACCCCGGGTATCGGGCACCACTCCAGGACCCTGGGTATCGGGCACCACTCCAGGACCCGGGCATCGGGCACCACTCCAGGACCCCGGGCATCGGGCACCGCTCCAGGGGTTTGCAACTCTGCTTCAACAGGAAAATCAAGAGAGGAGAGAAACATTCTCCTTTGGTTCCTGAATCTATAATGGGGCTCCCTAGCCCAAGGACCCCAATTATAGGACAGAGTGCTTTTTAGTGTGGGTTGTGTGACAAGTTCCTCTGCCACAGTAGAGACAGGAGTAGGTCTTGTATCCTGACTCAACTTGGCCAGAGGGCAGGACTTGTCGCCACACTTTGGCTTGCGCAACTCACAGGTCTGCAGATAGTGGCCTAAACCCCCACAATATAGGCATAAATCTAAGTTTCTGTGACGCAGACGCTCCTCTTCTGAGAGCCTGGGCCACAGAAAACTTTCAAACTTTTTCTCTCTAATTAAACCTGAGGATTCACTTGTCACCATACTGTGAACAAGAGTCTCTTTAGAGAGTGAACTCTCAACTACTTCTGGCAAAATAAGCAAAATTTTGGTCAGAAGGTTTTGCAGTTGCTTTAAGGATTGCTGCAAAACTTCCAGCCGCTCAGGTTTCAAAGCACTGAAAGCAGAGTTCAGGGCTGAGAGAGATGCTTGCAGGGCTTGCATAGTAGGCATAGGAGGATTTCAAACTAGACAAGACTAAACTAGACTAGACAAGACAAGACAAGACTGGACTGGATTTTTAAACTAGACAAGACTAGACTGGATTTTTAAACACCGGACTGGATTCTGCACACTGAGTTCTAGACAGGACTGGATTCTAAACACCGGACTGGATTCTGCACACTGAATTCTAGACAGGACTGGATTCTAAACACCGGACTGGATTCTGCACACTGAATTCTAGACAGGACTGGATTCTAAACACCGGACTGGATTCTGCACACTGAGTTCTAGACAGGACTGAATTCTTGACAGGACTGGATTCTAGAATAGACACTGGACCAAAAAAGAAAAAACTACTATTTAGCTTTGTTTCTTTTTTGTTGTATGGCCGGTGATAATGTTAGGTTCCTGGTGCTCAGAACAAGGGAGATGTTGCGTAGTGAGTCCAGAGCACCAGAACGTGACGCTAAAATAAGGTGTGGTGTGGAAATAGCCCCTAGCACCCTACCTCCATTGTTTCACCCGTGTGGTCAGTTCACGCCTGAGTGACTATGGTTTCTTGGGCCCACGGCAGCCGCGTTTCTAGGGCGGATTAGGTTTGCCCAACTCTGATGCCCCCAGGTCTTAGAGTGAGACACGGCGTGAACCGAGACAGGATAATAACAAGGGGACCTCTAACTAAAGCAAACAGAAGGCTAGGGGCTACTAACAACCCTAAAACTAAATATATGTGCGGCACGCCGCCAAAGGAAAAGAACAACAAAGGAAATGCTGTCCACACGCCGACACAATACTGTTGTGTACCGGCGGTGACAGCATAAGCAGAACCCTCTGCAAAACACCAGTAACAAAATATAACCAAAGAATACTGCGGCCTAGGCCGACGGACGCGGCAAAGCCGCTACTCACGGAACCGGTACAAATACTGGCAAACGGACAGGAACCCCCAATGCAGCCGACACAGACTCTCAGAACCGGAGGACAGGCAGAATCCCAAACGACAGACAGGTGGACACCAAGAAGCCAGACACTCGACCAGGCACAGACAAAGCCACAGGACTTCTGGACAGGAACGCTTCACGGCAGGACACGGGATCAGACACTGGAACCGACACTGGAACCAGCTAGACAGACACTGCTAGACAGGAGCTCAGGAACTGGCAGGGACTAGCTCAGAACTCAAGAACTCTGGTACTCTGGAAATATCACCAGCGTCTGTGAATTGCACTGAGCCAGAATATAACAGAGAGTCTTAATTAATTATGTCGTGCGGCTGCCCTGCTGCACAACTGAGAGGTGCAATCAACAGACAGGTGAGGCTGAACACTTGGGAACAAGCTGCAATCACACAGACTCACCACCGGCAGCAAACAAGAGTCTTCTCAAACCAGAGCAACGGGAAATCCTGGCCTGCAAGACAACTATAAACATAGAATAGGAATGAACCACTACCTGTGGTTCATAACAACCACAGTATCTTTTAACAGGCCTGCTGCCTGTTCCCCCACGTAGTGAGACCCTGAGTAAAAACCCTGACACACTTTTAACAGTCTCTTACAGGTGCAGGTACTAATTAGCCTGTTCTTCTACTGAAGACATGAAATGGGCCTAATGGTTGAAGCCTGCCCTCATTCTCCATCCATAACCCCAATACCCCTTAACCGGCTTTTACTAAAGCCCAAAACAGAGGCATTTTATTACTAATGGCATCACACTGACCTCATTTGTACCGAAAATATAACGCTGGAGGTCTCAGTGTACTGCCTGGGTCTCTGGGAGTGACGAGGTGAGGGCCCTACCTCAGGCCTGCCAGGGGTCCATTTACTAAGCCTTGGATGGAGTTTAAGTGGACGGAGTTAAAGTACCAGTCAATCAAGTCCTAACTGTCCTTTTTCAAACACAGCTTGTGACATGGCAGTTAGGGGCTGATTGGCTGGTCATTTATTTCCATTCAATTTATCTCCATCCAAGGTTTAGTAAATAGACCCCTTAATGTACACCACGGTGCCAGCCCCAGAGCTGCAGTGAAGGCAGAACGGGTCTTTCCTGCTGTTGCTGTGTCTCCTTCAGTGTCATCTGTCGAAGTCAAAAAATATTGCAATACACACATCACGTACAAACTACACACAGATGGCCTCCGTACGCGTACTTGTTCTGCCGTGCGTGCGCATATTCACAATTTGCATATGGTCGCTCCCGCAGTCCTGCGCATTAGCGCGTGGTATGAGTATTTACGGTAGTGTTTGTAGTCGCATGGAAAAGCCATAAAAACACATTACATATTTAATCCAAATAGTGCACAATGTACACATAGTCTCCCTGCACCACACCAGCAAGTTACAACAGTTTAAATGGTATCAGAACAAAGGGATTCACCTTTACAGGATACGAGGGGACAGAACAAGGTTATAAGGTGGTGCTTGGTATCCAGCTGTAGGGTATATTAAGGGAAATATTCCGGTGTTGGTTTGCAGAAGATCGCACGCTCCTGCGAATAGTTATGCGCAGGAGCAGAATATAAATATAAACTGTATTTACTGTACATTTGTTATGCGTCGGGAACCCAGAGGAGACCACCTGCAAGTGCACCTGGAACAGACATCGCCCACCTATTCAAACCAACCTATGACCTCTCCTGTACTGTAAATGACCATCCCTGTGTCCAATGGACAAAGAGATTACAGTATCCATTGTGTTAGGTTTTGGAAGATTGTATAAAAGAGCCAGCTGCATGCCTGGTCACACACAGACTCTGAAGGTCATCTACCTAGATGACTGAGGACCAGACTGGGAAGCGCAGGCAAAACCAAACAAGTATGTACCATTGATTGTAGCCATTATTCTTTTGTATTGTATTGTTTATGTTCTTACCCCCTGCAGGTAAAGAACTGTTGGTGGGTTAGACCCCACCCCAGTTTGATTTACAATTGGTGTCGTGTTCCATTTCCTTGCTAAGGTTATAAGTGTATTACAATCACATGTGTAGCTGTTAAGGGCTCACAGAGTATCTTTGGGTGTGTACGCACTGAGTGTACTTTGTACAGCCAGTACGGCGTTTGTACGCAAAGTACGTACACGGTACGGGGCTCTGTACGCTAATGGTGTAATTAGTACGTAGGTTGAGGATTGAGTATAGCGGCCACAGTGGCTTCATTTAAAGTGTATTGAATGTCTTTTTTAAAGTGTAGCTTTTAGTCCTGTAAGTAAACCAACGTTTACAATTGGAGACTCGTCCGGTTTTCACATGCTCACAGCCTAACAGGTCATAGCAGACTTAATCTATCAGCAAAGGGCGGAAAGTTGTCCTACGTAACCTTTTCCTGGTCGATGGATGTGCTGAAAACCCTATTTGTGTGCTGTTAGATTGCGTCTGCTCTGTCTGGTCTGCAGAGGTGCTGACAGAACCCGTAAAACAGGAAAAAAGCTATTTAAAAATCGGTGAATTTTTTTTGGCTCCAAAAGCGTACACAAAGGGAACCGATACTTTGCATACCCTCTCACATTGTTGCAGCAAGATTCAGATTGCTAGATTTATTTAGATCTGTGTGAAATCGGATACATTTGTTGCTATATAGTTAAAATTGAAATAACAGTGTTTAAGGAAGTAAATATAAAGCACAACACGCAGGTCTGGCCCTGTCGTTAAAGGTTACACAGAACAAGCGGTTGTGCTTGTGAGCGATTATAGTTAGTATTGCTCACATTTCTAGAGTTGTGTGATTTGTTTTATTGCGGATGCACGGTTTTGTACACTTGTCTCGGACAAAGTACAGGACTGCGCACGCAGCGTAAAAGACACGCACGGTCGCGTGTTTACGCAAAGTGTGTAAGAGTGTGGACAATAAGTACAAATTACACAATAGTTTCGTTAGTTAAAAGGTGGGACAGTAGCCATGCTACAATAGCACATAATTATCCGGTTTCTAAAGCAGATTAGTATAAAACTTTTGTTTAAACTGTATTGCCTCTGGGGGTAAAGCTGCCAATCAGAACGAGTGAAAAATTTTCTGTACAGAAAAACAAAGCGTATTTAAGTGAGCGAAAGCGGGAGTGAGTGGGTTGAACCCCGGAATTCGGGATCCCATCGTTCGGTACACCAAGTGAGTGGAGGCTTGGCGGCTTGAGGCGGCTGACTCACGTTAGTATAGATTGGAATACGTAAGTCGTGAGGAGACTTACACAGGAGCTTGGTAGGGAATTGTGAACTTTTTGACCCATATAGTTTTTTTGATATGCTCCGGCTGAGGTTTCGCCTTTTGGGATTCGATTCCAGTGGTCGTAGGGCGGACAGGTAACAAGTACCTATACGCTGTGCGATTGGACCGCACGTTTGTGGGTGCGATATATAGCGCAACTTGATACCCTTTTTATGAGCTTTTGTGTAAAATCACGGTATCATTAGCGCCGTGTAGAGCATACGCAAGCGTGATTTGTGTATAAAAAGTGCATAGGGAGTTTTCGCTGGTCTCTCTCAGGAAAATCTCCAACGACAGATATTTACTGGAAAGGGTAAGTTAATCCTAAAAACTTCGAGTAAATATAGGTCAATTAGGGGCCCTAAGTTGGGTACATCGCCTTCGCTATCGACAGTGTATGGTAGTATCGGCCAACGTGGGCGGGAGTGGGTGAAAGCGTTCTAAGAACTTTCACCGTCGCCTTATATTGAGTATTTTGGTGTTTGTGGGAAAAGTTCCACAATTATGGGAGCCAGTTGCTCAACTAAGGGACGTTTGGTAACCAGGGTTCAGGTTGAAGAGCCACGGCCCAAGGGGTCAGCGAGGATTATTATGTGTGGAAAATATGGTCCACACGCTGAAGTTTATTGTGATGAATGGGTACGTATGACTGACAACGATAGGGTATCATTCACTAGGGTGGGCAGCTTTGAACCAGAGGTACTGCAGAATGTAGGCAGTAAAATATGTCTGCTTAAATCCAGAAAACAAAGGATTCGACATAACAATTGTTTAAAACTATGGCAACAAGAGGGGGAGATGCAAAGGGAACAAACTCGCAAAGCAGGAATGAGGACACAAACACACCATTATCGACACAGGTCGAGAGGGAAGAGATGGCTACAGTCAATGGTATATCTATGACTGATAGTAGAATGCAATAGAAATGTATTAACCCTAATTTTTGCAAGATGTATCCTGTTTTGAAGTCTCTTCAAGGTTATAGGTCACAGGAAGATGAAGGACCCAGCCAAATCGCAGCTCTCATTCAGGCAGTCACCTTGTAGGAAACTCAGGTGGGGCCTGTCCATCCAGTTAGAGCAGTAACAGTATTCCCCACTGAAAGAACTGGTGAGGTCACAGCTGCCGGTAAGTGTGAGATGGGTCATTGCACAGAGACAACAACACCTTACAGCAAACAGATTAGGAACGGAATGGTAGGATTACATCCTGTCTTGGAAATAGTAACTCCCAATGGGGGAACCGATAGTCAGGGAGTAATCCTCACCAGGAATAATGCAATGTATTGCCCGTGGTCCAGAGCTGAGCTACGGTCTATCATTTCAGAATTCCCCGATCCCCGGAAGCATTTAGTCAGATGTCAAAAGTTTATCAGAGATCTGGGTAATGCTCATGAACCAGCTAACAAAGATTGGCGGATATTTTTGAAAGAGTGCCTACCCCCTAATATTGACACCCAAAAATGTATCACTGATTGTAGATTAGAGTCGGATAGCCCTATGACTGACGGAAACAATCAGGAGAATGTGGAACAAATTAACAGGCAACTAGAGTTGTATTTCCCTACTACTCTTAAGTGGAGAAAAATTTTCTCCATAAATCAGAGGGAAAATGAAATGGCATCTGAATATTTTCATCGGGCTCTGCAAATAATGGATAGATACGTTGGGATATCAGATACAGGGAACGATGCGAATTACAGGGAGCTGGCTGTCTCTGTGCTAATGGACGGACTCAACAAGGCAGTAAGGGACAGGGTACAAACATCTTTGCCTAATTGGAGAGGGGCCACAGTAGCTTGTCTTAGAGAGTGCACAATTGAAAACCACAAGAATATTGCTAGGCGCAGAAAACAACAGGAGGAGAAGCTGATGACAATAAGTCTACAGGCTCTTGCAGTGAAGCCTCATCAGCCAAAACCCCAGACCCCTGGTGGTACATCACGAACAAGAATATGTTACATTTGTAGAAATAAAGGGCGTTTTGCCAGAGACTGTAGGAGTAGTAGAACACATAGTCAATATTGACCCCTAGACAGAGAAAACAAGCCACATTATTAAACACATAGACGGGATCAAGGGTCATATAGTAAGGAATCACGAGCCATATAGAAAACACAGATTCGGTTAATGGGAAGAACGGAATAACTGCAACTTTACCCTTTTGACAAAACTTGCTGGGGTTAAGATGAGGCCTCTAAACTTTTGCTTATTTCTCTAGCAGAAATGGCCCCTGATTAACTTAACAGGAGTTTTGTTAGATATGGTATACATATAGCGTGCTCCCGCCCAGGAAGCACAAAGTATGTTGGATACCCACGAAAACTAATATTGCATTTCACTGTTCTAGATGTATGTCCATCACAGGTAGAGGAAATTATCTCACAGATACCGGGCTCCATACGAACTTAGGATGGACAGGACACTGGATTGATGGCTGGGATAGTCCCAGTAGAGATATGACACATAGAATTTTTTTTTTTAGGGGTATAGACCTAGTAGAGAATCACTTCCCCATAGTGCCCAATCCAGCTGTTAAATAAAATCCTCTTTGCCTCTACAAACTTATCTGTTACTAACCTCTATGTGATTTTTCTTCAAAGTTTCCTCCTCATCTCTTACGTTCACCGACAGGAGGGTACAATACATGGACCCGATTACAGTTCAAACGCCACACGCCAACTCGGTCCTTCAGAGTTCTGCCTAAATCCAGTATATCTCACCAGCATAAGGACACCATTATTTATGCAGTGTGCCTGGTTAGGCACAAAGGGTGGAGAATGAGAATACTGGTGAAAGGAGACTGTGTACAGACACTGATATGCATGATGGTGTGACAGCCTGTTGGTGAATGCCAAACCTGACATTTTCTTTTATTTTACTATTTCTCCCCTCTCTTCTCTCATCCAGAGACGGTTTACTTCACACAACTGATAACACACGATAGTAAATTAAAATGCAAAATTTGTGTTCCCTACAGGAAAAGGCAGTCTGGAGGGCAAAGGGGTATGGCCAGGAGTCCTCAGGACTTTGGACAGGTGGACACGGTAAGCCAGTAGCCCCCAGAGCATATCTTCCAAGTCTAGCTGAGGTGGCACACGGTCTGACTCATCTAGGCAAAGAGGGTATGTGCAAGCTGGTAAGAGCCTTCTGGTGTGCACCAGGATTCTCTTCTCATGCAGGTAAGAGAGACATGTTTTACTTGCTTGAGGAAGAATATTGGTAAGACAATACCAACAGAGCCATCCCATATCCCTCCGAAAGACGGACCTTTTTCAGGTAATACAAATTGACTTCATACAGTTACCACCCTGTAGAAATTTGAAATATGTGTTAGTTTGTATTGATGTATTTTCCAATTGGGTAGAAGCGTTCCCTGCTGCCAAAAATACTGCTACTTCACTGCAAAGAAAATAGTGCAGGAATTTGTGTGTAGATATGGTATCCCTAGAGTAATTGAAAGTGATAGGGGTACCCATTTTACAGGTGAAGTCTTTCAGGTTATGTGCAAGCTGATGGGAACAATCTGAGCAGAGTAATGGCTGAAACTGGACTGCTGTGGCCAGAAGCTTTGCCACTAGTGTTGTACAGCATCAGAACCACTCCCAGGTCTCCACTTAACTTATCACCCTTTGAATTTTTTTTGGTCGACAACCTCATGTAATGACATTGAGCCTGGGGATTATGTGATGATTATAGATCCCCAGGATGACGGTTGTCGCAACATTTTCTTTTTTCACCTCCCCCTGCATTTTCCTTTCTTTTCTCCTTCTTATTTTCCTTCTTTCCCCTAACGAAATGGATCTATCACAGGAGACTGCGTTTCGGGTTCTTTTAGTAATTCTGTTTTTGATCAGGACAATTTGTTTTGGTGAGGGTCCCAGAGAGGTCGAGCAGGTATCTGGAATGGGTTCTGATGGCGAGTACAAATTTGTAGGATCTCAGGAGCAGCACATCACTCGAGTAAAGGCTGGTATCAGTAAGCGCTCTGGTAGTCATGGAGCTCAGAGGCACTGTGAAGGGTTATTGTCTGATGAATATTGTATTTGTAGGAATTGTGAGAATATAGTCGAGGATGGGTGCATCCAGAGATGTCAGTCCAACCTTAATATCGACATGGACCGCCATCCATTGAGTGATTACCACTCACTAGTGGGTAAGGTCTTAAACCAGACAGAATGCTGGGTGTGCTCACAGGTACCTCAAGGTCAGAGTAAGTCAGGATTAGTACCATACCCTTTAGCAATAGATGAGGTACTCGAATTACGGGGTGGGAGACCGGTGGACAAGAAATTCAATATCTCTAGGCCCCCTAGTTTGAAGCTCCACCAGTATCATGTAGACAGGTCCTTACTGTGCTTTAATATTTCCAATTACCAAAAACCAGGAAATTGGGAAGTGACGTGGAATAACCAGATAATGACCTTTTCACACAGAGCTGATAGGATACCCATAGACTCTGAACTTGTACGCCAAATAGCCAACAGTGGGAGGTATTTTCGGTATAGGTATACCCGTGGAAGCAAGACCATGTGGATTGGAAAAGTATCGTCAGGGTATTGTGCTCATATCATCCAGCCCGATACTTGTACTGAGCAGATGGGAGAACTAGGGATTGGTTTCTTTACTTGGAAAGTTTGCAATATGGTGATGTTACAGTTATCCCGTATGTTCTCCCAGATGATGCCTATTTCATATGTGGGAGGAAAGCGTACAAGTGGCTTGCCCCGAGCTCAGAGGGATTGTGTTATATTGGTAGAGTACTACCAGAGGTCATGACCATAACCCATGATAAAATGAAAGACGTTCACCGCAGTGTTCAGGCTCCTTATACTCATACTCACTATGAACACATCATCAAGATACACCTCATAGATAGGGCAGAGCATGCAGCCTCAGATTTGATCCACGAATCCACCAGGATTCAGTTCCTTCTCGCATTAGACATCACCCGTACTGTCAGAGGAACTATAAATTATAGGTATATCCATGCGCTAGCGAACTTGATAGATAATATCACTGAGATGTATGATGACACCTTCACGTATACGGGAAGGGAGTTACAAGCCTACAAGAAGGAACTGATCCAGCACAGGATGGTCCTTAATTATGTCACAGCCATGATAGGTGGGTACTGTGTTACTCTGGCAACTCAATAATGGTGTGAAGTGCTGTACATATATTACGAACAGCACTGACGACCCAACAGAGATCATCGATCAGAAGATGGACAAGATCTTGCAGTTGAAGTGGGAGTTCAGGAGGAAGCACAACCTTACCTTAGCGACTGTGAGTAATGAACTGACCGGCTGGGTCTCATGGTTGAACCCACGTAAATGGTTCTCAGGTTTAGGAGAGTGGGCTCAAAATGTCATTATGAGTGTGGGGAAGTTTCTCCTTTGTATCCTGGGAGTCATCATAATTATTGGTTTGATATTTAGGTGTGTTCAAATTCTAACGCTGCGCAAGCACGGCACAAATTTGATGAGTCTAAGGAGCGAGGGTGCTGTTACAGCAGATTTAATTTATGATCCTTCCATAGAGACAGCGTTATGATAAGGATTGCAAATGAATTTCATGGCCTGTTTCTTTCACCCGTTTTTCTTTGTCTCCCCCTCTGCCCAGATGCATCCAACCGGAAAAGACGTCAGCCCTACCCAAAATGTTTATGTGAATGTATTTTTATATATTTGTCTTATCTTCATCTCTTCAACCTCCAGTTAATGGCACACATAATCGACAGGTGATATCCACATTTACTAGCACTCACATATGTTCCCCATCCATGTATCATCAACTAAATGTGCACCCCATTTGTTGGAACAAGAAGCCGAAAAGAGCTCGGTAGTGTTTGTTGGCCCATTTACAGACCCTTAGTATGGGATGAGAAGGATTTAATGTATACTTCGCAATACCTTGAAACTTATTTAGAACATATACGTGCCATTGATACGTGTATATGATGATACATACCCCTCAGACATGGATTCATACATACATGCTTTTTACTATCCCACTAGTTCATACATTTCCCACCTTCAACTCTGCCCCGATCATCCAAGCTTCTGTATTTATTGTATAGATATTTTTCTGTTTATTGATTAGGTAGTGGCAGTTATTGGTGACTGCCAAAGGGTGGACTGTCGAAGTTGAAAAATATTGCAATACACACATCACGTACAAACTACACACATATGGCCTCCGTGCGTGTACTTGTTCTGCCGTGCGTGCGCATATTCGCAATTTGCGTATGGTCACTCCCATGGTCCTGCGCATTAGCGTGTGGTATGAGTATTTACGGTAGTGTTTGTAGTCGCATGGAATAGCCATAAAAACACATTACATATTTAATCCAAATAGTGCACAATGTACACATAGTCTCCCTGCATCACACCAGCAAGTTACAACAGTTTAAATGGTATCAGATCAAAGGGATTCACCTTTACAGGATAGGAGGGGACAGAACAAGGTTATAAGGTGGTGCTTGGTATCCAGCTGTAGGGTATATTAAGGGAAATATTCCGGTGTTGGTTTGCAGAAGATCGCACGCTCCTGCGAATAGTTATGCGCAGGAGCAGAATATAAATATAAACTGTATTTACTGTACATTTGTTATGCGTCGGGAACCCAGAGGAGACCACCTGCAAGTGCACCTGGAACAGACATCGCCCACCTATTCAAACCAACCTATGACCTCTCCTGTACTGTAAATGACCATCCCTGTGTCCAATGGACAAAGAGATTACAGTATCCATTGTGTTAGGTTTTGGAAGATTGTATAAAAGAGCCAGCTGCATGCCTGGTCACACACAGACTCTGAAGGTCATCTACCTAGATGACTGAGGACCAGACTGGGAAGCGCAGGCAAAACCAAACAAGTATGTACCATTGATTGTAGCCATTATTCTTTTGTATTGTATTGTTTATGTTGTTACCCCCTGCAGGTAAAGAACCGTTGGTGGGTTAGACCCCACCCCAGTTTGATTTACAATTGGTGTCGTGTTCCATTTCCTTGCTAAGGTTATAAGTGTATTACAATCACATGTGTAGCTGTTAAGGGCTCACAGAGTATCTTTGGGTGTGTACGCACTGAGTGTACTTTGTACAGCCAGCGCGTCGTTTGTACGCAAAGTACGTACACGGCACGGGGCTCTGTACGCTAATGGTGTAACTAGTACGTAGGTTGAGGATTGAGTATAGCGGCCGCAGCGGCTCCATTTACAGTGTATTGAATGTCTTTTTTAAAGTGTAGCTTTTAGTCCTGTAAGTAAACCAGCATTTATTTTACACATCGGTGTGTGGCTGCACCCTGCGCTGTAACAGGACTCCAAGTGGCGCGGCTCTGTATCCCTGTGCAGGGGTATCAAAATACCCGACCCAGTATGTGCATACAGCACATCCTGGAGACATTCCTGGAACCTGGAGAATAGACTCATGAGATGATGGTGATGTCACCATCGCGCGAGACCAATAGCTCCGTGGTATATGTATTGTGTGCATTAAGCCAGTCACTAGGACCCCAGAGGAAGCAAGCACGGAACATATTGGGTATTTACCCCCAAAACCCTCCCCTCGCCTCCCACAGTGGCCCTGAATTAGCAGCAGCCTCATACCGGTGGTAACCGTGCTAGATGCAATAAATCCCCCCACCCCCCAAATCCACCACTGTGCTTAGTTAGGTAAGAACCAGTGGCTCATTCTACGGGCTTCATATTGGAAGTTCTACCTGCCAGTCACCAGCAGGACAGGCAGTTCCATTGGGAGGTATTTCCTTCCTCCGGGACAGCCAAACCGGACTCCGATTGGCAGAGAGCTGGTTTCCTGTAAGAATCCACTCTCTGTCTAGCCGTCTTCTAAGGACTGCAGCTGATGCAGTCTATAGAAACCAGGGGTTTGCGCATGGGCACTGAAGCCAGTGGCAGATCCAGGGGGGGGCACTCGGGCCCCCCCTATCATTTGTGGCCCCGTCCGTCCCCCCCGTCCCCCGGTGGTCCCCCCCCCCCCCCGCTTGTGTCACTGAGACACGCTGCCGCTCAGTCCGGCGGCAGCATGTCTCAGCTGTCAGGAGGAGAGTGCGGCTATCTGGCGGCGTGTAGCGGACTTCAAACCAGCCGCCGGTTCGTGAGCCAATCAAAGCTCGCGGACCGGCAGCCAATCAGGAGTCGCCGGTCCGTGAGCTCTGATTGGCTCACGAACCGGCGGCTAGTTTGAAGTCCTACACGCCACCACCACCGGCGCCAGACATAGGCCGCGCTCTCCTCCTGACACCCTCAGAGCCGGGCAGAGAAGCAGCAGAAGCAGCGGTAAGCAGCTGCAGCACTGCTGTGGGGGCATTTGTATACCTGCTGTGGGGGCATTTGTATACCTGGCACTGTGAGGGCAATTGTATACCAGGCACTGTGGGGGCAATTGTTTACCTGGCACTGTGGGGGCAATTGTTTACCTGGCACTGTGGGGGCAATTGTTTAACTGGCACTGTGGGGGCATTTGTATACCTGACACTGTGGGGGCATTTTTGGATCTGGCACTGTAGGGGCATTTTTGGATCTGGCACTGTAGGGGCATTTTTGGATCTGGCACTGAGGGGGCATTTGTGGATGTGGCACTGTGGGGGCAATTGTGGATCTGGCACTGTGGGTGCAATTGTGGATTTGGCACTGCACTATTGGGGCATATGTCTGTGTATCACGTCTCATTTTAATTGGCCACACTAATTTTTTTGGCGCGCACGCCGCGCACACAGTACCTCTATGGGACACTCTCTGTCTGATTGGTCACCGCTTAGCCCCGCCGGGAGTGCCCCATTCTAGTGAATGGGGCGCGTGCGTGTCACGGACACGTGCACACCCCAGACGCAGTGATAGGCCCAGGCACAGACGGAACTCCATCTGTAATGTAAGGGGGCATAAGTCAGAACAAAAATATAGTGCTATGGATTGTTTGAGGTAGGGGGGCCCCAAATCGGTATTTTGCTTAGGGCTCCATGAGGTCTAAATCCGCCTCTGGCCGGCGCCGCACAGGGAGATGACGGGCGCCTGCTGATATTGTGTTACCAGCATGCGCCCGTCTCTCCTCACCGAAAGCCGGAGGCAGGAGCTCAGTACTGAGCTCCGGCTTCCGGCTCTGTCACTGTGCGGCGTGCGCTATGGGAGATGACGTCTCTCTCATAGTGCTGAGGAGAGGACGCCAAGAGAGGAGGACTGCAGCGGTCTGGAAGCGGGAGCGGGGCTCGGTAAGTATGAAGTTTTTTTTCTTCCTTAGTGCAGCGGGGTCATCTACTGGGGGCAAACTACGGGGGGACATTACTACTGGGGGGGGGGGCATCAACAAGGGGCATTACCACTGGGGGCATTATTTCTGGGGGGCATCTACTGGGGGCATTACTACTGGGGGGTCATTTACTGGGGGCATTACTACTGGGGGCAATACGGGCATTGCATAAGGGGCACCACTACTATGGGGTCTATATAAGGGGCACTACCAGTACAGTGGACATTGCATAATGAGCGCTACAACTGTGGGCATTGTATAAGAAGCGCCACCTCACATGCACCGAAGCCGCACGCAAATGTACTTGCCCCTTACATGGTGCCCCCCCTATCATTTTCTTCTGTATCCGCCCCTGACTGAAGCCACCGCTGGTGCATGTCAGCTCTATTGCACAGGTGCCAGGACACGGGAGTCGGGCTGTCCTCACGGCAGCCTCCCAACCTAAAAAAAAAGAAGGAGCCGCCACTGGTCAGGACTGTCACACTAAGAAAGTCGGAAATTCTCTTAGCTCCACCCACTGGCGCCCAGAGGCAAATGCATCTCAGTGAGAAGCAGAGGAAGACGTTTATGATATCTTTCTTTTCAGGACCTTGGGGGTCATTCCAACCTGATCGCATGCTAGCTACTTTTTGAATGCGTATGCACTGCAATGCGCAGGCGCGTCGTACAGGTACAAAGCGGATTGGTGCTGGGCGATGGATTTAACGAAGAATCCATTTGCACAACCGATCGCAAGAAGATTGACAGGAAGTAGGCATTTATGGGTGTCAACTGACCGTTTTCAGGGAGTGGTTGGAAAAACGCAGGCGTGTCCAAGCGTTTGCAGGGCGGGTGTCTGACGTCAATTCCGGGACCGGACAGGCTGAAGTGATCGCAACGGCTGAGTAAGTTCTGAGCTACTCAGAAACTGTACAAACTGTTTTTGTACCGCTCGGCAGCACAAGCGTTCGCACACTTGCAAAGCGAAAATACACTCCCCCAGGCAGCGACTATCTGATCGCAGCGCTGCAAAAAAATAAGATTTTACTCACCGGTAAATCTATTTCTCGTAGTCCGTAGTGGATGCTGTGACTCCGTAAGGACCATGGGGATTAGCGGCTCCGCAGGAGACTGGGCACAACTAAAGAAAGCTTTAGGACTACCTGGTGTGCACTGGCTCCTCCCACTAAGACCCTCCTCCAGACCTCAGTTAGGATACTGTGCCCGGAAGAGCTGACACAAATAGGAAGGATTTTGAATCCCGGGTAAGACTCATACCAGCCACACCAATCACACCGTATAACTTGTGATACTATACCCAGTTAACAGTATGAAATATAACTGAGCCTCTCAACAGATTGCTCAACAATAACCCTTTAGTTAGGCAATAACTATAAACAAGTATTGCAGACAATCCGCACTTGGGATGGGCGCCCAGCATCCACTACGGACTACAAGAAATAGATTTACCGGTGAGTAAAATCTTATTTTCTCTGACGTCCACTCCTAAGTGGATGCTGGGACTCCGTAAGGACCATGGGGATTATACCAAAGCTCCCAAACGGGCGGGAGAGTGCGGATGACTCTGCAGCACCGAATGAGCAAACTCTAGGTCCTCCTCAGCCAGGGTATCAAACTTGTAGACTGTTGCAAAAATGTTTGAACCCGACCAAGTAACAGCTCGGCAAAGTTGTAAAGCCGAGACCCCTCGGGCAGCCGCCCAAGAAGAGCCCACTTTCCTCGTGGAATGGGCTTTTACAGATTTAGGGTGCGGCAGTCCAGCCGCAGCATGTGCAAGTTGAATCGTGCTACAGATCCAGCGAGCAATAGTCTGCTTAGAAGCAGGAGCACCCAGCTTGTTGGGTGCATACAGGATAAATAGCGAGTCAGTTTTCCTGACTCCAGCCGTCCTGGAAACATATACTTTTCAGGGCCCTGACTACGTCCAGTAACTTGGAATCCTCCAAGTCCCAAGTAGCCGCAGGCACCACAATAGGTTGGTTCACATGAAAAACTGATACCACCTTAGGAAGGAATTGGGAACGAGTCCTCAATTCCGCCTTATCCATATAAAATACAGATAAGGGCTTTTGTATGACAAAGCCGCCAATTCTGATACACGCCTGGCCGACGCCACGGCCCATAGCATGACCACTTTCCACGTGAGGTATTGTAGCTCCACGGATTTAAGAGGCTCAACCCAATGCGACTTCAGGAAATCCAACACCACGTTGAGATCCCACGGTGCCACTTGAGGCACAAACGGGGGCTGACTATGCAGCACTCCCTTAAAAAAAGTCCGAACTTCAGGCAGTGAAGCCAGTTCTATTTTGGAAGAAAATCGATAGAGCTGAAATCTGGACCTTCATGGAACCCAATTTTAGGCCCATAGTCACCTCTGACTGTAGGAAGTGCAGAAATCGACCTAGCTGAAATTTCTCCTTTGGGGCCTTCCTGGCCTCACAGCACGCAACATATTTCCACCATATGCGGTGATAATGGTTTGCGTTCACTTCTTTCCTAGCTTTAAAAAGCGTAGGGATAACTTCCTCCGGAATGCCCTTTTCCTTCAGGATCCGGCGTTCAACCGCCATGCCGTCAAACGCAGCCGCGGTACGTCTTGGAACAGACAGGCCCCCTGCTGCAGCAGGTCCTGTCTGAGCGGCAGAGGCCATGGGTTCTCTGAGATCATTTCTTGGAGTTCTGGTTACCAAGCTCTTCTTGGCCAACCCGGAACAATGAGTATAGTTCTTACTCCTTTCCTTCTTATTATTCTCATTAACCTGGGTAAGAGAGGCAGAGAAGGGAACACATACACCGACTGGTACACCCACGGTGTTACCAGAGCGTCCACAGCTATCGCCTGAGGGTCCCTTGACCTGGCGCAATATCTTTGTAGCTTTTTGTTGAGGCGGGACGCCATCATGTCCACCTGTGGCCTTTCCCAACGGTGTACAATCATTTGGAAAACTTCTGGATGAAGTCCCCACTCTCCCGGGTGTAGGTCGTGTCTTCTGAGAAAGTCTGCTTCTCACTTGTCCACTCCGGGAATGAATACTGCTGACAGTGCTAACACATGATTTTCTGCCCATCGGAGAATCCTTGTGGCTTCTGCCATCACCATCCTGCTTCTTGTGCCGCCCTGTCGGTTTACATGAGCGACCGCCGTGATGTTGTCTGACTGGATCAGCACCGGCCGGTGTTGAAGCAGGGGTCTAGCCTGACTTAGGGCATTGTAAATGGCCCTTAGTTCCAGAATATTTATGTGTAGGGAAGTCTCCTGACTTTTCCATAGCCTTGGAAGTTTCTTCCCTGTGTGACTTGCCCCCAGCCTCGAAGGCTGGCATCCGTGGTCACCAGGACCCATTCCTGTATGCCGAATCTGCGGCCCCCTAGAAGATGAGCACTCTGCAGCCACCACAACAGCGACACCCTGGCCCTTGGAGACAGGGCTATCCGCCGATGCATCTGAAGATGCGACCCGGACCACTTGTCCAACAGATCCCACTGGAAAATCCTTGCATGGGACCTGGCGAATGGAATTTCATCGTAAGAAGCTACCATCCTTCCCAGGGCTCGCGTGCATTGATGCACCGACACCTGTATACGTATTAGGAGGTCTCTGTCTAGAGACGACAACTCATTGGACTTCTCCTCCGGGAGAAACCCTTTTTATCCTGTTCTGTGTCCAGAACCATACCCAGGAACAGTAGACGCGTCGTAGGAACCAGCTGCGACTTTGGAATATTCAGAATCCAGCCGTGCTGTTGTAGCACTTCCCGAGATAGTGCTACTCCGCCGAACAACTGCTCCCTGGACCTCGCCTTTATAAGGAGATCGTCCAAGTACGGGATAATTATTTCGGCCATTACCTTGGTAAATACCTCGGTGCCGGGGACAGACCAACGGCAACGTCTGGAATTGGTAATGACAATCCTGTACCACAATTTTGAGGTATTCCTGGTGAAGAGGGTAAATAGGGACATGCAGGAAAGCATCCTTGATGTCCAGTGATACCATGAAATTCTCCAGGCTTGCAATAATCGCCCTGAGCGATTCCATCTTGAACTTGAACCTTCGTATATAAGTGTTCAAGGCTTTCAATTTTAGAATGGGTCTCACCGAACCGTCTGGTTTCGGTACCACAACATTTTGGAATAGTAACCCCGGCCTTGTTGAAGGAGGGGTACCTTGATTTCACCTGCTGGAAGTACAGCTTGTGAATTGCCGCCAGTACTACCTTTCTCCGAGGGCAGCAGGCAAGGCTGATGTGAGGTAACGGCGAGGGGGAGTCGCCTCGAACTCCAGCCTGTATCCCTGTGATACTATTTGCAGAACCTAGGGATCCACCTGTGGGCAAGCCCACTGGTCCCTGAAGTTCCCGAGACGCGCCCCTACCGCACCTGTCTCCACTTGTGGAGCCCCAACGTCATGCGGTGGACTCAGAGGAAGCGGGGGAAGATTTTTGATCCTGGGAACTGGCTGCTGGTGCAGCTTTTTCCTTCTTCCCTTGTCTCTGTGCAGAAAGGAAGCGCCTTTGACCCGCTTGCTTTTCTGAAGCCGAAAGGACTGTACCTGAAAATACAGTGCTTTCTTAGGCTGTGAGGAAACCTGAGGTAAAAAATTTTTTTTTTCCCCAGCTGTTGCTGTGGATACGAGGTCCCAGAGACCATCCCCAAACAATTCCTCACCCTTATAAGGTAGAATCTCCATGTGCCTTTTATAGGCAGCATCACCTGTCCACTGCCGGGTTTCTAATACCCTCCTGGCAGAATGGACATTGCATTAATTCTGGATGCCAGCCGGCAAATATCCCTCTGTGCATCCTTTATATCTAAGACGACGTCTTTAATATGCTCTATGTTAGCAAACTATTATCCCTGTCTTAGAGTATTAATATTATCTGACTGGGTATCAGACCACGCTGCAGCAGCACTATTTATGTTGAGGCATTTGCAGGTCTCAGTATATAACCTGAGTGTGTATATACAGACTTCAGGATAGCCTCCTGCTTTTTATCAGCAGGCTCCTTCAAGGTGGCCGTATCCTAAGACGGCAGTGCCACCTTTTTTGACAAACGTGTGAGCGCCTTATCCACCCTAAGGGATATCTCCCAACGTGACCTATCCTCTGGCGGGAAAGGGTACGCCATCAGTAACTTTTTAGAAATTACCAGTTTCTTATCGGGGGAACCCACGCTACTTTACACACTTCATTCATTCATCTGATGGGGGAACAAAACACTGGCTGCTTTTTCTCCCCAAAAATAAAACCCCTTTTATGTGGTACTTGGGTTCATGTCAGAAATGCGTAACACATTTTTCATTGCCAAGATCATGTAACGGATGTTCCTAGTGGATTGTGTATATGTCTCAACCTCGTCGACACTGGAGTCAGACTCCGTGTCGACATCTGTGTCTGCCATCTGAGGTAACGGGCGCTTTTTTGAGCCCCTGATGGCCTTTGAGACGCCTGGGCAGGCGCGGGCTGAGAAGCCAGCTGTCCCACAGCTGTTTTACGTCATCCAGCCTTCTATGTAAGGAGTTGACATTGTCAGTTAATACCTTACACCTATCCATCCACTCTGGTGTCGGCCCCACAGGGGGCGGCATCCTATTTATCGGCCTCTGCTCCACCTCCACGTAACCTTCCTCATCCCACATGTCGACACAGCCGTACCGACACACAGCACACACAGGGAATGCTCTGACTGAGGACAGGACCCCACAAAGTCCTTTGGGGAGACAGAGAGAGAGTATGCCAGCACACACCAGAGCGCTATATAATGCAGGGATTAACACTATAACTGAGTGATTTTTCCCCCAATAGCTGCTTGTATAAACAATATTGCGCCTAAATTTAGTGCTCTCTTTTTAACCCTTTGAGCCTGAAAACTACATGGGAGAGCCTGGGGAGCTGTCTTCCAGCTGCACTGTGAAGAGAAAATGGCGCCAGTGTGCTGAGGGAGATAGCTCCGCCCCTTTTTCGCGGACTTTTCTCCCGCCTTTTTATGGATTCTGGCAGGGGTATTTATCACATATATAGCCTCTGGGGCTATATATTGTGATGATTTTGCCAGGCAAGGTGTTTATATTGCTGCTCAGGGCGCCCCCCCCCCCCAGCGCCCTGCACCCATCAGTGACCGGAGTGTGAGGTGTGCATGAGGAGCAATGGCGCACAGCTGCAGTGCTGTGCGCTACCTTGGTGAAGACTGAAGTCTTCTGCCGCCGATTTTCCGGAACACTTCTTGCTTCTGGCTCTGTAAGGGGGCCGGCGGCTCCGGGACCGAACATCAATGGCCGGTTCCATGCAGTCGATCCCTCTGGAGCTAATGGTGTCCAGTAGCCTAAGAAGCCCAAGCTACCACCAGTTAGGTAGGTTCGCTTCTTCTCCCCTTAGTTCCTCGCTGCAGTGAGTCTGTTGCCAGCAGATCTCACTGTAAAATAAAAAACCTAAAATATACTTTCTTTCTAGGAGCTCAGGAGAGCCCCTAGTGTGCATCCAGCTCAGCCGGGCACAAGAATTTAACTGAGGTCTGGAGGAGGGTCTTAGTGGGAGGAGCCAGTGCACACCAGGTAGTCCTAAAGCTTTCTTTAGTTGTGCCCAGTCTCCTGCGGAGCCGCTAATCCCCATGGTCCTTACGGAGTCCCAGCATCCACTTAGGACGTCAGAGAAATAGCTAGTGAGCGATCAACTCGGAATGACCCCCTAGTTGTGGCTTTGGCTGCAAATCAGGGACAGATTTCTGGGGCACCTAGGCTGATTAGTGGTAAATCCAGCCCTAGTCAGTGTTCTGAATTGGATAATGACTTTTAAATGTTGAGTGAATGGCTATAATATGTGATCTGACTAGATAATGACTTATGTTTTTGTGAAGCTCTTGCTTTTTGAATGTGCATCTATTTTTTACCCAATAAAATAGGCAGTTTTGTACTTGAAATTCACACCAAACATGAATACAAATTCACATATTTTTGCATATTTTGGAACAAGAGAGCTAATTGACTGGCAAACATAGGCTGAGTCAGAGGTGTAGCTAGGTGCAATGGTGCCTGGAGCAAGGGTGTGTTTTGGTGCCCCTTCCCCCCCCCCCCCCCCCCCCCCCTATCCTTCTACTGAATTGGGGCCCTGGCCAACAAGTTTTGGCATGTTATATTTGAAAAGAAAAAATATTTAAAAATCCTAAAATTGGTTTCAGGGTCAATTTGAGACCTTGTGGTGCTTACTTGGGTGCCCCCCATGTTTAAAATATGGACAGTGTACGCTGAAGACGTGCAAATACAATATAGGGGTGTGGCTTCATGGTGAAGCGGCATATCCACAGAATAGTATCAATTCACATTACACCACACAATAGTATCCCTTATACATGTTACGCCACACAGTAGAGTTGCTTATATACGTTACTCCACACAGAAGAGCTGCTTATACATGTTACACAACATTAGAGCTGCTTATACACTTTACACCACAGTAGAGCCCCTTATACACATTACACCATGTTAGGGCCCCTTATACATGTTATGCCATGGTAGAGCCCCTTATACACATTACACCACATTAGAGCTATGGAAGTAACTGTATTTAACAATTTACTTGTTTAATTAAAATAAATTAAAGACACTATGTATGCCCCGACTGACCTGACCTCACAACCCCCCAATTCCTTAATGAAAATAATGCCCTAAATGTGACCTCCCACAGACCTGATAACATCTCAATCTCTCATGTCCCAAAACTGCCCCCCAATCTGATAATCTCCCAATGCCTCAATGAAAATAATTCCCCAAATGTGGCACCCCACAGACATGAACTGTTCCTCCAATCTCACAATAAAAATAATGCACCAAAACTGACCCACCTCCTGAACTGATATTCTCCTAATGCCTCAATGAAAATAATTTCCTAGAACTGTCATCCCAGACCTGATAATCCCACTATGCCTCAGTGAAAATAATGTCCCAGAATTACCCGAGAAGCAGAGAAAGCTGCTTCGCAGCAGTTTGAGGGGCAGAGAGAGGTGCTGCAGCTGCCTGTGAGGCAGCATGAGATGCTGTTGCATCAATGCACAGAGAGGTGCTGCACAACCGTGGCAGAGAAAGGTGCTGCAGTAGCTGGGGAAGAAATAAGTGCTGCAGCTAGGGCAGAGAGAGGTTCTGCAGCACCTGAAGTAGAGATATGTGCTGCAGCTTCCAGGACAGAGAGAGATGTTGTAAAAACTGGGGCATAGAGAGATTAAGCAGCAGCAGGACAGAGAGGTGCTGCAGCAGCTGGGGTAGAAATAGGTGCTGCAGCAGCTAGGGCAGAGAGAGGTGCTGCAGCTTTTGAAGTAGAGACATGTGCTGCAGCTTCTAGGAAAGAGAGAGATGTTGCTAAAGCTGGGGCAGAGAGAGATTAAGCAGCAGCCGGGGCAGAGAGAGCTGCTGCAGCAGCTGGGGCAGAAATAGGTGCTGCTGCAGCTAGGGCAGAGAGAGGTGCTGCTGCATCTGAAATAGAGACATGTGCCGCAGTTTAAAAGAAAGAGAGAGATTTTGTAGCAGCTGGAGGAAAGAGAGGAGCGCTTCAGCAGCTGGGCTAGACAGACAAAGGTGCTGCAGCAGCTGGGCTAGACAGAGAGAGGTGCTGCAGCAACGGAGACAGATTGGTTTTGCAGGACAGAAGTAATCCTGCTGCACAGTTACAAGCACACAATGAGCCATATACAGAGGACAGGTGAAGCTCCAGCATGTGCTGGCTTTCAGTATTTCTTGCTGTCGCCTCTGGCCTGCCCTGTTCCTTACCTAATCTCACAGTCCGAGTCAGTGTGCGCCCTCTATGTTCCTCCTCCTCCTGCTCTGCGGCTGCCTGCCAGTTAGATGTATTTGTAGATAGAAACATAGAATTTGACAGCAGATAGGAACCACTTGGCCCATCTAGTCTGCCCCTTTTTTTTATCCTTTAGGTAATCTCAACCCTTTTTGAACCTTAATTCTTTGTAAGGATATTCATTAGTGATGAGCGTATATGCCTATCCCAAGCATGTTTAAATTACTCTATAGGCTTAGCCTCTACCACCTCTGATGGGAGGCTATTCCACTTATCCACTACCCTTTCTGTGAAGTAATTTTTCCTTAAATTTCCCCTGAACCTGCCTCCCTCCAGTTTCAGTATATGTCCTCGAGTTCTAATATATCTCTTCCTTTGAAGAATGTTTCCCTCCTGAACTTTGTTAAGACCCTTGGTATATTTGAAAGTTTCTATCATGTCCCCCCTTTCCCTTCTCTCCTCCAAACTATACATCTTAAGATCTTTTAGCTTTTCTGGGTAAGTTTTGTGATGTAGACCATGCACCATTTTAGTTGCACTTCTTTGTACACTCTCTAATGTATTTATATCCTTCTGGAGTCTCCAGAACTGGACACAGTATTCCAGATGGGGCCATACCAATGACCTACACAGAGGCATTATTACTTCTTTTTTCCTGCTACTGATTTCTCTCCCTATGCAACCAAGCTTCTGACTTGCCTTTCTCAATGCTTTGTTGCATTGCTTTCTTGCCTTAAAATCACTTGAAATAGTGACTACTAAATCCCTTTCCTCCTCAGTAGTGTCCATTATAGTACCCTTGATACTATATTTAGCTTTTGAGTTTTTGAGACCCAAGTGCATGATTTCCAATTTTTTAGCAGTAAACGGTAGTTGCCCCATTTTTGACCATTTCTCAAGCCTACCCAGGTCATCAATCATTTGTTTTACCCCTCCCGGTGTGTCTACCCTGTTGCATATCTTTGTATCATCTGCAAAAAGGTATACTTTCCCTCCAACACCATTTGCAATGTCACCAACAAAGATATTAAAGAGAAATGGTCCAAGTACAGATCCCTGGGGTACTCCACTGGTAACATTTCCCTCCATAGATTGCACTCCATTTACTGTCTGTTTCCTATCCTGCAACCAGGTTCTTATCCTTTCAACTGTTTTATAATCCACCCCTATGCTTTCAAATTTATTTAGCAGTCTGCGATGTGGGACAGTGTCAAATGCCTTACTAAAGTCTAGATATGCTACATCTACAGCTCCCCCTTGATCTATTATTTTCGTCACAGAGTCAAAAAAGTCAATAAGATTTGTTTGGCATGATCTCCCACTAGTAAATCCATGCTGTTTTGGATCCTGTAAATTGTTTGATTTAACATATTCCACAACTCTTTCTTTTAATCATTTTTCCATTACTTTCCCTACTACTGATGTAGGCTTACTGGTCTGTAGTTACTTGCTTCTTCCTTGCTTCCACTTTTGTGCAGTGGAACTACATTTGCTATTTTCGATTCCTCTGGATTGGCACCTGTATTTAGTGACTGGTTAAATAATTCTGTTAAAGGTGTCACCAGCACATCTTTTAGCTCTTTTAGTATCCTTGGATATGTAATAAAATAGTAATACACTTGCATAGTGACTCACTTCTTTGTCACTGAAATTCAAATAAGCTCCTGACAGGTCCACAATCAAACTATTCAAATTCATCTACAGTAGTCTAATTCATTTATTGCACCGAGATGCTGATTGGATCCTTGGATTATTGCTGCACGGCTGGATTAAGGGCCACACAGGCCTGGGGCTGAAAATGATTAAAGGCCCTTTTCTGAGAAGTGGAGCAGCGCTGTGTGAGTGTGGCCAAATCCATGTGTTCATGGTCAGTGCTGTGTGGTGTGGCCAGTGCCATGTGTGCATGGTCAGTGCTGTGTGGTGTGGCCAGTGCCATGTGGGCAATTTCACTGCTGTGTAGTGTGGCCAGAGCCATGTGTGCAAACTGTGCATGGTCAGTGCTGTGTGGTTGTGGCCATAGCCATGTGGGTGGGTGCATAACTCTACTGTATAGCTTCACTGTCTCCTTAAATACATAAAAATAATAATTATAATTAGAAACACAATTTTGCCACTAATTATTTATGACTGACAGATAGCTCGGGTGGATGGTTATAATCATACTGTCATAATGATGACCCTATTTTTATTTGAAGGCTGGGGCTGTAGTCCCATCCGTGCCATTGTTAATCTGGCCCTGATTGCCGTGACTGATTGTGACCCCAGTCTTGAAGACTGATTGAAGACCCCAGTCTTCAATCTGTGGACTGGATGTTTGCAATTAGTGTTCTTATTATATAATGACCTCACTCTCTTCTGACAGCACATGGAATCAGTGCTGATGACTCTTTGATGTGTTGTTGTCCTGACTAGATGGCTGAAATCTGTGCTGAGTAATGAGCTGCTCTGTGGATCATTGCAACTGGTGCTGTGTAGACTTAGGGTCAGATACACTTACCAACAGTAAGGTTTGTAGCGCTCTCCTGATGCGCAAAAAGAATTCTGCGCTAATTAAGGCTTTCTGACCCTTCCACGCCCGCCGCAAACATGTTCTTTTATAGCTTTGGGCACTTAACCCGGAATCTATGGGTTAGCACATCTTAGTCGAAGGTTTACCATGCTAGCAAATATTCTTGTAATTGAATAACTCCAGTCATATTTTAGATCTATTATGTTGGGTCTACAACATGTCAGTGGACTACTCTACCCTAGAATGCATAAATTGTTGCAATGATTTAATGATAAAAATCCTTGGTAAATGTACACTCAGGAGCTTCTCATGCAGGGAAACCTATAGATTCCAGCACTTACTGCAGAATCTGTGGCTTATCATCACGTGGGGAAAATGCAGTAAAATTGGATAGCTCCTGGAATCAAACCCAGAGCTTTACCCATGCAGGTAATTAAATCTGTTCCTGAGAGTTCTCTCTCACTTTCATCTGTGTGCTGGACATTTTTATCCTACACATACAGGAACTGATGCAGAATTGCACCATAAATGAACTTTTATTTCTCAAACAAAATAAAAAAGGCACATGGCACACGTAAACATTATAGTTATCTTGTTTACAGGGGCATCGGACTGGGGGGGGCAAGGGGGCAGCTCGCTCCCCCCAAACATGAGAGAGGCGCCATCCACCCGGATTAATCCCCTGTGTGTGCATGCCGCCACCAGCTGCAGCGGAACCCTCTGTACTGGTCAGCAGAGTCTGCAAAGCAGGGAGGCGCTCTCCACGCTCTGCAACTCTGCTGTATTCCGCAGCTGCTGCTAGACGCTGACAGCGCCGCTGCCTGTCATACCATTTGACAAGCGCTGCGCCTGTCAAATGGTATGACAGGCAGCGGCGCTGTCAGCGTCTAGCTTGGCTTCCCAGCCCCAGAAGTGTCCCTGTTCTGGCCAAACAATCTATACGCGCTAGCCGCGCCGGGAGAGAACGTGTGCATACAGGGTGTAAATATCCGGCACACCAGACCCGCCACGCCTGCTGCCTACAGCGGCACAGTCAGTGATGATTGCCGCAGTCCGCGAGATGCCGCCGGCAGAACCCAGCCTACTGCCCGCCGAGTATAATATGACCTACAGTATAAATGGGCGCACAGAGGGGGACAAACGTTACACTCTGACTGGCGCTGTGACGTGTTGATGCCACACTGCACGTCTGCCCCGCCAGCGCTCTCCAACCCGCCCGCGCTCCAATCCAAGTGTGCCCTGCCACTGCTGCCACGCTAACACCAGGTGACCAGAAAAGTGCAAATAGAGGTTTTTTAAAGAAATCTAAATTCTTTACCTACATGGTACTGTATATATTTGTCTGCAGTACCAATTGCTTGGAGTCTGTTTAGGGTTGTAAACCACTGAGAAATCTTGTGGAACATAGTAGTTTAATTAAAATTAATAGTTATGTAAATGTCATAGGTTCTACAAATTTAATAAGGCCATTTTACCTTCATCTAGACTATCAGTGATCCTGTTAGGTCAGTAATAACATTGCTTTTCCTGAAAAATATGAGCAATCTTTCCTTTCACAGCCATACTGTAGCCTAGTGCTCCTTCTGACTAGTAAAGAGGTTGAACTGCACAGTAATATGAGACACATTAAGTGGCATCACTACCCAGGTGTCACCCGCAAAGGGGTGACACCAAAATGCCAGCTCCTTTTCAGTGACAGGAGCCGGTACTGACAGTCTCTGCGGGGCAGCTCAGCATCTTCGGTACGCTTGGAGTAATGAAAAGTGATGATACTCATACTGTGTGCTGTAATGTGAATTTGGCTCATACTGTGTGGTGTAATGTAAATTTCGGCTCATACTGTGTGGCGTAATGTGAATTTCAGCTTATACTGTAGGATGTAATGTGAATTTTGGCTCATACTGTGTGGTGTAATGTGAATTTTGGCTCATACTGTGGTGTAATGTGAATTTTGGCTCATACTGTGTGGCATAATGTGAATTTCGGCTCATACTGTGTGGCGTAATGTGAATTTCGGATCATACTGTGTTGGGTAATGTGAATTTTGGCTCATACTGTGTGGCGCAATATACATTTCTGCTCATACTGTGTGGCATAACGTGAATTTCGGCTCATACTGTGTGGCGTAATGTGAATATCGGCTCATACTGTGTGGCGTAATGTGAATATCGGGTCATACTGTGTTGGGTAATATGAATTTTGGCTCACACTGTGTGGCGCAATATACATTTCTGCTCATACTGTGTGGCGTAATGTGAATAAGGGGCGCTACTGTCAGTAGCTGGTGATCATGGGGTCATGTGACAAATGCTGGTGTCCTGCGGAGGAGGAGGAGTCTGATGGCATATAAAGAGGCAGCTATGGCTCTGATGGCACATGTGTACATTTTAAACTTTAGTTGTGTTATATTAAAACTCAAATGTTTTGCCCCCTAAATCTCCATACTTTTCAGAGTGGCCCATCCAAAATAGGCTGTAGGTGCTGGCGGGTGCAAGGGGTATGGGGGGTGGGTAGGGGTAATGCATATGCACCTAGGCCCACCACTCTCTAGTTCCACCACTGGGTCAGGGATAGGTTGGGGAAGTGTAAGTAGCAATAGGGTGCAGCAGCAGCTAGGACTCAGGGTTATGCAGTACCGGCCGGTGGTCGCACCATTATGTTGTAATTTTATTTATCTCGGGTGTATTATATCTACTTCATTATTAGGAACCTGGGAGAAATTATATTAAGCCATATGATTTTACTGAGAGAATGTAAAATAGTGCAAGACATGTACCTGGGCGGTGCTAAACACGGGCAAAAGGTGATGCTAGACACGCCCCTCCTGCAGTGCACCCCCTAATAAAATTAGCTGTGCACACCTATGGAAAGGAGCTACAGCCGCGTCTAGCACTGCAGCCGTGCCTATTCACCGCCTGCTCCTGGTAAGTGGAAGTTGGGCAGCTTTCGATTGCAAAACGGTGGGGGTGTTTGGGGGGGGGGGGAGGGGGGGTTGGTATTTGGGTGTTGGGAATAGTGAGCACCTGCTGAATGTTTTCACACTAGACCACCAGGTACAACAGAGTTATTGGAAAATCTAAATTAAGTGTACTGATTTTTAAAAGCTATATAATAGCAATCAGTATCAATGTGAATAAGTATTTAATGAATAAAGGTAGGAGGGTGGGTTTGGTTGCAGGTAGGAGGTGTTTGGGCTGTACCTGGCATAATGTGTTTAAGCAGCTCTACCTGGCATTACATGTATAAGGTGCTCTACTGTAGCATAATGTGTATAAGGGGCTTTGCTGTGATGTAATGTGTATAAGCGGTTCTTCTGTGTGGTGTGACGTGTATAAGGGGCTTTATTGTGTGATGTACTGTGTATAAGGATACTACTGTGCGTTATACTGTGACTAACGGATGCCACTGTGTGTTGTAATGTGACTAACGGACGATACGGTGCACTGAAAAGTGATCAATGTATGCTATTGTGCACTGTAATGTGACTAACGGATGCTACTGTGCACTGTAATGTGACTAATGGATGGTACTGTGCAGTATAATGTGACTAACGGATGCTACTGTGCAGTGTAATGTGACTAATGGACGCTACTGTGCACTGAAAAGTGATTAACGGATGCTACTGTGCACTATAATGTGACTAACAAATGCTACTGTGCACTGCAATGTGACTAATGGACGCTACTGTGCAGTATAATGTGACTAACGGATGCTACTGTACAGTATAATGTGACTAACGGATGCTACTGTGCAGTGTAATGTGACAAACGGACGCTACTGTGCACTGAAAAGTGATTAATGGATGCTACTGTGCACTATAATGTGACTAACGGATGCTACTGTGCAGTGTAATGTGACTAACGAATGTTACTGTGCAGTATAATGTGACTAACGGATGCTACTGTGCAGTGTAATGTGACTAACGGACGCTACTGTGCACTGAAAAGTGATTAATGGATGCTACTGTGCACTATAATGTGACTAACGGATGCTACTGTGCAGTGTAATGTGACTAACGAATGTTACTGTGCAGTATAATGTGACTAACGGATGCTACTGTGCAGTGTAATGTGACTAACGGACGCCACTGTGCGGTGAAATGTGACTAACAGATGCTACTGTGCGATATAATGTGAGTGACGGATGCTACTGTGCGGTGTAATGTGACTAACGGATGCTGCTGTGTGGTGTAGTGTGTTTAATGGATGCTACTGTGCGGTGTAATGTGACTAATGGCCACTACTGTGAGGTGTAATGTGACTAACAGGCACTACTGTGCGGTGTAATGTGAGTAATGGACATAGAGTTCCGTACAGGTTCAAGTGACCTGTCTTAGGTGGCCAGAAGTTAGGGGCGCCAAACTGAGATTTTATCTTGCCCCCCCAACCAAAAAAACGTTCTGACACCCCTGCTTGTTTACAATAAAGTGATCAGCAGCAGCCAGCTAGTACATTGACACTGTCACTGTAGCAGGGGCACAAAATACACCTACTAAGAGGAATATTTATGTGTTTCTGCATGTCTGCATTAGCGTATTTGTGTGAATACACCTTCAGTACACTTTACTTGTATTTGCGCACCCCTTCCCCAGCCCTGTTCCATCACTACAGTACTAAGGTGCAAAAACTAGATACATGCAAGTCTGCATTGGTGCATATGCATGCGTTCAACTCTGCATTGTAATTTCTGTTTATTCTGCTTGAGAAGTGTTGCCAAAGACCGATAAACTACTTAGCTTTAAATGTAATACTTAATGTGTCTTCTGTAATTTACGTATTTTTTTTTTGTCTGCTTTACCCAAATTTCAATTAAAATGTATCTGTCAATATAAATATAAGTATTCCTAATTAGTAGTGTCCATAGGTGTGGGATTGTAATTGAAGCTATCGCAGGCTCCTGCAATATGTACTTTAGCTGCTTCAGAACCTCTTTGCTGATTTATCTGAGTCATATCCATTTTCCATTATGCAATAACCCAGGTTATTGCAGGGTCAACCCGGGTCACGGCTCAGTAGAAAATGGTCCCAAAAACAAAACCTCAGGTCCAGTTACCCGGGTAGCTATCATGGTCATGCCTGGGTATGGGGGCAGTGTAAACGGGTGACCTGGTCCCATTACAAGCCTTTGGAGATCCGGATTGCCGGTGTTTGGAGAGGATGTCATCTCCAAGCACCAGCAGAAAAGAAAGATTGACAATGGGTGCAGTATAAACGGGGCCGACCCAGGAATATATTAACTCATACTAAGCCTTGCAGAGAGATAAAGTGGACACAGATATAATACCAACCAACCAGATTCAAACTGTCAGTTCTCAAACACAATCTGTGACATGGCAGTTAGGAGCTGATTGGCTGGTACTGTGGGGTCTATTTACTAAACCTTGGATGGAGATAAAGTGGATAGAGATAAAATACCAGCCAATCAGCATCTAACTGCCATGTCAGGGGCTGTGTTTGAAAAATGAGAGGTGTAAATTGGCTGGTACTTTATCTCCATCCAAGGCTTAGTAAATAGACTCCTTTATCTCCATCTGCCAGATCTCCAAGCAAGGCTAAGTATATACCCCAAAGTACCAACCAATCAGCTTCTGTCATATTTCTAAAATAGCCTGTTGACAGCAGTATACACTGATGACTTGTATGATAGACATTATCTAGGTCTAGTAGGATCACTACGTATCACAGTGCCTATAGCTCTGCAGGTAAAACCTATGATTGCTCATAAACTCAGGAGAACCATTACTCAAAAATTGATAATGTAGAGTGAACAATGAAATGTTACTTCTAATGAACTTAACATAAATGCAAAAACTCATATGGAACCCTGAAGGGGAAAAAAAATGGCATGGACCTCTGGCTTTGAAAGGGTTAACAGGATGCAGAGCCAGCGCTGGCTGCTTAGCAGCTCCTGCAAAGCAGAGAGGCGCCGGGCTGCTGTTGCTGGCTGCCGCTGCGTCTGTCACACTGTGGTAAACGCCGGCAGCGTGAAACATGGCTCCGACTCGGTCCCTCCGGCTTCCTCCTTCTCTCTCCTCCTGCTCCTCCCCGCTGCACTTTTGGCAGCGGCGCCCACAGCACTCTGCGCGGTAAGTGCAGCACTCCCCAGTCTCTCCCCTCCTCCTGTGGATATTATTGTAAGGGTCATTAAGTGTTGAACTACTACTGTGGGCATTATGTGTGGCATGACTACTGTGGGCGTTATGTGTGGCACGACTACTGTGGGCATTATGTGTGTCATGATTACTGTGGGCGTTCTGTGTGGCATGACTACTGCGGGCGTTTTGTGTGGCACGACTACTGTGGGCATTATATGTGGCATGACTACTGTTGGCGTTATGTGTGGCACGACTACTGTGGGAGTTCTATGTGGCACAACTACTGTGGGTATTATGTGAATTAGGTGCACTACTATTTGGTGCAATATGAATCAGGGGCACTACGTGTGGTATAATGTGAATAAGATTGTGAAACATTGTGTGTGGCGTAATTTGAATTGAGGGTACTATTGTGTCTCCACGCCCCTTCCATGTGAAACCACACCCCATTGGCGTGCACTGTCCCTTTATTACGTATAGAAGGGAGGGCGCAAATATATTGTTTGCAGGAGGGCGCCGAACACCCTAGCACCGGCCCTGACAGGATGAGTTCATTGCTATCATTTTGCCACATGGAAAACTGTAGAGCCATCCAATGTGTTATTAACTTATTAAAAAGCAGAAGGTTATTGTGAACGGTTAAAACATTAACAAAGAATTTATCTCAAATAGATACTGCTACAATGATAATTATAATTGAGGACACTTCTCAGGACAATATATGATCAGACATCTTATTTACAGACATGTTTAGCACCAGTGGCGGTTGCTTCCACGGTCTGCAGCACCCAGAGCCGGCCCTAACCAATATGATGCCCTAGGCAAGATTGTGGCTGGGGCCCCCTAGCACTGCTGCTAGTTCTGCAGGAGATACCTGGCATGAGTCAGCTGGCAGCTCTGCTAATGTCGGGTGCCTTTTGTTTATGAAAATGCCTCTTGTTTGCATTACTATGTGGCTAGGATGCACAAGCAGCTTCTGCTGATTAAAATGATATGTGGCATGCCTATATACTGTGTGAGACTGTGGCTGTATCTGCATACGAAATACTAGATTACAGTGAATTCCAGGAATACACTGCAACGTAGCATTTCGTATGCAGATACAGCCGCAGTCACACACAGAATATAGGCATGCCGCATATCATTTTAATCAGCAGAAGCTGCTGGTGCCCCTAAGCATACCAAATGCCCTAGGCATTTGCCTAGTTTGCCTATGCCTAAGGCCGGCTCAGGCAGCGCCGTCCACAGTGTGCAGAGGGGAGCTGACAAGGACCTGGCTTCATTTCCCAGGGATCCGCCACCGCCACTGCAGCACTGAACTCACTGATCAGCCTGTCGATTGACATCTAGCCCGCCCCCGGACTGCTGTGTAGCTGGCAACCACTTGTTGAGGATTATGCTTTGGGTGCCACAGGCACACGAACAGGGACTCCAGTTCAGCCCTGGCATTTGTGACGTGCGAGCGTGAGGGACACGCATACGTCCCAAGGGCATGTGGACACGACGCACGGGGGCATGCCATGAGTCAGGGGGCGTGGACTCGTGGCATGCCCCCATTTCCATAGACAAGCACGGATCAGAGAGCCGGAGGCTGCACTGCAAGCGGCCTTCCCGGCTCTCTGCGGGACCAGACCGGGCCATCAGCCCTTCTGGCTCATGCCAGAATTGCCAGATGAGCAGTCCGGCCCTAAACACGAAGCATAATCCCAGATAAATGCCGGTATTGGGAGGAAGAGCGCGCTGCATCAGGGCTAATTGGATAGTGCCTGGAAATACAATTACCCGCAGTCATTGACCGGGAGTAACTGGATACCCCATAAGTGGCAGGATATTTTAAAGGGACTCTAATCCTTTATTATTATTACTCTGTAAGTGCTACATAAGCAATATGATTTATAATTATTCCCATTTGCATCTGTCCACTGTATATTTAGGGTTGAATGTAGAATTATATTCTTGCTTTGGGACATTAGCTAGTTTATGAAAGTACTAGTAAGCTGAGCACTAGACTGTGGAAAGGTTGCATCAGCCATAGTTTTATTTAGTTACAGTATTTTACACAGATGAATGTGGATAGAATTGGGATCATAGAGAGAAATGGTAGGGGCTGTAGGTATCATTATGACATGCCACAGAAATGTTGACCTATATTAGTTGGAAAAATAAATCTGTAATTTTAATTTGCAAGTAGCTCAGAGCAGGTGCCAGGGACACTAGGACGAGCTGCAATACACAGAGACAATGCATGTGGCTACATTGTGCAGGGGAATTATAGATATTCAGAATAATGAAAGGAAAGTGCAAACTAATTATGCATTACCGCAAAACCATTTGCAGTATCCGCCTCAATTCGTGTAGCTAAAAAATAATTAGCTTTGTAAAGTAAAGGCTATTACAATCTACAGTATCTCTGTTGATAAGCTGAGGGACTGAAAAGACAGTAAAGGAAGCTTTATTGTTGTAAAACACTGAACTATTAACGTCTATCACTGCTGATCAACTGAACAATACCTTTTACACTGTGTGTGAGTCTATGGACTCTCGCATTACAGAAGAAATACATGTTTTCACTATTTACTATTTGAATCTAGTGTGTGGAAAATGAATCAGCCCTGGCACAATTACCAAAATAAGTGAGCTGTAATTTTATATACAGGGGTTAAAGTAAGGGGGAACGACGTGCAACTGAGTTTCACCACCTGTAATTGTAGGTGGAACTAGTTCCACCTCCTCCACGGCCTCGCACAGTAATTTCAAAAAGTGTATAAGTGGTGCCACTGTGCAGCATAATGTGAATAAAGGGCACTACTGAGTGACGTAACGTGAATAAGGGACACTACTATGTGGTGTAACATGAATAAAGGGCACTACATGCGGTTTAATGGGAATAAGATTGTGCTACAGTGTGGCGGGATTTGACTTGGGGGTACTATTGTGTGACCACACCCCTTTCTTGTGTGACCATTGTCTCTTTATAAAGTATGGGAGGTAATGCATAAATGTATAGCTTGCAGGGGGATGCCTTACACCCTAGCACTGGCCTTTGCTCTGCCTAATGAGAGGTAGGGGGTTAGGTGGCGGGGAAAATGAGTTCCAACACCTCTCCTGGAGCTCTTTAATCCCTTCTCCTACGTATAGTATACATTAGTTGATTTAGAGCCAGGATAAGACTAGAGATACTGTACAATTAGGTCTAGGAGGAGGTTGGTGCTCATAATTTGGATAAGTAACCTGTTCAACTTCCTATTTAAAAAACAATTCCAGCTCCCTTTTAAATGAGAGGTGTTCCTACGGGATGCAGTTAAAATTCTGGCTTTCGTGATTCCGGCGTTTAGGATATTAACACCGAAATCCCGATAGGCGACAATACTGCCAGGCAGGTATCCCGGTGCACTAGGGCTATTCCCACTTGTGGGTGTCCACGACACCCATAGAGTGGGAATAGATCCTATGGCAAGTGCAGCAAGCCACCAAGCCCGCAAGGGGACTCTTAGCGCTCGCCCCGCTGCCGGCATTCTGGCGGCCGGGATGACGCTGTATGAATATTGACAGCTGGCATCCCGTCCACTGGGATAACATATATAATCCATTCCTATGATACCAAGGTAAAAGTAGATGCTAATTTAGGTTGCTATAAATATTAGGGTTCCCCATCAACAAATGATCTGTACACAGATGCATGTGAATAGTTTGTCTGCAACTGTGATCCTGTCTGCAATGCAGCACCCCCTCTGCTAATTAGATTGCTGAACATACTGATGAACAGACCTTAGGGATGGCCATCGGTGGGTTATCCATCGATGGTTACCATCGGTGGATAACCTCAATGGTGGGCAACCATCTGTAAGGGAACCATCGATTGTTTTGACGATCGATGGTCCCCATTACTTTAGTATTTAGCTAGACACGGGCCAATCAGAACTTGGTGGCGTTGTTTCATGGTTGTCAGAGGCTATGCTCCGTGTCCCTGACACCCTAGAGAAAAAAAAATATTTATATTTGATAGCTCTTTGTCATCGATGGCGGGAAACCATCTGGTTCTCACCATCGATGAAAGTAGTTAAAAGTAGTTACCATCGGTCATAGACCATCAATGATTTTGAATCATCGATGGTCGAGGCCATCCCTAACACACCTACCCCTGAGCCAGCTGATGATTGCGTAGTTTATTAGAACAGTATTGACAATGCCTGCAGTCTGCACCTTGGCCTGCATTTGTTAAGAATGTATATTAAGGATGTAATTTCAAGGATGCAGTTATAACCAGAGTTTTAACTGCATTTGGACTTTGAACTACTCTAGATTCTAAAATGAATCAATTTTTACAAACACTGCAGCTCAGGATCATTATGGCCTCTCCCCACCTCTGCCATGAAAACACCAGGACACAGTGGCTGGCTGGCAACTTTCAGCCTGGGGGGGCAGACTCAAGCACGTGGCCCAGCTTTTCACAGGGAACCTGCAGTCAGGTGGCCCTGGAACACTTAAATTGCTCTGGCTCGGGGGGCAGATGGCACCCTGCCCCGCTACCCAGCCAGCCCCTGCCAGGACAGGAGTACCACCCCTCAGGCTGAGAACATCAGGACTGCCCCCAGGACTAGCCCTCAGGGTGAGCAGTGAGATGTGTGGGGAGAGCACCAGGACTAGGCTCAGCAGGAACATTTCCATTGGATATCAGTGTTCTCCCCACTTTCTCATTCCAACCCATACTGTTCCCTTGAGACCAGGACATTAATAATTTTATCAAAAAAATGTTATCCCAATCTTCCCCCTTCCATTGATTACCTGCAAATATGTTCTTACCATGTGTTTTTTTTTCTTCTTCTCCCCATAACAGCATACTTCTACCCCACTGTGTGTTATTCCTGTAATGTGTACCTCTACTGATTGCATACCTAGCCAGCGGCAACCTAGATGGCTGCCTCGGATGGTTCCTCCGTGGGCAGGATATACTTTACGTCAATCTTTCAGTACAGGCAGGGCTGAACTGCCGATGGGCAGTTGGTCTGGTCGGGTCCCACAGAGAGCCGGGAAGGCCAAGCACAGCACAGCCTCCGGCTCTCTGGTTTAGCTGTCCCCCCGTCTCAATGGAAATGGGGGCATGCCGCGAGTCCACGCTCCCTTGACTCGCGACATCCCCTCGTACATCGTGTCAGTGCCCCCCCCCCCCCCCCCCCGTGACATGCGTGCGCATTCACAAATGCCCGGGCTAAAACGTAGGCCCAGTCCGTCCCTGAGTACATGGTATATCATACCACTATACAAGTGTCAGTTGTCTCATATATGCATCAGTTGTCTCATATATGCATTGGGCCCTTGTATGGCTCACCTCCCACAGTGTAACCTTCGTAGTGCGCCCAACATGGCTGCTTCATCTGGCACGCTTGTGGATGGGATGAGAAATACATGGACCTGACAGTTCTGTTTGGACCCTACTCTGAGCATTAGGACCCTGCAATTTCCCCATTTTGTGTTATCTCTTCTAGGGGTAGATTATTCCACCCAGGGCAATCCTATGCAGCGCGTCCAAGATGGCTTCCTCACCTGATACCTGTGAGGGTGGAATACACAACCCATGGAAGTTATTATCCAAAATGCCTACACCAATCCTGCATTATGCTTACTGTGTGCGCAAGGTTTTCATTTTATGTCTGTGCAGCTTGTCTATTGCTGTATTGTCCTGTTGGAGAAACAGCACTATATAAATAAAAGTATTATTATTATTATTATTATTATTATTATTATTATTATTGTATAGTTCAATCTACTGTTTTGCTTCTGGCCAATTGATCCCTGCTCTCGACAGAGTTTGATTTGTGGACTTACATCGCATCTGATAAAGCATTAATGTCAAATTGTTACAAAAAAATATTAGTAACTCATTTACAAGATAATATGCCATGAACTTAATGTACTTTAAGAATACTATAAGTACTTATAATTGTTGTTGTGTTGATCATGCAAGTGTTGTAAACATGTTTATAATTATACAGTCCTGATATATACTGTGGGGAAAAAGATAGTTAATATTATCTGCAGTGGTCACACACAACAGTCGAGGAGCATAGCTGATAACAGGAGTGGGTTACACAGAACACAGAATCCAGTTAAACACAAGCAGATGTATTTTTGATAACTGACAATTTACCCCCTGTCCACCTCAATCAAAAGACAATATATGACCCTGACATGATCACTGTCAATATACTGGCAGGAGTGAGGCACTTGGTCATAACCACCGTCAGGAAATAGGCACAGGTCTATTGGTTCTGGATCATAATCACTATAAAAATGCAGGTTTTGGCTGCCCAGCAAAGAATCATAATTGGGAGTCACAAGGATAGAATTTAGATGAATACTCACTACGCCGGACAAATATCTTGTTTTTATTAGAAAACAGACATACATTTCCTCAGGCATAGAGGCAATTGCTGGGGGTAAATGATAAACAGGATTGTTATTATGTTTACATCTTGTATGCCAGGAAACTAAAGATAGGTTGCCAATATTGGATTTTATTACATCCTGCTCTGCAGAAATGACTAAGATCTTCTCTAGAATGCTGCAAGACTTTACACCCCAGCATTTCTATGAAGGGATCCACAAAGCAGCCTTAATGTGCACTGAAGAACAGCCTGTCCCATTTCCAGGGCTGCCCAGTTCATTAGCTGACAAATAGTCAAAATAGGAGTTTAATCATGATTGTATCTAAATTAGATTTGTCAGGAGCTAATGCAGATAGGACAGTATGAATGAGTATAGAATGTTCCAGCTGGACAAGCAGACACTTTGTATTCTTCCTGAGAACAATTCTTTCATACAAGAAGATTTGTGTATAGATAGCAGGAGTACAACATAATCAGACAAAATTTGTTTTGCTCTGCGTGAGGTTAGCACAAAGCAGCAATCTGACCCTGTGCACATAGCAGATAAATGTAGAAGCTGGTGGCAAAATAAATGTCTACATTTAAATATATATTTTTCCCTAGACATATAGATGCTCATCTGTGCCGACTAGCAGAAGGTACTGATCATGGACCTATCTAAGACCTGATCGGCTACTGTGCGAAAACGCACTCGGGCCGCCACTGGTGAATTCTAGCCCCACAATAAATACTGCGGAGCAGGGTGGGGGGTCCCATAGGTCTAGCTACACCCATAAATTGGTGCAGAGCATGTGGTACACAAGGGCCCTCATTCCGAGTTGTTCGCTCGGTATTTTTCATCGCATCGCAGTGAAAATCCGCTTAGTACGCATGCGCAATGTTCGCACTGCGACTGCGCCAAGTAACTTTACTATGAAGAAAGTATTTTTACTCACGGCTTTTTCTTCGCTCCGGCGATCGTAATGTGATTGACAGGAAATGGGTGTTACTGGGCGGATACACGGCGTTTCAGGGGCGTGTGGCTGAAAACGCTACCGTTTCCGGAAAAAACGCAGGAGTGGCCGGGGAAACGGTGGGAGTGCCTGGGCGAACGCTGGGTGTGTTTGTGACGTCAACCAGGAACGACAAGCACTGAAATGATCGCACAGGCAGAGTAAGTCTGGAGCTACTCTGAAACTGCTAACTCGTTTGTAATCGCAATATTGCGCGTACGTCGGTCGCAATTTTAAGAAGCTAAGATTCACTCCCAGTAGGCGGCGGCTTAGCGTGTGTAACTCTGCTACATTCGCCTTGCGAGCGAACAACTCGGAATGAGGGCCTATGGCCCTTGGACAAGGGAGGCCACACTACACAAAGGACACAGAGTGTTTTTAAACAATGCCATGTTGTCCAGAAGCTCTAGCCTGTTTAACACTTGTGGTAAATTCCTTAGGGGGACTGAGCTCATAATAAAATGTGCCCCCTAGGAAAAACCATTGACTGGGTTGTGGGTGTGGTGTAATAATAATGTAAAAAACTACAGGTCCCAGCACGTCCTATCATGCCCACATTTATGGTGGCCAGGGCGTGGTGGCACTAGAAGTTATCATACGTGCCACCATGCACTGGCATTCAGGGCCCACAAGGATGTGCAGTACACATAAAAAATGCACAGTAAAAAAAAAAAAAAAAAGGTTAAAATAAACTCCATACATCCATTTCTTTTTTTCCAATTTATTCCTCATCTATCTTTAAAATTGCAATCTATCCAAGAAGTTGATGGTGGCTTGGCACATTTTTCTGCCAATCATGGTAAGTCGCTACCCAGGGGGTATTCCGTTAGCGGCTAATTATCTTGCCAGGGGTTATCCCGGAAACAGCCCCGTTTTCATCTGAAAATGGGACTTTTTCTATCGAAAACACACAGGTTTCATTTTTTACAGGCAACCAAATTGAATAGCTTGTAAAAAAAAATATGCGTAAAACATCGGGAAAAGTTGCAAAAAAGTCAATTTTTCATGCCCCATGTTTCTCTAATTAGATACCCCCCAAAGTCTTAATGTAAGTAAAAATTGTTGCCTATTAAATATGGCAAGATAGAGCTCAAATGCAAAAACAAATATTGCAAGCTATTTTATTCTGCCCTGTCTTACTTTGCAGGTTATAGTTCTTGAATGGCCTCATTGTTACCACACTCCATACAGCGTTAGCGTTATAGTTGATGCACAATTTTACAGTAGATACAGTGGGCGGGATGTACTAATGTACATCGCCGCCCATCGCCACGATGCTGATCGCATATGTACTAACATATGCGATCAGCATTGCGGAGGACAGCTCTTCCGATAAGAGCTGTCCTCCGCGATGCACAGCGGCAGCCTGACTTCCGGGATTCGGCCCCGGGAGTCAGTCTGTGCATGCGCGGGGTGACGGAGGCGGCCGCAGGGCATGCTGGGAGGGATCCGATCGGATCCCTCACACAGCGCCGCGGAGAGAAGCCCATAGGCTTCTATGGACTATCGCCAGCTAAAGCTGGCGAACCCCGCCACGGCGCTGACCTGCCGGACGGGGCTTAGTACATCAGGAAAATGCGGTAAACAGGGGGTTTACCGCATTTTCCGCTTAGTACATCCCGCCCAGTATGTTCATTTGTCTCCCTTTCTTATTATATGTTTAGCTCCTATTGATACCTTAATAATGGTCGTCTGGTGCGTAATGTTTTCTATTTACTATTGCTTTCTAAAGGGCGGTACTCATGGAGAGATCCATGCTTAAAATCTAAGCAATCTGACTAGATTGCTAAGATTTTAAGCACAGATCACTCGTGTGTACCCCCTACAGCGATAGCGATGCGCAGCCCCGCGCATCGCTATCACTGGTGCTAGATTGGCCTGCATGCAGGCCAATCTAGCACGTCACTCATTTCACCCGCTGGGCCCCCCCATCTCCCCCCGCACGCTCAGCACACATCGCGCTGTGCTGAGTGGCGGGAGAGATGTGTGCTGAGCGGTTCGCTCAGCACACATCTCTCCCGTGTGTATTGGCCTGTTGGTTTAACCTCTTCTTTACATTGAGTTTACATCCTTATTTCTGGCCTTCCATACAGCTAGATTTTGGATATTTATGTACCTCATGGTCCTGCTCTCAGAAAAATAAGAAAAGTAAGAGACAGGCTTTTCTGCATGCTGTTTGTTGGAGCATGCTCAGTTTGGTCCATTTTCCATACAGCTTCATTTGATGTTCACTAATAAGTTCTCTGTAAATAAGAGGCCTCTCCCACTAATATTTTTCTATATCATTAAACGGAATGCGTTGAGGATCCTGGTGTCTGGGATCAGGGCCGCCATCAAGGGGGTACCCTGGGTACACTTGTCCCGGGCACCGCCATTCTGACAGAGAGTGGAGGGCCCGGGCCGCTCATACCGCCCGGCTTCCCCATTCTCCCAGCGAAGCTGGGCTATGGGCTTCTGCCCACCGCATGTATAGCAGTTCCTGGAGGCATCCACCCATCTCTGCTCCTGCTCGCCGTTACCTGTACAATAAAGTTTATTGTACAGCGCGGCATGACGTGATGTCACGCCGCGCCAGTGTAGAGGAGAGAGTCCGCTGCCCGCCGGATTGAGGAGCAGCGCCGGAGAGGCATGACGGTCGGATGGGGAAGAGAGAAGAGGAGGTTGGATCAGAGCCGCAGGACTGAGGACAAAGCACGGACCACGTGACGGACAGAAGATGCAGCGCAGCAAGACCAGGTTTGTATGGTATATTTTGCAGTCATGCATAACACTTGTGCTGTGGCCTGTGTTATCACATATGCCTCTCGCAGGCCACCACACATTTCTCTATCGTCCTAGTGGATGCTGGGGTTCCTGAAAGGACCATGGGGAATAGCGGCTCCGCAGGAGACAGGGCACAAAAGTAAAGCTTTCCGATCAGGTGGTGTGCACTGGCTCCTCCCCCTATGACCCTCCTCCAAGCCAGTTAGATTTTTGTGCCCGGCCGAGAAGGGTGCAATCTAGGTGGCTCTCCTAAAGAGCTGCTTAGAGAAAGTTTAGCTTAGGTTTTTTATTTTACAGTGAGTCCTGCTGGCAACAGGATCACTGCAACGAGGGACTTAGGGGAGAAGAAGTGAACTCACCTGCGTGCAGGATGGATTGGCTTCTTGGCTACTGGACATCAGCTCCAGAGGGACGATCACAGGTACAGCCTGGATGGTCACCGGAGCCTCGCCGCCGGCCCCCTTGCAGATGCTGAAACATGAAGAGGTCCAGAATCGGCGGCAGAAGACTCCTCAGTCTTCTAAAGGTAGCGCACAGCACTGCAGCTGTGCGCCATTTTCCTCTCAGCACACTTCACACGGCAGTCACTGAGGGTGCAGGGCGCTGGGAGGGGAGCGCCCTGGGAGGCAAATGAAAACCTATTTGGCTAAAAAATACCTCACATATAGCCTCCGGGGCTATATGGAGATATTTAACCCCTGCCAGAATACACTAAAGAGCGGGAGACGAGCCCGCCGGAAAAGGGGCGGGGCCTATCTCCTCAGCACACAGCGCCATTTTCCTTACACAGCTCCGCTGGTCAGGACGGCTCCCAGGTCTCTCCCCTGCACTGCACTACAGAAACAGGGTAAAACAAGAGAGGGGGGGCAAAATAGTGGCAAAAATTATATTATAAAAGCAGCTATACAGGGAGCACTTATTATAAGGCTATCCCTGTCATATATAGCGCTTTTGGTGTGTGCTGGCAAACTCTCCCTCTGTCTCCCCAAAGGGCTAGTGGGGTCCTGTCTTCGTTAAGAGCATTCCCTGTGTGTCTGCTGTGTGTCGGTACGTGTGTGTCGACATGTATGAGGACGATATTGGTGTGGAGGCGGAGCAATTGCCAAATATGGGGATGTCACCTCCTAGGGGGTCGACACCAGAATGGATGCCTTTATTTATGGAATTACGGGATAGTGTCAACACGCTAAAGCAGTCGTTTGTCGACATGAGACGGCCGGACAATCAGTTAGTGCCTGTCCAGGCGCCTCAAACACCGTCAGGGGCTGTAAAACGCCCTTTGCCTCAGTCGGTCGACACAGACCCAGACACAGGCACTGATTCCAGTGGCGACGGTGACGAATCAACCGTATTTTCCAGTAGGGCCACACGTTATATGATTTTGGCAATGAAGGAGGCGTTACATTTAGCTGATACTACTGGTACCACTAAACAGGGTATTATGTGGGGTGTGAAAAAACTACCTATAGTTTTTCCTGAATCAGAAGAACTAAATGATGTATGTGATGAAGCGTGGGTTGCCCCCGATAAAAAGATGCTAATTTCAAAGAAGTTATTAGCTTTATACCCTTTCCCGTCAGAGGTTAGGGCGCGCTGGGAAACACCTCCTAGGGTGGATAAGGCGCTCACACGCTTATCTAAACAAGTGGCGTTACCCTCTCCTGAGACGGCCGCACTTAAAGATCCAACAGATAGGAGGATGGAAAATATCCAAAAAAGTATATACACACATACAGGTGTTATACTACGACCAGCTATAGCGTCAGCCTGGATGTGCAGTGCTGGAGTAGTTTGGTCAGAGTCCCTGATTGAAAATATTGATACCCTGGATAGGGACAATGTTTTACTGTCTTTAGAGCAAATAAAGGATGCATTTCTTTATATGCGTGATGCACAGAGGGATATCTGCACACTGGCATCACGGGTAAGTGCTATGTCCATTTCGGCCAGAAGAAGTTTATGGACGCGACAGTGGTCAGGCGATGCGGACTCAAAACGGCATATGGAAGTTTTGCCGTATAAAGGGGAGGAGTTATTTGGAGTCGGTCTATCAGATTTGGTGGCCACGGCTACAGCCGGGAAATCCACCTTTTTACCTCAAGCTACTCCCCAACAGAAAAAGACACCGACTTTTCAACCGCAGTCCTTTCGTTCCTTTAAAAACAAGAGAGCAAAGGGATATTCATATCTGCCACGAGGCAGAGGAAGGGGGAAGAGACACCAACAGGCAGCTCCTTCCCAGGAACAGAAGCCCTCCCCCGCTTCTACAAAAGCCTCAGCATGACGCTGGGGCTTCTCAAGCGGACTCGGGGGCGGTGGGCGGTCGTCTCAAGCATTTCAGCGCGCAGTGGGCTCACTCGCAGGTAGATCCCTGGATCCTGCAGATAATATCTCAGGGGTACAGGTTGGAACTAGAGACAGATCCGCCTCGCCGTTTCCTGAAGTCTGCTTTACCAACGTCCCCCTCCGAAAGGGAGACGTTTTTGGAAGCCATTCACAAGCTGTACTCTCAGCAGGTGATAGTCAAGGTACCTCTTCTACAACAGGGAAAGGGGTATTATTCCACTCTATTTGTGGTACCGAAGCCGGACGGCTCGGTAAGACCTATTCTAAATCTGAAGTCCTTGAACCTGTACATAAAGAAGTTCAAGTTCAAAATGGAGTCACTCAGAGCAGTGATAGCGAACCTGGAAGAAGGGGACTTTATGGTGTCCTTGGACATCAAGGATGCGTACCTCCACGTTCCAATTTACCCCTCACACCAGGGGTACCTCAGGTTCGTTGTACAAAACTGTCACTATCAGTTTCAGACGCTGCCGTTCGGATTGTCCACGGCACCTCGGGTCTTTACAAAGGTAATGGCCGAGATGATGATTCTTCTTCGAAGAAAAGGCGTATTAATTATCCCATACTTGGACGATCTCCTAATAAGGGCAAGGTCCAGAGAACAGCTAGAGAGGGGATTAGCACTGTCTCAAGAAGTGCTAAAACAACACGGCTGGATTCTGAATATTCCAAAATCCCAGTTAATGCCGACAACTCGTCTGCTGTTCCTAGGGATGATTCTGGACACGGTTCAGAAAAAGGTTTTTCTCCCGGAGAAAAAAGCCAAGGAGTTGTCCGAGCTTGTCAGGAACCTCCTAAAACCAGGAAAGGTGTCTGTACATCAATGCACAAGAGTCCTGGGAAAAATGGTGGCTTCTTACGAAGCAATTCCATTCGGCAGATTCCATGCACGAATTTTCCAGAGGGATCTGTTAGACAAATGGTCAGGGTCGCATCTTCAGATGCACCAGCGGATAACCCTGTCTCCAAGGACAAGGGTATCTCTTCTGTGGTGGTTGCAGAGTGCTCATCTATTGGAGGGCCGCAGATTCGGCATACAGGATTGGATCCTGGTGACCACGGACGCCAGCCTGAGAGGCTGGGGAGCAGTCACACAAGGAAGAAACTTCCAGGGAGTGTGGACGAGCCTGGAAACGTCTCTTCACATAAACATTCTGGAACTAAGAGCAATCTACAATGCTCTAAGCCAGGCAGAACCTCTGCTTCAAGGAAAACCGGTGTTGATCCAGTCGGACAACATCACGGCAGTCGCCCATGTGAACAGACAGGGCGGCACAAGAAGCAGGAGTGCAATGGCAGAAGCTGCAAGGATTCTTCGCTGGGCAGAGAATCATGTGATAGCACTGTCAGCAGTGTTCATCCCGGGAGTGGACAACTGGGAAGCAGACTTCCTCAGCAGACACGACCTTCACCCGGGAGAGTGGGGACTTCATCCGGAAGTCTTCCACATGCTGGTAACCCGTTGGGAAAGACCAATGGTGGACATGATGGCGTCTCGCCTCAACAAAAAACTGGACAGGTATTGCGCCAGGTCAAGAGATCCGCAGGCAATAGCTGTGGACGCGCTGGTAACGCCTTGGGTGTACCAGTCGGTGTATGTGTTTCCTCCTCTGCCTCTCATACCAAAAGTATTGAGAATTATACGGCAAAGAGGCGTAAGAACGATACTAGTGGTTCCGGATTGGCCAAGAAGGACTTGGTACCCGGAACTTCAAGAGATGATCACGGAAGATCCGTGGCCTCTACCTCTAAGGAGGGACTTGCTTCAGCAGGGTCCCTGTCTGTTTCAAGACTTACCGCGGCTGCGTTTGACGGCATGGCGGTTGAACGCCGGATCCTAAAGGAAAAAGGCATGCCGGAAGAAGTCATTCCTACTTTGATTAAAGCAAGGAAGGAAGTAACCGTGCAACACTATCACCGCATTTGGCGAAGATATGTTGCGTGGTGCGAGGATCGGAGTGCTCCGACGGAGGAATTTCAACTGGGTCGATTCCTACATTTCCTGCAATCAGGATTGTCTATGGGTCTCAAATTGGGATCTATTAAGGTTCAAATTTCGGCCCTGTCGATTTTCTTGCAAAAAGAATTGGCTTCAGTTCCTGAAGTCCAGACTTTTGTTAAGGGAGTGCTGCATATACAGCCTCCTGTGGTGCCTCCAGTGGCACCGTGGGATCTCAATGTGGTTTTGGAATTTCTAAAATCTCATTGGTTTGAACCACTAAAAAAGGTGGATTTAAAATATCTCACATGGAAAGTGACCATGTTACTAGCCCTGGCTTCGGCCAGGAGAGTGTCAGAACTGGCAGCTTTATCTTACAAAAGCCCATATCTGATTTTCCATTCGGACAGGGCAGAACTGCGGACTCGTCCGCATTTTCTCCCTAAGGTGGTGTCAGCATTTCATCTGAACCAGCCTATTGTAGTGCCTGCGGCTACAAGTGACTTGGAGGACTCCAAGTTACTGGACGTTGTCAGAGCATTAAAAATATATATTGCAAGGACAGCTGGAGTCAGAAAATCTGACTCGTTGTTTATATTGTATGCACCCAACAAGATGGGTGCTCCTGCGTCTAAGCAGACGATTGCTCGTTGGATCTGTAGCACAATCCAACTTGCACATTCTGTGGCAGGCCTGCCACAGCCTAAATCTGTAAAGGCCCACTCCACAAGGAAGGTGGGCTCATCTTGGGCGGCTGCCCGAGGGGTCTCGGCATTACAACTTTGCCGAGCAGCTACGTGGTCAGGGGAGAACACGTTTGTAAAATTTTACAAATTTGATACTCTGGCTAAGGAGGACCTGGAGTTCTCTCATTCGGTGCTGCAGAGTCATCCGCACTCTCCCGCCCGTTTGGGAGCTTTGGTATAATCCCCATGGTCCTTTCAGGAACCCCAGCATCCACTAGGACGATAGAGAAAATAAGAATTTACTTACCGATAATTCTATTTCTCGGAGTCCGTAGTGGATGCTGGGCGCCCATCCCAAGTGCGGATTATCTGCAATAATTGTACATAGTTATTGTTAACTAATTCGGGTTATTGTTAAGAAGCCATCTTTCAGAGGCTCCTCTGTTATCATACTGTTAACTGGTTTTGATCACAAGTTGTACGGTGTGATTGGTGTGGCTGGTATGAGTCTTACCCGGGATTCAAAATTCCTCCCTTATTGTGTACGCTCGTCCGGGCACAGTACCTAACTGGCTTGGAGGAGGGTCATAGGGGGAGGAGCCAGTGCACACCACCTGATCGGAAAGCTTTACTTTTGTGCCCTGTCTCCTGCGGAGCCGCTATTCCCCATGGTCCTTTCAGGAACCCCAGCATCCACTACGGACTCCGAGAAATAGAATTATCGGTAAGTAAATTCTTATTTTTTTTTTTATAAGCTTTAAAACAGAGTCTCTGATAAAAAAAAATTGCATGCAATAACAAAGTGATTTAATTAGGTGATTAGTTTATTGATTAATTAGTGATTAATTTAATGAGGGTGGTTAGGGACTAGTGCTGAAAGTATGGTGGTACGGGGTGGTACTGCGTACCGATAAGAAATTGCCAGCCGGTACGCAGTACCGCCGGTTCCTAATGCCATGCTTGCAGCCGCTGCTGTGTGAGGGAAGGAGAGCGCAGCGCCTCTCCTGCCCCTCAATGCTCAGTGAAGTCCGGTCTCCAGCAGTGGCATGAATCTGAAATGAGGCGCCGGTTCATTAGCCAATCAGAGCTCACAGAATGGCAGACGCGGCTCCTGATTTGCTACCGGTCCGTGAGCTTTGATTGACTAATGAACCGGCGCCTCATTTCAAATTCATGCCACCACCAGAGACCAGACTTCGTTGAGCATTGAGGGGTAGGAGAGGCACTGCGCTGTGCTCTCCTCCCCTCACACAGCAGCGGTGAGCAGCAGGGAGGGAGAAAAATAAGAATTTACTCACCGGTAATTCTATTTCTCGTAGTCCGTAGTGGATGCTGGGAACTCCGTAAGGACCATGGGGAATAGACGGGCTCCGCAGGAGACTGGGCACTCTAAAAGAAAGATTAGGTACTATCTGGTGTGCACTGGCTCCTCCCTCTATGCCCCTCCTCCAGACCTCAGTTAAGGAAACTGCCCGGAAGAGCTGACACAACAAGGAAAGGATTTGGAATCCAGGGTAAGACTCATACCAGCCACACCAATCACACCGTACAACTTGTGATAACCATACCCAGTTAATAGTATGAACAACAACTGAGCCTCAGTAACAGATAGCTCATAACAATAACCCTTTAGTTAAGCAATAACTATATACATGTATTGCAGAGAGTCCGCACTTGGGACGGGCGCCCAGCATCCACTACGGACTACAAGAAATAGAATTACCGGTGAGTAAATTCTTATTTTCTCTGACGTCCTAGTGGATGCTGGGAACTCCGTAAGGACCATGGGGATTATACCAAAGCTCCCAAACGGGCGGGAGAGTGCGGATGACTCTGCAGCACCGCATGAGCAAACTCAAGGTCCTCCTCAGCCAGGGTATCAAACTTGTAGAACTTAGCAAACGTGTTTGACCCCGACCAAGTAGCAGCTCGGCAAAGCTGTAAAGCCGAGACCCCTCGGGCAGCCGCCCAAGAAGAGCCCACCTTCCTTGTGGAATGGGCTTTCACCATTTTGGATGCGGCAATCCAGCCGCAGAGTGAACCAGCTGAATCGTGCTATAGATCCAGCGAACAATAGTCTGCTTCGAAGCAGGAGCGCCAACCTTGTTGGCTGCATACAGAATAAACAGCGAGTCAGACTTTCTGACTCCCGCCTTTCTGGAAACATAAATTTTCAAAGCCCGGACTACGTCCAGCAACTTGGAATCCTCCAAGTCCCTAGTAGCCGCAGGCACCACAATAGGCTGGTTCAAATGAAACGATGATACCACCCTAGGAAGAAATTGGGGATGAGTCCTCAATTTTGCCCTGTCCATATGGAAGATCAGATAAGGGTTTTTACATGACAAAACCGCCAATACTGACACACGCCTAGCCGAAGCTAAGGCCAATAGCATGACCACTTTCCACATGAGATATTTTAGCTCCATGGTCTTAAGTGGCTCAAACCAGTGGGATTTCAGGAAATCCAACACAACGTTAAGATCCCAAGGTGCCACCGGTGGCACAAAAGGAGGCTGCATATGCAGCACCCCCGGAACAACGTCTGAACTTCAGGCAGTGAAGCCAGTTCATTTTTAGAGAAAATGTATAGGGCCGAAATCTTGACCTTTATGGATCCTAATTTTAGGCCCATAGTCACTCCTGACTGTAGGAAGTGCAGGAATCGACCCCGCTGGAATTCCTCTGTAGGGCCTTCCCGGCCTCACACCAAGCAACCTATTTTCGCCATATACAGTGAAAAAGTCTTGCTGTCACGTCTTTCCTAGCCTTTATCAGCGTAGGAATAACTGCATCCGGAATGCCCTTTTCTCTGACGTCCTAGTGGATGCTGGGAACTCCGTAAGGACCATGGGGAATAGCAGGCTCCGAAGGAGGCTGGGCACTCTAGAAAGATTTCAGACTACCTGGTGTGCACTGGCTCCTCCCACTATGACCCTCCTCCAAGCCTCAGTTAGAATTCGTGCCCGGCCGAGGTTGGATGCACACTAGGGGCTCTCCTGAGCTCTTAGAAAGAATAGACTTAGGTTTTTTATTTTCAGTGAGACCTGCTGGCAACAGGCTCACTGCAGCAAGGGACTAAGGGGAGAAGAAGCGAACTCGCCTGCTTGCAGCCGGATTGGGCTTCTTAGGCTACTGGACACCATTAGCTCCAGAGGGATCGACCGCAGGCCCAGTCCTTGGTGTTCGGTCCCGGAGCCGCGCCGCCGTCCCCCTTACAGAGCCAGAAGCAAGAAGATGGTCCGGAAAATCGGCGGCATGAAGACTCTGTCTTCACCAAGGTAGCGCACAGCACTGCAGCTGTGCGCCATTGCTCCTCTCACACTTCACACTCCGGTCACTGAGGGTGCAGGGCGCTGGGGGGGGGGCGCCCTGAGGCAGCAATAATAACACCTTGGCTGGCTAAAATACCTCAATATATAGCCCCAGAGGCTATATATGAGGTAAATACCCCTGCCAGAATTCCATAAAAAGCGGGAGAATAGGCCGCGAAAAAGGGGCGGAGCCTATCTCCTCAGCACACTGGCGCCATTTTTCCCTCACAGCTCGGCTGGAAGGAAGCTCCCTGGCTCTTCCCTGCAATATACAGTAACAGTAAGAGGGAAAAGAGAGGGGGGGCATTAAATTTGGCAGTATATATACATATATTATATGAAAAGCAGCTATTAGGGACATAACTCAGTTAGTCCCTGTATATATATAGCGCTCTGGTGTGTGCTGGCATACTCTCACTCTGTCCCCCCAAAGGGCTTTTTGTGGGTCCTGTCCTCTGTTGAGCATTCCCTGTGTGTGTGGGGTGTGTCGGTACGGCTGTGCCGACATGTTTGATGAGGATAATGAGGTGGAGGCGGAGCAGATGCATTTTGAAGGGACGTCACCCCCTGCGGGGCAGACACCCGAGTGGATGAACTTATGGAAAGAAATGAGTGCACGTATAGATTCTTTACATAAGAAATTTGACGACATGCCAAATGTGGGACAGCCGGGATCTCAGCTCGTGCCTGTCCAGGTGCCTCAGGGGTCGTCAGGGGCTCTAAAACGCCCGCTACCTCATTTTGCAGACCCGGATGTCGACACGGATACTGATAACAGTGTCGACGACGATGAGTCAAACCTAATGCCTGTCAGGGCCATTCACTGCATGATTGAGGCAATGAAAGAGGTGTTAAACATTTCTGATTTACATCCAGGTACCACAAAAAAGGGTATTATGTTTTGAGAGAAAAAACTACCCTTAGTTTTTCCCCCATCAGATGAACTAAATGAAGTGTGTGAAGAAGCGTGGCTTTTCCCTGATAAAAAATTTGTAATTCCTAAGAAGGTACTAATGGCGTTCCCTTTCCCGCCAGAGGATAGGTCACGTTGGGAAACACCACCTAGGGTGGATAAAGCGCTCACATGTTTGTCAAAAAAGGTGGCACTACCCTCTCAGGATACGGCCGCCCTTAAGGAGCCTGCTGATAGAAAGCAGGAGGCAATCCTGAAGTCTGTATACACACACTCAGGCATTATACTTAGACCAGCTATTGTGTCAGCTTGGATGTGCAGTGCTGCCGCTGCATGGTCAGAAAAACTGTCAGAAAATATTGACACACTAGACAGAGACACTATTCTGCTAACGATTGACCATATAAAAGATTCAGTCTTATATATGAGAGATGCACAGAGGGAAATTTGCCGGCTGGCATCTAAAGTAAGTGCATTGTCTATCTCTGCTAGGAGATGCTTATGGACTCGTCAGTGGACGGGAGATGCAGATTCCAAGAGGCACATGGAAGTTTTGCCTTATAAAGGGGAGGAATTATTTGGGGATGGTCTCTCCGACCTAGTTTCCACAGCAACGTCTGGGAAGTCAGCATTTTTACCCCATGTTCCCTCACAGCCTAAGAAGGCGCCATTTTATCAGGTTCAGTCCTTTCGGACCCAGAAAAGCAAGCGTGGAAAAGGAGGGTCTTTTCTGTCTAGAGGCAGAGGTAGGGGAAAAAGGCTGCAACAGACAGCAGGTTCCCAGGAACAAAAGTCCTCCCCCGCTTCCTCTTCCAAGTCCGCCGCATGACGGTGGGGCTCCACAGGTGGAGCCAGGTACGGTGGGGGCCCGCCTCAGAAATTTCAGCGATCAGTGGGCTCGCTCACAGGTGGATCCCTGGATCCTTCAAGTAGTATCTCAGGGATACATGCTGGAATTCGAGGCGGCTCCACCCCACCGGTTCCTAAAATCTGCCTTGCCGATTGCTCCCTCAGACAGGGAGGCGGTGCTAGCGGCAATTCACAAGCTGTATTCCCAGCAGGTGATAATCAAGGTACCCCTACTTCAACAAGGCCGGGGTTACTATTCCACACTATTTGTGGTACCAAAGCCGGACGGTTCGGTGAGACCCATTTTAAATTTGAAATCCTTGAACATGTACATAAAAAAATTCAAGTTCAAGATGGAATCGCTCAGGGCGGTTATTGCAAGCCTGGACGAGGGGGATTACATGGTTTCCCTGGACATCAAGGATGCTTACCTGCATGTCCCCATTTACCATCCTCACCAGGAGTACCTCAGATTTGTGGTACAGGATTGCCATTACCAATTCCAGACGCTGCCGTTTGGACTCTCCACGGCACCAAGGGTATTTACCAAGGTTATGGCGGAAATGATGATACTCCTTCGAAGAAAGGGAGTTTTAATTATCCAGTACTTGGACGATCTCCTAATAAAGGCACGGTCCAAAGAACAGTTGTTGGTGGGAGTAGCACTATCTCAGGAAGTGCTGAACCAGCACGGCTGGATTCTGAATATCCCAAAGTCACAGCTGGTCCCGACGACACGTCTACTGTTCCTGGGGATGATTCTGGACACAGTCCAGAAAAAAGTGTTTCTCCCGGAGGAGAAAGCCAGGGAGTTGTCTTCTCTAGTCAGAGACCTCCTGAAACCAAAACAGGTATCGGTGCATCACTGTACGTGGGTCTTGGGAAAGATGGTAGCTTCTTACGAAGCAATTCCATTCGGCAGGTTCCATGCCAGAATCTTTCAGTGGGACCTGTTGGACAAGTGGTCCGGATCGCATCTTCAGATGCATCGCTTGATAACCCTGTCTGCAAGAACCAGGGTGTCTCTTCTGTGGTGGCTGCAGAGTGCTCATCTTCTGGAGGGTCGCAGATTCGGCATTCAGGACTGGATCCTGGTGACCACGGATGCCAGCCTGCGAGGCTGGGGGGCAGTCACAAAGGGAAGAAACTTCCAAGGACTATGGACAAGTCAGGAGACTTCCCTTCACATAAATATTCTGGAACTAAGGGCCATCTACAATGCCCTAAGTCAAGCAAAATCCCTGCTCCTACACCAGCCGGTGCTGATCCAGTCAGACAACATCACGGCAGTCGCCCATGTGAATCGACAGGGCGGCACAAGAAGCAGGATGGCAATGACAGAAGCCACAAGAATTCTCCGAGGGGCGGAAAATCATGTACTAGCACTGTCAGCAGTGTTCATTCCGGGAGTGGACAACTGGGAAGCAGACTTCCTCAGCAGACACGACCTCCACCCGGGAGAGTGGGGACTTCATCCAGAAGTCTTCCAAATGATTGTACATCAGTGGGATCGTCCACAGGTGGACATGATGGCGTCCCGCCTCAACAAAAAACTAGAGAGGTATTGCGCCAGGTCAAGAGACCCTCAAGCGATAGCTGTGGACGCTCTGGTGACACCGTGGGTGTACCAGTCAGTTTATGTGTTCCCTCCGCTGCCTCTCATACCAAAGGTATTGAGAATAATAAGAAAGCGAGGAGTAAACACAATTCTCGTGGTTCCGGATTGGCCAAGAAGAACATGGTACCCGGAACTTCAAGAGATGATCTCAGAGGACCCGTGGCCTCTGCCGCTAAGACAAGACCTGCTACAGCAGGGACCCTGTCTGTTCCAAGACTTACCGCGGCTGCGTTTGACGGCATGGCGGTTGAACGCCGGATCCTGAAAGAAAAGGGCATTCCGGAGGAAGTCATTCCTACGCTTATTAAAGCCAGGAAAGAGGTTACAGCAAATCATTATCACCGCATATGGCGGAAATATGTTGCATGGTGTGAGGCCAAAAAGGCCCCAACTGAGGAATTTCAACTAGGTCGATTTCTGCATTTCCTGCAAGCAGGAGTGAATATGTTTCTAAAACTGGGTTCCATTAAGGTACAGATCTCGGCTCTATCGATTTTCTTTCAGAAAGAACTAGCTTCAGTACCTGAAGTTCAGACATTTGTAAAGGGAGTGCTGCATATTCAGCCCCCATATGTGCCTCCTGTGGCACCTTGGGATCTCAACGTGGTGTTGAGTTTCTTAAAATCACATTGGTTTGAACCACTAAAAACCGTGGATCTGAAATATCTCACGTGGAAGGTGGTCATGTTATTGGCCTTGGCTTCTGCCAGGCGAGTATCAGAATTGGCGGCTTTGTCTTATAAAAGCCCTTATCTGATTTTCCATATGGATAGGGCAGAATTGAGGACTCGTCCCCAGTTTCTCCCTAAGGTGGTGTCAGCGTTTCATTTGAACCAGCCTATTGTGGTGCCTGCGGCCACTAGGGACTTGGAGGACTCCAAGTTGTTAGACGTGGTCAGGGCCCTGAAAATATATGTTTCCAGGACGGCTGGAGTCAGAAAATCTGACTCGCTGTTTATCCTATATGCACCCAACAAGCTGGGTGCTCCTGCTTCTAAGCAGACTATTGCTCGTTGGATTTGTAGTACAATTCAACTTGCACATTCTGTGGCAGGCCTGCCACAGCCAAAATCTGTCAATGCCCATTCCACAAGGAAGGTGGGCTCATCTTGGGCGGCTGCCCGAGGGGTCTCGGCTTTACAACTTTGCCGAGCTGCTACTTGGTCAGGGGCAAACACGTTTGCAAAATTCAATAAATTTGATACCCTGGCTGAGGAGGACCTGGAGTTCTCTCATTCGGTGTTGCAGTCATCCGCACTCTCCCGCCCGTTTGGGAGCTTTGGTATAATCCCCATGGTCCTTACGGAGTTCCCAGCATCCACTAGGACGTCAGAGAAAATAAGAATTTACTCACCGGTAATTCTATTTCTCGTAGTCCGTAGTGGATGCTGGGCGCCCATCCCAAGTGCGGTTTATCTGCAATACTTGTACATAGTTATGGTTAACTAAATCGGGTTATTGTTGAGCCATCTGTTGAGAGGCTCAGTTGTTTCATACTGTTAACTGGGTTTCATATCACGAGTTGTACGGTGTGATTGGTGTGGCTGGTATGAGTCTTACCCGGGATTCAAAATCCTTCCTTATTGTGTACGCTCGTCCGGGCACAGTATCCTAACTGAGGCTTGGAGGAGGGTCATAGTGGGAGGAGCCAGTGCACACCAGGTAGTCTGAAATCTTTCTAGAGTGCCCAGCCTCCTTCGGAGCCCGCTATTCCCCATGGTCCTTACGGAGTTCCCAGCATCCACTACGGACTACGATAAATATAATTACCGGTGAGTAAATTCTTATTTTCCGCTAGGATCCGGCGTTCAACCGCCATGCCGTCAAATGCAGCTGCGGTAAATTTTGGAACAGACAGGGCCCCTGTTGCAAGTCCTTCTTGGCCAATTCGGAGCAAAGAATATTGTTTTCACTCCTCCTTTTATTACAATTCTCAGCCCTTGGGTAGGAGAGGAAGAGGAGGGAATACAGAGACCGACTGGAACACCCACGGTGTTACTAGTGCGACCACAGCTATCACCTGAGGGTCCCTTGACCCGGCGTAAAACCTTTTTTAGCTTTTTATTGAGGTGGGACGCCATCTAGTCCACCTTAGGCAGTTCCCATCAATTTGCAAACTGCGTGAAGACTTCCTGATGAAGTCCCCACTTTCCCGGGTGGAGGTCGTGCCTGCTGAGGAAGTCTGCTTCCCAGATGTCCACTCCCGGAACGAACACTGATGACAGTGCGCTTACTTGATTCTCCGCCCAGCGAAGAATTCTGGTGGCTTCTACCCTCGCCACCCTGCTCCTTGTGCCGCCTTGGCGGTTTACATGAACCCCTGCGGTCTGACTGGATCAGAACCGGTTGGTCGCGAAGCAGGATCTCCGCTTGACTTAGGGCGTTGTATATGGCCCTTAGTTCCAGGATATTGATGTGAAGGCAAGTCAGTTGACTTGACCACAGACCTTGGAAATTTCTTCCCTGTGTAACTGCCCCCCACCCTCGGAGGCTTGCACCCGTGGTCACCAGGATCCAGTCCTGAATGCCATATCTGCGGCCCTCGAGAAGGTGAGCACTCTGCAGCCACCACAGGAGAGACACCCTGGCCCTTGGGGATAGGGTGATTAACCGATGCATCTGCAGAGGTGATCCGGACCACTTGTCCAGTAAGTCCCATTGGAAGGTCCTCGCATGGAACCTGCTTAAAGGGGATGGCCTCGTATGATGCCACTCCTTCCCAGGACTCGAGTGCAGTGATGCACTGACACCTGTTTTGGTTTTAATAGATTCCTGACCAGTGTCATGAGCTCCTGAGCTCTCTCTATCGGGAGATAACCCTTTTCTGGTCTGTGTCTAGGATCGTGCCTAGGAGAGGCAGATGGGCTGTAGGAAACAACTGCGACTTTGGAATATATAGAATCCAGCCGTGTTGCCGTTACACTTCCAGAGAAAATGATACGCTGTTCAGCAACTGCTCTCTTGATCTCGCTTTTATGAGGAGATCGTCCAAGTACGTGATAATAGTGACACCTTGCTTCCGCAGGAGCACAATCATATCCGCCATTACCATGGTGAATATTCTCGGGGCCGTGGAGAGACCAAACGGCAACATCTGAAATTGGTAATGACAATCCCGTACCGCAATTCTGAGGTACGCCTAATGAGGTGGATAAATGGAGACCCGAAGGTATGCATCCCTTATGTCCCGATTCACAATAAAGTCTCCCCCTTTTTAGGCTTGAACTGACCGCTCTTAGCGATTCCATCTTGAACTTGAACCTTCTCAGGTATATGTTCAGGGATTTTTAATTCAATATGGGTCTGACCGAACCGTCTGGTTTCGGGATTACAACATGGTCTAATAATAACACCCTCTTGTTGAAGGAGGGGACCCTTGACCACCACCTGTTAAAGATACAATTTGTGAATTGCAGATAACACTGGCTCCCTCTCTTGGGGGGAAGCCCGCAGGGCCGTCGGTGAGGGGGCATCTTCTCACAGTCCAGCTTGTATCCCTGAGACACAATATATATTGCCCAGGGATCGAACAGGGAGTGAACCCACTTGTGAACTTACAAAGGCGTGTCCCCACCGGGCCTAGCTCCGCCTGTGGAGCCCCAGCGACATTGGTGGATTTTTGTAGGGGCCGGGGAGGACTTCTGTTCCTGGGAACTAGCTGCCCGGCTCTGACAAGAAAGGACGCCCCTCAGACTTTTTTGTTTCTTTATAGGAAACGCTGCATTTAATAATGTCGTGCTTTCTTAGGCTGTGCAGGAATATAAAGCAAACTAGCAGAATTACCAGCTATAGCTGTGGAGACCAGGCCCGAGAACCCTTCCCCACACAATCCTCAGCCTTCCATATGCCTCTTAAGTCGGCATCATCTGTCCAATGCATATTCTACAGGACACGTCAAGCAGAGATCGACATAGCTTTGACTCTAGGACCCAGTATACTCATGTCTCTTTGGGCATGCTTTATAACTATATATCTATCACTTAAGACAGCATCTTTAATATATTTATATTGCATACTAGGGTCTCATCTCTGCTGATAAGGTACCTGTCCACGCTGCCACAGCGCTATAAACCCATGCCGACACAAACGCCGGTCTGGGTAGTATACTAGAATGTGCACGCTATCTGCAGGATCCCTGAGAATAGCAAGTGCTACCATCTGTGCAAACAGGACACCCCAGGGGAAGATTCTCAACATATCCTGGCCTTAGTGGGGAAAGGATACAGCCTGAGAATTCTCTTGTAGGAAGCTGCCGTCTCTTGTCTGGAGATTCCCGCTCTTTTTCCTCATGAGAGGAGTGAAATTTACCTCAGCATTCTTCCCCTTAAACATGTGTACTCTCGTGTCAGGGACAGATGAGTCATCAGTGATATGCAAATCATCTATTTCAATAATCATATATTGAATACCTTATAGCCATCTTGGCTGTAACTTTGCATTATCGTAGTCGACAGTGGAGTTAAACTCCATGTCGATACCAGTGTTTGTTATTATGGATAGTGAGCATTGAGAGACTCTGAAGGTCTCTGTGACATAGGGACAGACATGGGTAGATTTCCTGTCTGTTCCCTATCCCTTTGTGCAATAAATTCACCTTAGCACTTACACATATCCAAACAGGTGTCGGCGTTGTCGACGGAGACACCCTCTCACACACATATCCGCTCTATCACCACCTTAGAGGAGCCTTTTACCTCAGACATGTCGACACACGCGTACCGACACACCACACACACAGGGGATGCTCTATTTGAGGACAGTTCCCCCACAAGGCCCTTTGGAGAGACAGAGAGAGAGTATGCCAGCACACACCCCAGCGCTATATAACCCAGGGATTACACTACAACTCAGTGTTTACCCAGTAGCTGCTGTATATACAAATTTTGCGCCTAAATTTATGTGCCCCCCCCCCTCTCTTTTCACCCTTTGTGTACCAGGATACTGCCGGGGAGAGCCTGGGGAGCTTCCTTCCAGCGGAGCTGTGAAGAGAAAATGGCGCTGGTGTGCTGAGGAAGAAGGCCCGTCCCCCTCAGCGGCGGGCTTCTGTCCTGTTTCTGACTAAAAATGGCGGGGGTTTTGCACATATACAGTTTTCCAGACTGTATTATGTGTATATATTGCCAAAAGGTATACTTATTGCTGCCCAGGGCGCCCCCCCCCCCCCCAGCGCCCTGCACCCTACAGTGACCGGAGTGTGTGGTGTGCAGTGGGAGCAATGGCGCACAGCTGCAGTGCTGTGCGCTACCTTAATGAAGACCAGAGTCTTCTGCCGCCGATTTTATCTCCTTCTGTCTTCTGGCTCTGCAAGGGGGATGGCGGCGCGGCTCCGGGAACGGACGATCGAGGTCAGGCCCTGTGTTCAAACCCTCTGGAGCTAATGGTGTCCAGTAGCCTAAGAAGCACAAGCTAGCTGCACGCAGGTAGGTTTGCTTCTCTCCCCTCAGTCCCACGTAGCCTGTTGCCAGCAGATCTCACTGAAAATAAAAAACCTAACAAATACTTTCTTTCTTGCAAGCTCCGGAGAGCCCACTAGGTGCATCCAGCTCTGGCCGGGCACAGATTCTAACTGAGGTCTGGAGGAGGGGCAAAGAGGGAGGAGCCAGTGCACACCAGATATAGTACCTAATCTTTCTTTTAGAGTGCCCAGTCTCCTGCGGAGCCCGTCTATTCCCCATGGTCCTTACGGAGTTCCCAGCATCCACTAGGACGTCAGAGAAAGGATATGCACTGTGGGGCATAGGTGCATCTGGCACTGTGGGGCATAGGTGCATCTGGCACTGTGGGGGCATATCTGGCACTGCACTGCGGGGGGCATATGTGTATCTGGCATAGTGGGGGCGTATCTGGCACTGTGAGGGCATGTGTGCATCTGGCATGGTGGGGGCGTATCTAGCACTGCTGGGGTCATATGTGTATCTGGCACGGTGGGAGCGTATCTGGCACTGTGGGGGCATATGTGTATCTGGCACTATTGGGGTCATATGTGTATTATGCCCCCATTTTCATTGGCCACGCCCCATGTGGCATGTGGCCAGACCCATTTTTTGGCAAGCATTTATTTTCTACTTGCACCACTGTTACGGGCCTGCCTAAAGGGTCTTAACATAGTGGCTGGTTGGGGGGCCCTGCCAGTTATGTCCAGTCCCGGGCCCCACAATTTCTGATGGCAGCCCTGGCTGGGATACCGGCAGTCAGAATACCAATGCCGGTATCCCAACATTGATTGAAATGCCAGCCCAGGGATCTCGACCACCAGGATCCTGGTCGAGGACTGCTGAGACACCACACTCGTAAGTGGGGGAGGGGGTGGTAGGTTTATGTTGCGGGGGAAGGGTTAGGGTTATCAGGGATAGGCTGCAGGTGGGAAAGGTTAGGGTTAAGCTGCAGGAAGGGGGGTGGGTTAGGCACCACAGGGGAGGGTTAGAGTTTGGCTGCGGGGGGAGGGAGGGCTAGGTTTAGGCTGCGGGTAGGATGGGTTAAGGTTAGATTGTAGGGGAGTAGGTAAGGGTCAGGCTGCAAGAAAGGCGGGTTATGGTTAGGCGGTAAAGAGATCAGGGTTACCTTTGTTATTAGAAGCTGTTGGGATCTTAAACTCCGGGATGCCGTTGTCAGTATTTTGACAGCCGGAATCCCAAGCACCGGGATACCGTATCCAACCCCATTAAACACTGGTCATTGACTATTGAAAAGCCAGTTTAAGACCCAGGCACCTGTAGGCAAGTTAACGAATTGGGGCTCTGATAGTGGTAAAGCAGGTCCATCAATACCCCTGCTTAATTACCCTATACATGTCCCCATCATTATTTATCCTTTTTCTCCTTGTGTTCAACATTATAACTAAAATATACACATTCATTCTCTTATTTCAATACTACACCATAAAAAACAAAATATAAACATGACATATAGTATATATTATTGGCAAGATGCGAAGTTTAATCTGCATATTTAAATAAAAAAAAATATTATTGCTTTAGAGAATTATTAGCTTGCAAAAGCTGATGCTTAGAAAATCTACGTTTATGGTGTATTTTACACTATACTGTATAATATGTGTTTTGGTGAAGGTTATATTGTAATCTATGCAAACTAGTAACTATTATTTATAGAATTAAGGAATCTATGATGTCATTGGATGGCTATTTTACACAGAGTTGTTTCTTAAACCGACCTTACCCCATCAATATTGACCTTTAAAGCATCTTGATTATTTTGGTGGTATACTCCCCCATTTATCATGTAAAATAAGCCTCTACAGTTTCTGTTTTACATTTATAGTGCTTTTTTATTAGTAGGTTTTGTATCCACTTTTATGTATTTCCCCTTCCATTAGTTGCCTATGACTGTTTACTATTTACTGCTTCATACTTCCCAGTATTCAAATGAGCAAAAGGACAGAACAGGATTGTCTCTTGGCCGGCGCACTTTAAGAAGAAATTAATATGATTAATATTATTAAACTATAAATTTTATTTATTATTTTAAAATAGTTTGTTGTGTGGAAAATAAATGAAAAAGGTAATTCAATAAAGTAATAAAAGTGATGATTTAAAAAGAATCATGACTCACTGTGTATTTTTTGAGTATTCATCTTTCTAGTTAATCATTGATCTTTATATATTAATCTTAAATATTATAATCAATTAATTCCATTAGAGGAGTGACATTTTGGCTTAAAGGCCAGTACTCACTGGCCGATGTGGGAGAGATGTGTGCTGAGCGAACCACTCAGCACACATCTCTCCCGCCGCTCAGCACAGCGCGATGTGTGCTGATCATGCAGGGGGAGATGGGGGGGCCGCTCATTTCACCCAGCGGGTGAAATGAGCGACGTGCTAGATTGACCTGCATGCAGGCCAATCTAGCACAGCGATAGCGATGCGCGGGGCTGCATATCGCTATCACTGTAGGTGGTACACGCAAGGGGCTCCTTTGCGCTCGCCACGCTGTCGGTATGCTCGCGGTCGGGCTCCCGGCGCCGGTATGCTGGTCGTCGGGAGCCCGAGCGCCGGCATACCGTACGACACCCCTAATAATAGCCTCTGCCACGTCTATTTATACAGGCAAAAAATTCCCAGAGTTTACATCTGTATTCTCCTTCAAATAAATCGGTTGACAGTGGTAGTATGTACTGTACATTAGGAATTCAATTGATTCACTAAATTGGTCATTCCTCACCTTAGGATTTACATGCCTTACATATGGTTTGCAAATAGTACTCAATATGACGTCTATAATACAGATGAATTCAAAGAGAAATTTCAAGTATCAATTATTATTATATATATTGTCATTGGTAGTCTGAGAATAGGCCCTGACGAAGCACCTGTGTGTGAAACGTGCACGCCAGCGTTTTCATGCTATCCGACTCACTGTGATTTAAAACAACCTTATGTCACAATGAATCACATTATATTTTAACATGAGTAATACGATGCTTAGGATGTCAGAGGCTTATGCAAGCTGGGAAAATACATTCATGCATATATATATATATATATATATATATAAAAAAAAAGGGGCTTTCAGAGTATAGATGCAGGGACAGTGCAATCATATAGTAATACTATAGTAATGTTTATTAATAATTTATAGGAAATTGCAGTCAAAGCTTTAAATAAGCATAACATAAATATATAGCAATCAAGCAGTTTGACTGTAATTACATATGATTGTAACAAGTAAAACTGTTATAAAATACACACTAATTGTAAAGTTGTCTGTGAATGATATGAACTATACTGTAGTAAGTTTGGAAGTTAACAGCTAATATTAATAGCTACAGAATAATTGATTTATACAACAGATTGGAAATATCATTATTTTATAATCAATAATATATAGCTGAAAATATAGTGCCTGCATTGATTAACACAACACTGTTCTCTGTTTATGAGCAAGATACCAGCTGTTCTCAAGAGGCCTAATTCAGAGTTGATCGCAGCAGCAAATTTGTTAGCAGTTGGGCAAAACCATGTGCACTGCGCAGGGGGAGGCAGATATAACATGTGCAGAGAGAGTTAGATTTGGGTGAGGTGTGTTCAAACTGAAATCTAAATTTCAGTGTAAAAATAAAGCAGCCAGTATTTACCCTGCACAGAAACAAAATAACCCACCCAAATCTAACTCTCTCTGCACATGTTATATCTGCCACACCTGCAGTGCACATGGTTTTGCCCAACTGCTAACAAATTTGCTGGTCCGATCAACTCTGAATTCATCCTTTCCTAATATCAATGGAATGTATTAAAGGGCATTTGGAGCAGTTTTCATGCTCCAAACCCTTTAATTCGCTTTTTTTTTTCGTAATCCACATCACATTCCCCATACTTATAATGAGAACTGTGATGTGGCCAAATTTACAAAAAAAATGTGAAAAAATACCGCAGTGTGCTCTGTGATAATCTCGCCAGCTCAGGGCAGCACTGCGATAGGCAGGCATTTGCCCAGCTTTCTCTGCCCCTGGCAGAGAAAGCTGTGCGGGACCCGGCTCCAGAGATGAGCTATGTGTGTCCGATGGACACACAAGCTGATCAGAGTGTAAAAAGAAAAAAAAGTTAAAAAACCCAAAAAACATACTCACCTCCGCGCTGCTCCTGCTGGGCTGCCGGGTGCCAGATTCTGTGCGCTGCGGTGACTCCCAGTGCTGTAAAGTGTGCTGCCGGTTTGCAGCATCACTTTACTGCACCGGGGTCACATTGCAGCATATGGGGAACCCGGCGCCCGGCAGAGCTCACTGGAGCAGCGGACACCGGCTCCCTGGACTGATAAGTATATTGACCTGCTGGGAGGGGGTGTGTGGCACGCAGGAGTAGTCGCGATGGGGGGGGGGGGTCAATCGGGCCCCGATGATGCTGCGAAGTGTCATCGTAGGGACAGAGCTTGACCGCAAGCTCTGTCCTTGCATACGATAACTGATACATCCCTGCGATGTAATCAATTATCGCAGTGAGAGTTTGGGCGATTTTATTACCTGTCATCCGCATCCTGGATGCGGATGGTGATAAATAGGCCCCTTAGTTTAATTAAAAATATATATAAATATATACCACCATATACTCTCTGAATAATTACATCTACATGACTATACATGGCAGAAGTCATAATAAATGACTGTACCTACAGTATAATATTCAATTGGATATATATATACATAAACAATAATCTTTCAAGTAGGATTTGAAGAATTTGATTCAAATGAGTATTATATAAAGAGCAGAGGTATATTTCCACTCTAGTTATTGTATGGTTGACATATATAAGAGAAAGTATATTCATTAGTGAATGCTAAACCATACTGATTACCCTGGATATCCTAATTATTGATTTATATAGAATATGTAATGTCCAATGCCACAGTCAGCAGACTACCAATGACAATATATATATATATATATATATATAATTTGTACTTGAAATTGCTCTATCTGTGAGCCATATATAAGGCATGTAAATCCTTAGGTGAGGCATCAACAATTTAGTGAATCAATTGAATTCCTAATGTACAGTACATACTACCACTGTCAACCGATTTATTTCAAGGAGAATACCGATATATACTCTAGTAATTTTTTGTCTGTATAAATAGACGTGGCAGAGGCTATTATTAGCAATTGTATTTGCGTGTATTTGCGCGCTGCATAAACAGATGTGGTAGGCCATTAACAGTAATTGAAGTTGTAAGATCTTGTTGGATATATACATATGTATACAAAAGAGAAAAAAACAAAGTTGCCTTTTTGTGATGCACACTACTAATAATAAAAATTAACTTTTAATTCGTATCAATAAAACCGTTGCGAAATATAGGGTAAAATATAAAGAGATGAAAAGATAGAAAGAGTATTTTAAAATATATGACTTCCTGCGCACAGGGCGTCCGCTAGACTGCAGGTTCTGTATGCCTATATAATATGCAAATATCTATACGTCTCTCCGTATTTATTAGTAGACATTATATAATCTCCAGCAGTGATTCGTATCTTATTCCGTATTGATAAGCAAATGTACAAATACTAGCAGTTCATATCTTATTCTCTATTGCCTTTATTGGCATATTGTGTGATTTTTGAGGTTATTTATGTGTTTGTTAGTTATATGTTTTCAGTGTAGCTGTTATAGATCATATATAGCAGGATAAGCTGCCACTCAGTCCATGTGTAAGAGAAGCATTGTATTGATCTCTGAGAAGTCAGTCTGCACATGAAAAGAGCCCTAAAGTATCGGTCTCTTTAATTGTATCACTGGAGGATCACAGTGGTTAAATGTTTTATGACCTTCACAGTTTAACTGTGACTCATATGTTGCCCCTCATTGTAATCAATTCTATGGGATTAGTTCCCTTCTATACAGATACCTATTAACAGATATAATCACACAGAATGTGTGTCCTTTATTGACAGTAAAAGGTGACAGTCTAATTGTAGCTTACGTATAGCTCGAAAAGTTTCAATAATGTAGCTGTTTCTCACAGAGATGACTTCTATTAGCACACACAGTTGTTAATTGATGTTGTTATACTGTATCCATTCCCTTCATTGGTAACCCAGTTGCAGAGTCTTGCTATGACTCATGTAGTGCTGTATGTATTACAATTCTGTAACAGTTTCAAATAGGAATACTTTTCATGCAAACAGCTATTATGACATGAGACACAGTGCGCATTCTTCTCTAGTTATATATAAGATGTTATATTGAGTTTATATCACGTATTAAATCTCCTACTATAGTGTGCTGACAGTAATAGGTAGTAAGAGTCACTATTATTCCGTCTCTCTATACACTGATTATATTCTTATAGTACTGCAGGTCTAATGGATGTTATTATTTTACGTATCTGTTCTTCGTCTGCAATACTTTCACATAGGCTGGTTGTGACTTGTGTATTCCCGCATGTGTTTCACTGTTGTAATTAATTCGATGAGATTGATTCCTGTCAGCACAGACAGCTTTCTATGAATGTGATTACACAGCGTTTATCTTTTATTATCAGCACAGGTCACATACGCTCTGGCCGTAGCTCAGTAGTCAGTATTGTTACTGTCTCTAAAGAGCTCGACTCCTATTAATGGATGTGATTACACAGCATTTATCCTTTATTATCAGCACAGGTCATAAGCACTGACATTAGTCAGTATTATTACTGTCTCTAATGAACTAGGCTCCTATTAATGGATGTGATTACATAGCATTTATCCTTTATTATCAGCACAGGTCACACACACTCTGACCGTAGCTCAGTGGTCAGTATTGTTACTGTCTCTCATGTGCTCGGCTACTATTAATGGATGTGATTACACAGCATTTATCCTTTATTATCAACACAGGTCATACACGCTGACCGTAGCTCAGTAGTCAGTATTGTTGCTATCTCCAATAAGCTTGTCTCCTATTAATAGATGTGATTACACAGCGTTTATCCTCTATTATCAGCACAGGTCATACACACTTATCGTAGCTCAATAGTCAGTATCGTTGCTGTCTTTAGTGAGCTCGGCTTTCGTTAATACAGACAGCTGTTAGTTACTGTTATTACACTGTATTTAGGACGTATTTCACCTGAATAAATATGTTATATGCTGAATTGGCTGTTTAAACACACTTTCTGTCTGTGTAGTAATACTCTTCAAAGGGTGTGATATCTCAGTATCAGCCTAAAACACTAGTATACTAAATCACTGACATAGCTGTCTAAGCACACTTTCTGTCTGTGTGAGTACACCCTTCGAGGGGTGTGATGTCTCAATATCCACCTAAATCACTATCTTGCTAGATTGCTGTATTGCACATTGCTATCTACATACACATTTATCTGTCTAAATAATCTCTCCCCTCCGGGAGTGTGTTCAATGTTTAGTTCACTGCCCCGGCATTAAGTAATAGCGGACGCTGTTGTGCGCAGGGAGGCCTGACGCACGTTTCGCAAATGCTTCTTCTGAGGCTGACCAGATTGCCTCCCAGCTCCGAAATTTGTACCGACACACGGACTCTCAGAGCCAATCATTGCCACGATTCCCTATGACGTGTATTGTTCCCCAGTGGGAACAGTTGTAGATCAGCGTAGCACTCTCTCAGGAAGTGTTGCAACAGCACGGCTGGATTCTGAATGTTCCAAAGTCGCAGCTGATTCTTACGACGCGTCTGCTTTTCCTGGGCATGATTCTGGACACAGAACAGAAGAAGGTGTTTCTCCCGGTGGAGAAGGCCCAGGAATTAGCATCTCTGGTCAGGGACCTCCTGAAACCAAAACAGGTATCGGTGTATCACTGCACGCGAGTCCTGGGAAAGATGGTGGCTTCATACGAAGCCATTCCCTTCGGCAGGTTCCATGCAAGGATCTTTCAGTGGGATCTGTTGGACAAGTGGTCCGGATCGCATCTTCAGATGCATCGTCTGATCACCCTGTCCCCAAGGGCCAGGGTGTCTCTTCTGTGGTGGCTGCAGAGTGCTCACCTTCTCGAGGGCCGCAGGTTCGGCATACAGGACTGGGTCCTGGTGACCACGGATGCAAGCCTCCGAGGATGGGGGGCAGTCACTCAGGGAAGAAACTTCCAAGGGCTGTGGTCAAGTCTGGAGACTTCTCTACACATAAATATACTGGAACTAAGGGCCATTTACAACGCCCTGAGTCAAGCAGAGCCCCTGCTTCGAAACCGGCCAGTGCTGATTCAGTCAGACAACATCACGGCGGTCGCCCATGTAAACCGCCAGGGCGGCACAAGAAGCAGGATGGCACTGGCGGAAGCCACAACGATTCTTCGGTGGGCGGAGAATCACGTGCAAGCACTGTCAGCAGTGTTCATTCCGGGAGTGGACAACTGGGAAGCAGACTTCCTCAGCAGACACGACCTCCACCCGGGAGAGTGGGGACTTCATCAAGAAGTCTTCACACAGATTGCAAAGCGATGGGAACGGCCACAGGTGGACATGATGGCGTCCCGCCTCAACAAAAAGCTAAAAAGATATTGCGCCAGGTCAAGGGACCCTCAGGCGATAGCTGTGGACGCCCTAGTGACACCGTGGGTGTACCAGTCGGTATATGTGTTTCCTCCTGTTCCTCTCATACCCAAGGTACTGAGAATAGTAAGAAAGAGAGGAATAAGAACAATACTCATTGTTCCGGATTGGCCAAGAAGGACTTGGTACCCGGAACTGCAAGAAATGCGCACAGAGGACCCATGGCCTCTGCCTCTCAGACAGGACCTGCTGCAACAAGGGCCCTGTCTGTTCCAAGACTTACCGCGGCTGCGTTTGACGGCATGGCAGTTGAACGCCGGATCCTAGCGGAAAAAGGCATTCCGGATGAAGTTATTCCTACGCTGATAAAGGCTAGGAAGGACGTGAGAGCAAAGCATTATCACCATATATGGCGAAAATATGTTGCTTGGTGTGAGGCCAGGACGGCCCCTACAGAGGAATTCCAGTTGGGTCGATTCCTGCACTTCCTACAGTCAGGGGTGACTATGGGCCTAAAATTGGGGTCCATAAAGGTCCAGATTTCGGCCCTATCCATTTTCTTTCAAAAAGAACTGGCTTCACTGCCTGAGGTTCAGACGTTTGTTAAGGGAGTGCTGCATATTCAGCCCCCTTTTGTGCCACCAGTGGCACCCTGGGATCTTAACGTTGTGTTGGATTTCCTGAAATCCCACTGGTTTGAGCCACTTAAGACCGTGGAACTAAAGTATCTCACGTGGAAAGTGGTCATGCTGTTGGCCTTAGCATCGGCTAGGCGTGTGTCGGAATTGGCGGCTTTGTCATGTAAAAGCCCATATCTGATCTTCCATATGGACAGGGCAGAATTGAGGACTCGTCCCCAATTTCTCCCAAAGGTGGTATCATCGTTTCATTTAAACCAACCTATTGTGGTGCCTGCGGCTACTCGGGACTTGGAGGACTCCAAGATGCTGGACGTAGTCAGGGCTTTGAAAATATATGTTTCCAGAACGGCTGGAGTCAGGAAGACTGACTCGCTGTTTATCCTGCATGCACCCAACAAGCTGGGTGCTCCTGCTTCAAAGCAAACTATTGCTCGCTGGATCTGTAGCACGATTCAGCTGGCTCATTCTGCGGCTGGATTGCCGCATCCAAAATCAGTAAAAGCCCATTCCACAAGGAAGGTGGGCTCTTCTTGGGCGGCTGCCCGAGGGGTCTCGGCTTTACAGCTTTGCCGAGCGGCTACTTGGTCGGGTTCAAACACGTTTGCAAAGTTCTACAAGTTTGATACCCTGGCTGAGGAGGACCTTGTGTTTGCTCATTCGGTGCTGCAGAGTCATCCGCACTCTCCCGCCCGTTTGGGAGCTTTGGTATAATCCCCATGGTCCTTACGGAGTTCCCAGCATCCACTAGGACGTCAGAGAAAATAAGAATTTACTCACCGTTAATTCTATTTCTCGTAGTCCGTAGTGGATGCTGGGCGCCCGTCCCAAGTGCGGACTTTCTGCAATACGTGTATATAGTTATTGCTTAAATAAGGGTTATTGTTATGAGCCATCCGTTGAGTGAGGCTCAGTTGTTGTTCATACTGTTAACTGGGTAAGGTTATCACAAGTTGTACGGTGTGATTGGTGTGGCTGGTATGAGTCTTACCCTGGATTCCAAAAATCCTTTCCTTGTAATGTCAGCTCTTCCGGGCACAGTTTCCCTAACTGAGGTCTGGAGGAGGGGCATAGAGGGAGGAGCCAGTGCACACCAGATAGTACCTAATCTTTTCTTTAGAGTGCTCAGTCTCCTGCGGAAGCCCGTCTATTCCCCATGGTCCTTACGGAGTTCCCAGCATCCACTACGGACTACGAGAAATAGAATTACCGGTGAGTAAATTCTTATTTTCTGAGTGAGAATTTAATAATGAGTATATAATAAGGAATTTATATCAACAATAACTGCTCCTAATGACCATACAATAACTTAATTTAACTATTGATAATGGTGTAAAAACTACAATTATCTGATGCTCCCGATATAAAACGATATTATTGATAACTCAGGAAAACTTAATATACTGTTAAGCCGAAATTTAACTCCTCTGATGGAATTAATTGATTCATATATATATATAGATCAATGATTAACTAGAAAGATTAATACTCAAAAAATACAGTGTCGTGATTCTTTTTAAATCATCACTTTTATTACTTTATTGAATTCACATTTTTGTTTATTTTTCACACAGCAAAGTATTTTAAAATAATAAATAAAAGTTATATTTTAATAATATTAATCATATTTTCTCCTTAAAGTGCACAAACCAAAAGACAATCCTGTTCTGTCCTTTTACTGTTCTGTAGTAATTTTGTCTTAGGCAGCACTTCTACTTTGTGAATTGAACTATCTTATGGTAATAACAATTGAGGAATAATGTGAAGGTATCCTAAGACATAGTAACATACTAACATAGTTTCTGAGGTTGAAAAGAGACAATTTGTTCATTGAGTTCAACCTACTAGTGGTCTCCTACACTGAATTATTTTTAGGACTAAGTTTATCAGTTGTGAATGTCATCCGTTATGCGTATTCCTCTTTTTTTTTAACCATTGTGTATGATCTACCCACCATAACCCTGTGTATCCTTATCCATTAGGAATTTATTTAGCCCATTCTTAAAAGTAATGACCGAGTCCGACATTACTACTCTCTTAGGCAGGGAATTCCACATACGTATTGTCCTTACTGCAGAGCCGGCCATAGGCATAGGCAAACTAGGCAATTGCCTAGGGCATTTGATATGCCTAGGGGCATCAGCAGCTTCTGCTGATTAAAATGATATGTGGCATGCCTATATTCTGTGTGTAGCATTTCATATGCAGATACAGCCACAGTCTCACACAGTATATATGCATGCTGCATATCAGTTTAATCAGCATAAGCTGCTTGTGCATCCTAGCCACATAGCAATGTAAATAAGATGCATTTTCATTAAAAAAATGTGCCCGACATTAGCATTGAGGCAAGATTTATGAGGACACATCTGTATCCAAGCAGAAGCAGAGGTCCCAGTGTTAGTGGCAGTGTGATTGCTGTGTGCATGTGAATGAGTTGGTTGTGCAGTAGTGTTCGGAATATATGTAAGGAGCATTATGTGTGTCATGTAAAAATGCATTAATAATGTGTAACATATGTGTAAAGGGCCACTATGTGTGTCATTGTGTGTATAAGGGCATTAATAATGTGTGGCATATGTGTAACAGGATACTACTGTATGTGTGTCATTATGTGTATACGGGCACTAATAATGTGCAGCAAATGTGTAGGGGGCACTATGTGTGTCATTATGTGTATAAGGGCATTAATAATGTGCGGCATATGTGTAAGAGACATTATGTGTAAAGGGCATTAATAAAGGTTGTCATAATGTGTAAGGTGCATTATGTTTAGGACATTAATAATGTGTCTCATATGTATAAGGGGCATTACTGTGTGGCATTATGTGTATAAGGTGCTCTACTATGTAGCGTTGCGTATAGAAAGGGCACTACTGTGTTGTCTACTGTGAATAAAGAGCAATAGGGTGTGGTGTAATGTGAATAAGGAGCAATTCAGTGTGATGTAATGTGAGTAAGAGGCTCTACTGCGAGAAGTAACGTTTATAAGGTAAAGTAATACTACTGTGGGATGTAATATGAATTATGGACACTATCGCATGATCAAATGTGAATAAAGTTGCAGTACTGTGTGGCGTAATTGGAATTGGGGTTACTATTGTGTGGCTATGCCCCTTGCCAGCAAAAACACACCCCTTTTTGGGCTGTGCACCAAATGTGCGAATTGTTCCTATTTAAAATATAGGGGGTACAAACCCCAAAATAAGGACGGCTATGGATGAGGGGTGATGGTGCTGGGAAAGAGGTGAAAGGTCAGAGGCGGAACCAGCGGTGGTGCTTGGGGGGCACCAGCCAAAATCTTGCCTAGGGCATCATATTGACTAGGGCCGGCTCTGCCTTACTGTGAAGAAACCTTTCCATCTTTGTGTGCGAATTCTCCTCTCCTTTAACCTACTAACTTGTGCAGAAATCTAGTCCCTTTCCCCAACCCTTTATGACCAGTATTCAGGTGACAATATCCATTCTACAGTACATCAAGTAGCAGACAGCAGCCTCTGATGACATTGTTTCCCATGAGGCTGCTGAACCATGGGTGTCAGAGGAGCATGTGCTCAGCCTCTCCAATTAGAGCTCAGTACAAGCTCTCCTTGTGCTAAGTCCGTGAGACTGAGTATGACTCTGCTGCCTACCTCGGTACACACCAGGGCAACATGTCCGTGAACCTGCCATCGCCAGATTAAGGGCCACATGGACCTGGAGCTGAAAATGTTCAAGGTTCTAGTATGAGTAGCAGAGGAGCTGTGATCAGTAGACTGCTGTGTTGGTGTGGCCATTGCCATGTGGCATGTACAGTACACCACTTCACTACTATCAGCCCCAATGTCTACATAAATATGTAAATGTATACAATTGCATTGGTTTGTGAGGAAAAGACAAATACAATTTGAATACTTAGTATTTGTAGCTGACAATGTGTCCAACTGATGATGGGTCATCATCATGCTGACATAATTATGGGCCTATTTTTATGTGAAGGCCCGGAGCTGTAGCTCCATCTGTCCCAGTGTTAATCTGGCCCTAACCATCGCACTGTCAGAGTGGCAGATTAGGTAAAATATGCACACTCACCAATCAGTAGCCCAATATGTCGGCCCAGGCATCACAGCCCAGTGGGCATTTGAATTTGCCCACCCAGCTGTGACATCAATGTCGGCGGTCCCTGCAGCCAGTGTATGGGTTGTCATTGGGTCTCCCGTACACACAGCCAGACATGCCGCTATATCTTTCAGATATATTGGCATCGGCTGTGCTGCTGGACTGACCTGATATGTCTGTGAACTACGTAGTTCACAGACATGTCAGGTGCACACACCCACTGATGAACTACAGATATATCCTTAACTGCTAGAACAAATGATATTTCGGTCTAGTGTGTACCCAGCTTAAGAGTCTCATCTGCATCTCATTGTATCATTTTCTAGCAAGCAGAGCGGCACAGGCCCTATGCGGCCATTTATACCAACTTGTCCGTGTCTAAAGCCAGGGCGGTAACTGAGGGGGGGCTAAGGCGGCAGGTGCCCCAGGTGCTGGATACGAGGGGGCGTAATTCAGCTTGTCACCTGTCCTAGAAACACACTGCTGACTGCCATCTGTACACAGCACATAGCAGCACACAAAGTAACCCAAGACTACATCCCAGAAGTCTCACGGCTGCAGAGAGGTCCTGCACCCAGGATCCCTCAATGTTCTCGCTGCCCTGGTGATCGGCTTCTCTCACTGTGCATGTTGCCCGGGAGACTGGCTCCTCCTGCTGTGCATGCTGCCAAAGGGGGACTGGCTCCTCGCGCTGTGCATACTGTCCGGGTGACCGGCTCCTCACGCTCTGCATGCTGCCAAGGGGGACCGGCTCCTCGTTTGCGTTCCACAGCACCGGACCGGAAGTAAAATACCGCCAGTATACTGCTGTCCCACTTCTAACATTATTCCCCAGAAACAGTCCTAGTGCTACTTACTTCCCACATACGGGAGGTAGCGCTGGTGTATTATCCTCCATTAGGAATGCAAACGATAATATAGTATTACTATTGAGTAAGTAAGTTTGTAGTAGAGATGAGCAGGTTCGGTTCTCCGAGATTCGAACCCCCCCGAACTTCACCTATTTTACACGGTTCCGAGGAGGCCTCGGATCTTCCCGCCTTGCTCGGTTAACCCGAATGCGCCCGAACGTCATCATTCCGCTGTCGGATTCTCGCGAGATTCGTATTCTATATAAAGAGCCGCGCGTCGCCGCCATTTTCACTCGTGCATTGGAGATTGAACGAAGAGGACGTGGCTGCGTTCTCTCCCTGAAAAGCTCCGTAATCTGTGCTCAGTGTGCTGCAAATAGCTGTGCTCAGTGTGCTGAAAATATCTACGTTCTCTGCCTGAAAACGCTCCATATCTGTGCTCAGTGTGCTGCAAATATCTATGCTCAGTGTGCTGCATTGTGGGGACTGGGGACCACCAGTTTATAATTATCGTAGTACAGTACAGTAGGCCATTGCTGTATCTTGCAGCTCTGTGTCAAGTATACTATCTCTGTGCTGCATTATTGTGAGCAGTATATAGTAGGACAGTGCAGCATTTTGGTGATCAGCAGTATACATATATAGTACAGTACAGTAGGCCATTGCTGTATCTTACAGCTCTGTGTCAAGTATACTATCTCTGTGCTGCATTATTGTGAGCAGTATATAGTAGGACAGTACAGCATTTTTGTGACCAGCAGTATACATATATAGTACAGTACAGTAGGCCATTGCTGTATCTTGCAGCTCTGTGTCAAGTATACTATCTCTGTGCTGCATTATTGTGAGCAGTATATAGTAGGACAGTACAGCATTTTGGTGACCAGCAGTATACATATATAGTACAATACAGTAGGCCATTGCTATTGATATATTACTGGCATATAATTCCACACATTAAAAAATGGAGAACAAAAATGTGGAGGGTAAAATAGGGAAAGATCAAGATCCACTTCCACCTCGTGCTGAAGCTGCTGCCACTAGTCATGGCCGAGACGATGAAATGCCATCAACGTCGTCTGCCAAGGCCGATACCCAATGTCATAGTAGAGAGCATGTAAAATCCAAAAAACTAAAGTTAAGTAAAATGACCAAAAAAATCAAAATTAAAAGCGTCTGAGGAGAAGCGTAAACTTGCCAATATGCCATTTATGACACGGAGTGGCAAGGAACGGCTGAGGCCCTGGCCTATGTTCATGGCTAGTGGTTCAGCTTCACATGAGGATGGAAGCACTCATCCTCCCGCTAGAAAATGGAAAAGAGTTAAGATGGCAAAAGCACAGCAAAGAACTGTGTGTTCTTCTAAATCACAAATCCCCAAGGAGAGTCCAATCGTGTCGGTTGCGATGCCTGACCTTCCCAACACTGGACGGGAAGAGGTGGTGCCTTCCACCATTTGCACACTCTATGCAAGTGCTGGAAGGAGCACCCACAGTCCAGTTCATGATAGTCAAATTGAAGATGTCACTGTTGAAGTACACCAGGATGAGGATATGGGTGTTGCTGGCGCTGAGGAGGAAATTGACAAGGAGGATTCCGATGGTGAGGTGGTTTGTTTAAGTCCGGCACCCGGGGAGACACCTGTTGTCCGTGGGATGAATATGGCCATTGACATGCCTGGTCAAATTACAAAAAAAAATCACCTCTTCGGTGTGGAATTATTTTAACAAAAATGCGGAAAACAGGTGTCAAGACGTGTTATCTTTGTCAAGCTGTAATAAGTAGAGGTAAGGACGTTAACCACCTAGGAACATCCTCCCTTATAAGTCACCTGGAGCGCATTCATCAGAAGTCATTGACAAGTTCAAAAACTTTAGGTGACAGCGGAAGCAGTCTACTGACAACTAAATCCCTTCCTCTTGTACCCAAGCTCCTGCAAACCACACCACCAACTCCCTCAGTGTCAATTTCCTCCTTAGACAGGAACGCCAATAGTCCTGCAGGCCATGTCACTGGCAAGTCTGACGAGTCCTCTCCTAACTGGGATTCCTCCGATGGATCCTTGAGTGTAATGCTTACTGCTGCTGGCGCTGCTGTTGTTGCTGCTGGGAGTCGAATGTCATCCCAGAGGGGAAGTCGGAAGACCACTTGTACTACTTCCAGTAAGCAATTGACTGTCCAACAGTCCTTTGCGAGGAAGATGAAATATCACAGAAGTCATCCTGCTGCAAAGCGGATAACTCAGGCCCTGGCAGCTGTGTTGGTGTTAAACGTGTGTCCGGTATCTGCCATTAATTCACAGGGAATTAGGGAATTGCTTGAGGTAGTGTGTTCCCGGTACCAAATACCATCTAGGTTCCACTTCTCCAGGCAGGCGATACAGAGAATGTACACAGACGTCAGAAAAAAAGTCACCAGTTTCCTAAAAAATGCAGTTGTACCCAATGTCCACTTAACCACGGGCATGTGGACAAGTGGAGCAGGGCAGACTCAGGACTATATGACTGTGACAGCCCACTGGGTAGATGTATTGCCTCCCGCAGCAAGAACAGCAGCGGCGGCACCAGTAGCAGCATCTCGCAAAAGCCAACTCGTTCCTAGGCAGGCTAAGCTTTGTATCACCGCTTTCCATAAGAGGCACACAGCTCACAACCTCTTACAGAAACTGGGGAACATCATTGCAGAATGGCTTACCCCAATTGGACTCTCCTGGGGATTTGTGACATCGGACAACGCCACCAATATTGTGCGTGCATTACATGTGGGCAAATTCCAGCACGTCCCATGTTTTGCACATACATTGAATTTGGTGGTGCAGAATTATTTAGAAAACGACAGGGGCGTGCAAGAGATGCTGTCGGTGGCCAGAAGAATTGCGGGCCACTTTCGGCATTCAGCCACCGCGTGCCGAAGACTGGAGCACTAGCAAACACTCCTGAACCTGCCCCGCCATCATCTGAAACAAGAGGTGGTAACGAGGTGGAATTCAACCCTCTATATGCTTCAGAGGATGGAGGAGCAGCAAAAGGCCATTCAAGCCTATACATCTGCCTACGATATAGGCAAAGGAGGCGGAATGCACCTGACTCAAGCGCAGTGGAGAATGATTTCAACGTTGTGCAAGGTTCTGCAACCCTTTGAACTTGCCACACGTGAAGTCAGTTCAGACACTGCCAGCCTGAGTCAGGTCATTCCCCTCATCAGGCTTTTGCAGAAGCAGCTGGAGAGATTGAAGGAGAAGCTAAAATGGAGCGATTCCGCTAGGCATGTGGGACTTGTGGATGGAGCCCTTAATTCTTTTAACTGGGATTCACGGGTGGTCAATCTGTTGAAATCAGAGCACTAAATTTTGGCCACCCTGCTCGATCCTAGGTTTAAAGCCTACATTGTATCTCTCTTTCCGGCAGACACAAGTCTGCACATGTTCAAAGACCTGCTGGTGAGACACTTGTCAACTCAAGTGGAACGTGACCCGTCAACAGCCCCTCCTTCACATTCTCCCGCAACTGGGGCTGCGAGGAAAAGGCTAAGAATTCCGAGCCCACCCGCTGGCGGTGATGCAGGGCAGTCTGGAGCGAGTGCTGACATCTGGGCCAGACTGAAGGACCTGCCAACGATTACTGAAATGTCGTCTACTGTCACTGCATATGATTCTGTCACCATTGAAAGAATGGTGGAGGATTATATGAGTGACAGCATCCAAGTAGGCACGTCAGACAGTCCGTACGTATACTGGCAGGAAAAAGAGGCAATTTGGAGGCCCTTGCACAAACTGGCTTTATTTTACCTAAGTTGCTCCCCCTTCCCCCTCCAGTGTGTACTCCGAAAGAGTGTTTAGTGCAGCCGGTCACCTTGTCAGCAATCGGCGTACGAGCTTACGTCCAGAAAATGTGGAGAAGATGATGTTCATCAAAATGAATTATAATCAGTTCCTCCGTGGAGACATTCACCAGCAATTGCCTCAAGAAAGTACACAGGGACTTGAGATGGTGGATTCCAGTGGGGACAAATTAATACTCTGTGAGGAAGGGGATGTACACAGTGAAAGGGGTGATGAATCGGACGATGAGGAGGAGGTGGACATCTTGCCTCTGTAGAGCCAGTTTGTGCAAGGAGAGATTGATTGCTTCTTTTTTGGTGGGGGCTCAAACCAACCAGTCATTTCAGCCACAGTCGTGTGGCAGACCCTGTGGCTGAAATTATGGATTTGTTAAAGTGTGCATGTACTGTTTATACAAAATAAGGCTGGGTGGGAGGGACCAAGGACAATTCCATCTTGCACCTCTTTTTTTATTTTTATTTATCTCTGCATCATGTGATGTTTGGGGCTAATTTTTTTAAGTGCCATCCTGTCTGACACTGCAGTGCCACTCCTAGATGGGCCAGGTGTTTGTGCCGCCCACTTGGGTCGCTTAGCTTAGTCATCCAGCGACCTCGGTGCAAATTTTAGGACTAAAAATAATATTGTGAGGTGTTCAGAATAGACTGGAAATGAGTGGAAATTATGGTTATTGAGGTTAATAATACTATGGGATCAAAATTACCCCCAAATTCTATGATTTAAGCTGTTTTTGAGGGTTTTTTTTTTTTAAAAACAAACACCCGAATCCGACAAAATTTTCAGGGAGGTTTTGCCAAAACGCGTCCGAATCCAAAACACGGCCGCGGAACCGAATCCAAAACCAAAACACAAAACCAAAAAAATTTCCAGCGCACATCTCTATTTTGTAGTATCAAAACTATACTGCTGCCTGTTCAATAATGGGCTGTGGGGACTTAGGTGAGTATATATTGCCTTTAATTGTAAGTTCGACCTAGTTCCTGTGTATGGGACATGGGGGCGGATCCTGTGGTGAGCCTTTTTGGGTATTTATAGGCCAGTTGGGGCCTGTGGTGGGTTATGCTTTCTTCACTATGGCATCTGGGTCTTGAGAAAGGGCCATGCTGGGCCCGAAAGGTCGACACATGCTTTGGTGACGTATGATGTCTTAAATAAATCTGATTTTTTTTCTATATTAAGAAGGTTGGTGAGTGCACTCTATGACCCCCCACCCACCGTCCTGATTTGGAAACTCCCAACCTCAGTTTATTGCCATCCTGCAAGATAGAAATTAAAACCAAACAATGCTAAGTTCCCAGTATGAAAAATGTCATAATGAAGTCTTTGCCAGACCTGAATTCTCTAAATCACTTTTATTCAACTAGTATTTTGGATCCATCATTCACCAGGGCGCTTGCTACTGTGCCAAATTACTACAGGGTTTTTTGGGGGGCAGCTGTCCTGTACAATTATACAGTGTTGGGAAGAGAAAAGAGACTATGACCAGCATCAAGCAGCCAGAGAGAGCTGTGAGGGGAATGTGTGCATGGCTTTCCTCCAGCTATCACTGTGCTTGGACAAGACGGATACAGTAGCAGATACTGTATATAATGAAGAACAAAAAGGCAAAAGTTGCTGAGAAACAATGCCATCATTTTTATTTATTAAACTGTGATTGCGGCAAATGTGACTGATATACAACAGGAGGTAGTTACGTGATCGTCAGTCAGGAGACCGCCGGTCACAATACCAACACCAGAATCCCACCCCCTTACTGTCCCGACAGTCGTCATGCCGACTAACAGGGACTATTCCCAGTCGTGGGTGTCCACGACACCCATAGAGTGGGAATATAACCTGTGGCATTGTGCTCGCCCCCCGCCGGGCATCTTAAAGCCGGGATCGGTATGGTCATGCATATCCACCCCACATACAGCATCTGAAACATGGACACAAATATACATAAAATAAACGTGTTTTTGAATGTAAATTGCCATTACTTTTTTAGCAAACGTGCAAACTGCATAGCACTCAGGATCAGGCGGCAGGCTGGTGCGTAAGAGATTCAGTTTCAGAATTTGTTCAACATTTTACAAAATCTGAGGATTCAGTGCAAGGATTTATAATGAGCTTTTCAATAAGCATTTTATAAATGTTGCAGGGTATATGTACACAGGATCCATCTGAAAGACACAATCAAACAAACAGCATTACAAAAGCTTAGAGATGAGGATTATTGCCAGGCCTGATCAGAAACACATAAACTTTGGCCTTTACAAATCTCTCTGCCTGATATGTGTGTTTACAATTCGTTGTGCAGTTATCCCTTCCAACCACACACATACTGCAACAGCTAGTCTGACCAGTGACAGGATAACATTGGCCAAACCTTGTCTACGCCAACCATTTGCTTTTCATCAGGGAAATTGCTGTCTTATGACATCCCACAAGACTGTGCTTATTGCCTACAGCGATATGCTGTGTTTCTTTAAAACAGACTGACTTCATTTGTTGGGAAACAAAATAACAGATAACAATGCAGTGTTTATGTTAAAGATCAAATACAGATTGCCGTATCCCACAAACAGGTCACTAATATATACCTTTTGTTCATGTTATCTAGGTTACAGAATATATTATTTGAGGTTTTAAAGAGAAACAAACAACAAAGGAATAAATATCACATTTACTGTCATCACAACCATTGTTTCCTTATACCTGTAGACTTGTTTGAATACAAATGTCTGTCCATTGATTGATTGATTGATATATTCATTGTACAGAGGTTTCCATGTAATAGCGGCTTGGCTGCTTATCTCTCAGTCCACATTTTAACTGTCTGGTTCCCACTTACCAGGAGCAATCTATCATTTCTGCTGAAAAACAATTACAATAGGACCATTCTGTTGATTACATGGGAGCTGTCAGCAGGAATGATTTTCGAAACCAGAATACTGTAAAACTTGCACTATTATTAACAAAGGGGCACAGGTCTCTATTTGGCAGCAATGGGCTCTTTTATACCCTTTTCACACCGCAGCTATAACCCGGTAAATTGTCGTTTTTTAAGCCTTCCAAAATGGGTCTAGCTGCGGTCTGAAAGCGCCACATTGAATTTACCGGTTACAGAATACCAGTATTTTAAATGGGTAAAAAGCAGGGTCCTACGCAGTTCAGACCTGTTTCATTGTGCAATGTGAAAGGCTCAGAAACTGTATTTCCAAACCACATAAGGTGATAGGCTGTCTCCATGCGTGATGTCACCAGGCATAAGCAGGAAATAAACTGATGCGATGTGAAGGGGATTTAACTGCTCAGACCTGTTTTAAGAAACATTTTAAAAGCAGGGTTTGCGATGTGAGAGCGGTATTATTTGCTTAAAACAAAGAGGAAGTATTTGCAGCATGGTTGTGTACGTTTCTCAACACTGATCTTGAGAAATATATCCAGCATACAGAAGGCAACATTGATAGGGTAACTGAATACGGTGGTGCGGTGGGGTGGGAGGAAGGCGGGGAGACACTTTGTGCGAGTCTGCCAGATTTTTTTAAGTGGCAATAATTTACAACAGTGTCAATCATTTACTGTACAAGAAAAAACCAGCTTGGTTTTGCCTTGTAAATTATTGCTGCTTTAAAAATACGGGCAGACTCGCACAAAGCTGCGCACGTCTGCCAGCTCACCGGCTATTACATTTAGCCCCAAGTCTCAACTAGAGTCTACAGGGCCCCATACACTTGTCCGACCTCATGTCGTAGGCGATCGCAGGCGATCACCCCGGCAGCCTCCCGGGGGGGCAAGATCGCCCAGGATACATCGGATGCTGTCCTTTTGCAGCCGGTTTATCCTGGGCAATTCCAGCCATGCCCCCAGGTCGGACCAGATTGAATGTGCAGCATATTCAATCTGGAGGATCCGATGGTCACGGGAATGCGCATCGGATCAGATCGGCCTGGAGACACCTTATCGCTCTAGTGTATGGGGCCCGTAACATCTACAGCATTGATGGGCAACAGGTGCCCCGGGATCACATGTGCTCTGCTGAGCCATTCTCGGTAGCTCCCAGCTGTTTCCTGCTTTTGATTAATTGGTTATCTTAAAATAAGAGAGAATGTGTGTTCATGTTGGGGGGATGAGGGGGGCTGAGAAGTGTTTTAGGAAAAGTGGGGGTTTGAGAAGCATTTTTTGGTAAATGAGTTCTATATGGCACATAAGGTGTGTTTTGGATACGTGGGCATTGAGATTGGTTTGTGGGATGTTCTGGGTGAATGGCTATTGCGGGATGTTTGTGGTTAGTGGAAGGTTGGAGTGAGGTCTCTTTTTCATTAAATGTAATAATTAAATTTATCAGAGATAGAGATTAAGGGTAATGCATAGGGGCGGATTGGAATGAAAAGCCAGCCTGGGAAATTTATGGAAGCAGCCCTAATCGGGGTGCGGTCTGATGAGGTGGTGGGATCTGCTGAGGGGTGGGATTACAGCTCATAGGGCCTGATTGTACACAATTGCGGCCTTCCCCGTGTCTTTTGCTGCAGTTGTGTCTGAGACCAGGGACAGATTGGAATCTAAAAGTGGCCCTGCAAAATTTTGTAGAACTGGCCCAACATGGGCACCACAAGAGGTATAACATATCGTGTAGCCATGGCAGCATTACTGGATGCCTGGAATAGCAGAATTAATGAGGACAATGTAGTGTACTGAGTGCAGTGGGCTGCCTGTCATGTGGGGGATAAGGTCACATGCAGTGGCGGAACTAGCAAGCGGTGGGCACAGGTGCGACAAAATGCTTTGGCCCCCCCATCCCATCCAAGTCCACCCCTAGAGAAGATCTTGTGAAGGGGTCCTGCTCAGGGCCAGAGAAATGGATACCTAGCAACAGTGCCGTAACTAGACATTTTAGCGCTGTGTGCAAGACACGGCATCGGAGTCCACCCACTCCATGTAAAACAGGTGCTTCGTGGGAAAGGGGTGTGGCCACAAAATAATTCCAATTCATATAACGGTGCACAGTAATCTCCGTTATTCAAATTACGCTGCACAGTACACCACTACACCAGGTAGAGACCCTTTTACACCTTATGGCGGACAGATTCCCCTTTTTACACATTACGGCAGACAGTGTCCCCTTTTTACACATTACGGCAGACAGCGTGCCCTTTTTACACATTACGGCAGACAGCGTCCCCTTTTAACACATTACGGCAGACAGCGTCCCCTTTTTACACATTACGGCAGACAGCATGCCCGTTTTACACATTACAGAAGACAGCGCCCCTTTTTACACATTACGGCAGACAGCGTCCCCTTTTTACACATTACGGCAGACAGCGTCCCCTTTTTACACATTACGACAGACCGCGTCCCCCTTTTTACACATTACGGCAGACAGCGTCCCCTTTTTTACATATTATGGCAGACCGCGTCCCCCTTTTTACACATTACGGCAGACAGCGTCCTCTTTTTACACATTACGGCAGACAGCGTCCCCCTTTTTACACATTACGGCAGACAGCGTCCCCTTTTTACACATTACGGCAGACAGCGTCCTCTTTTTACACATTACGGCAGACAGCGTCCCCCTTTTTACACATTACGGCAGACAGCGTCCCCTTTTTACACATTATGGCAGGGTGACACATGGGAGGGGTAACAGGGAGACGCAGGGTGCTGCCAGGGAGAGGTGACAGGATGACACAAGGGAGGGGTGACAGTGAGAGGCAGGGTGCTGCCAGGGAGAAGTGACAGGGTAACACCAGGGAGGGGTGACATAGACAGGTAGTGTGATATAAATATTACAGTTTGCAGTGCTTACTTACAGCCAACTGCAGCGCATTGAAAACAGCTCCATCTTGGGGCTTAACGCTAGGGGCTGTCATGAGATCCCCGGCGCGGGCGGCAAGCAGGACAGCCTCAAGCAGAGGAGATCCGATGGAAGCCGGGTCGACTCGCAGGTCAGAGCAATCGGGGAGGGACTGAGGAGCGGGGAGGAGAGGGGATTGTGGCCCCTCCTCTTCCAGCCGGAGTGTAATAGAGCTGCTGTCAGCTCTATTACAGCCTAAACTGCTGCTGGCCGCGGCGTGCCGCACGATGTTACTAGCGGCAAGTGGAGAAGGTTTGGGCGGCATCATAATGAGTCAATGTGACTCATTACGATGCCAGCAGCTTTGGGCCCCTTCACTGCATTGGGCCGCAGTGCAATGCACTGGTGGCACTGGCGCAAGTTCCGCCACTGGTCACATGACAACACACAAAACAGGCCCCCACTGACATGTCCGCCTACCAGGAATCTTCCTGGTGAGACCTATGGCCTCACCAGGAGTAATGCGTTACCCTTTTGAATGGTAGATGGCCTCACATGTGTCCCTTAAAGTGTGTGAGATTGCGTATAACTGATCTACAAGGTTGAATCAGCCAAATAATCAGATATTGTACAAGTGAACTTACTGTCTGGTCCAGCCATTTAGACTGGGAGTTAGTGAGAATCACGTTATTTATTTAATGTTGATCTAGTGGTTGTAGAAGAGGTTTATTGTTTGTCCTTTTATCTACTCATTCTTTTCTCCTGAGGCTTACGGCGGAATTCAATTATCGGCAAAAGCGCATTTTCATGATAAAAAATCTCGAAATTACCGCCAATTGCAGTAAATTTACGAAACGCCTATTAAATTGTCTGTGAAAAATGTTTTTGCGGTAATCTTACCGCAAATTTCAATTCACCAACTCTGAGCAGGTGATAAACTTGGGGAAAATCCCTATTTTGAGTTAAAAATGTCGGGATTTGGTTCTGAAACCCTGGTGACAACTCCCTGAATGACTAATTAGGCACTTAGAAGTTTTTTATTATTTTTAATTGGCCAATAATGACATGTAATTTTTGGGGGTGAAAAAGTGCAAAATGATGGAAATAGGGGTACAAGATATGGGACAGGTATATTGGGGTGCATTATGAGTGGGACAAGTGTTTTTAGACCTGCAGACGGGAATAATCGGTCTGTTTCCACTTTTTTTTTTAAAAGTCGCCTAAAATGATCCAAATATATTCTTATACCCATTTTTATGTACCCCAAGTTTAATTTTAGTACTTATTTTGCTGAAAAAATTGCTTTCTCGTTTTTTTTACATTTTTCTAAAAAAAATGCATGTAACAGCCATTTGTCCAAATTTAAGTACCAAAAATACTTTTATTATAACTAATAAACTTTTATTTGATGTTAGTTTAGCTTTTTTTGGGTAGTATAGACAGATTTACTCATTTTTCACTCTTCACTTTTGGTACCAATTTTCGCAGCAATCCCGTTTTCACTTATTTGTATAGGAATAGGGCAAATTGCGGGACTACGCATACCCGCGAAAAAGATGCATAATGGCAATCGCGGTAAATTGATTCAATTTTGATGCTAATTGAATACCCCCTTAGGCAGGTAACCTGTGGTATAGTCTAGACCTCTTTGCAGGGGTGTATCTAGAACTGTGTGGTCCCCATTGCAAAATCTTGAAAGCCCCCCCCTTCCTTGTCACTACAATACCGTTTTGGGGAGCAAGAGAAAGAGTGCAAGGGGAGTGAGAGAGAGACAATGAGGGTGTCAGGGGGAGAAAGAGATAGGGGAGGGTTTCATGTAAAAAGAGAGAATGAAAAAAGAGAGAGGAGCACGAAAGAGAGAGGTTGTCAGGGAGAAGAGAAAGAAATGGATGAGAGGGGAGAGGGAGGGCATCAGGGAGAGAGGGAGGGTGTGTGAGAGAGAGGTGGGAGTAGTAAGAGAGAGAGGGAGGGAAGGGAGCAGGAGTGTGAGAGAGGAGAGAGAGGAATGGGTAGTGAGCAGGAGAGAAAGAGAGGGGGAGAGAGAGAGTGGGAGTGAGCAGGAGAGAGGGAGGGGGAGTGAGCAGGAGATAGATGGAGTGTGTGAGGAAATGAGAGGTCTGTGACAATAAATGTAGTTATGCCTCATTTCCCACGTCAAATATGTACTTTTTTTTACCCCCGTAGCATGTCCCTGCTTTCCCCATAATGTTTTTAAATCAGCCTTAATATTGTAATGTATGCCTTGTGTTTATGTTATCTGTTACACTGTGTGTGGGTTATTCCTGTTAACATTACAGTTTCCTTTTGTTTACTTACACCACAGTGGACACTTAAAGGTTGACTCATTTAAGGTACCATTGTCCCTTTTGTTTTACTCCCTATTGTCCAACAGTAAGATGGCAAGACAAAGTGTCTCTCTTTGGCTGTTGTAATCACCTTAATTAGAATATGTATTGTATTCCAATGCTTTAAGATCCATAGACAAAGAAGTCAAACACACCCCTGCAATATCAAGCTTCTGTGGATATAAGTAGAGCTTCCCAGAGAGCTGAAAAAAGATTCTTTGACCCTAGGCTAAGGAATAATGTTCTGCCAGGGATCTGCTGTGGAACCCATTGTATTGGATTTATCTGTAACTCTGTGTTGCTAGGAGAGATTCAATGCTCCTTGACTAAGAAGTAATGTTCTGTCAGGAGTTTGTGGTGGGAATTGTCATCTGGAATTGGATAAGAGAAGTGTGCTGAAATGTTTATAACCCATTCTGTTCAATAAACCACTGTTGGTTTTTCATCTACCACCGTGCCTGAGTGATTTAGAACCCGGTATCTTCACATTTGGTGGCAAGCAGAGGGATCACTCAGGTTACAAGCATGGAAGCAAGACATCACAGCAGAATTCAGGCAGCAGCACAATCCTACAAAGACAACAAGAACTGTGTCATGCAAGAAAAATTGTAATCAACACAGTGGATACCAAGGGGATCCTAATCGAAAAATTAGTGCAATGGGACTTGGAACACCCTGCTGGAGAGGGGGAAGAGGAGGAAATGGTACAGGACCAGGTAGAGGGGACTAGTAATGGAACCAGGGCAATGGCCACCCCTGCAGCGGCAATAACCATAGGCAACACGGAACAGCTGAAGATTTGGCTTGACATTCTGGGACCAGGAGCTGCTGCACATGAGAGGACAGCAATATTGGGTGAGGCACTGGGGAGACCTGTCATGGTACCTGTGATTGCATCAGCACCAGTCTCAGAAGAAAGACTGATGCCACGACTGGGCTACAATGATGTACCACGCTTTGTGAAATCGGCCACAGATATTGACATGCATCTTCAGGTATTTGAGTCCATGATGAATATGCATGATATACCTGGGAGGGAGTGGTTAAAATATTTAATGCCTAGTTTGATGGGTCGAGTTCAGGAAGAATACCATGCCTTGAGCCCAGAGCAAGGAATAGACTCCCAGGAGATTCGGAGAGTGTTGTTGGCTTGGTATGCGGTTACCACTGAATCCTACCACACTAAGGGGGTCATTCCGAGTTGATTGCTAGCTGCATTCGTTCACTGTGCAGCGATGAGGCAAAAAAACAGCACGTCTGCGAATGCGTATGCGGCGCAATGCGCACACGCGGCGTACTATTACAACAAACGATGCAGTTTTACACAGGGTCTAGTGATGCTTTTCAGTCGCACTGGCAGCCGCAGAGTGATTAACATGAAGTGGGCGTTTCTGGGTGGCAACTGACCATTTTCAGGTAGTGTTCGTAAAAACGCAGGCATGCCAGGAAAAACGCAGGCGTGGCTGGGCGAACGCAGGGCGTATTTGTGACGTCAAATCAGGAACTGAATGGTTTGAAGTGATCGCAAGCGCTGAGTAGGTTTGACGCTACTCTAAAACTGCACAAAATATTTTGTAGCCGTTCTGCGATCCCTTCGTTCGCACTTCTGCTAAGCTAATGTCAAAGTCGAAAAATATTACAACACACACACCAAGTACAAACCACACACAGATGGCCTCCGTGCGCGTACTTGCTCTGCTGTGCGTGCACATATCCACAATTTGCGTATGGTCGCTCACGCGGTCATGCGCATTAGCGCGTGGTATGGGTATTTACGGTAGAGTTTGTGAATGCATGGAAAGCTATCAAAACGCATTACATATTTAATCCAAATAGTGCACAATGTACACATAGTATCCCTGCGCCACATCAGAAAGTAACAACAGTTTGAATGGTTTCAGAACAAAGGGATTCACCTTTACAGAATAGGAGGGGACAGAACAAGGTCATAAGGTGGTGTTTGGTATCCAGCTGAAAGGTATTTTAAGGGTAACATTCCGGTGTTGGTTTGAGAAAGATCACATGTTCCTGCGGATAGTTATGTGCAGGAGCAGAATATAGATATAAACTGTATTTACTGTACATTATGTATGCGGCGGGAATCCAGAGGAGACCACCCACAAGAGCAGTTGGGAAAGACATCGCCTACCTATTCAAACCGACCTATGACCTCTCCTGTACTGTAAATGTGCATTCCTGTGTCCAATGGACAAGGAGATTACAGTATCCATTGTATTGCTTTTGGAAGAATTGTATAAAAAGAGCCTGCTGCAGGCCTGGTCAGACACAAGACTCACAAAGTTATCTATCAGATGACCGAGGACTGGCCGTGTTGCACAAGCTTGTCCACTCACGTATGTACCATTGAATGTAGCCATTTACTCTGTTATATTGTATTGTATTATTGGGATCAGTACTAAATGCCGCCGGTCGGAATCCCGGCGGTCGAAATACCGACGCCGGAATCCCGACCACACAATCCCGACAGGGGTGGTGAGCGGAACGCAGCCCCTTGCAGGCTCGCTTCGCTCGCCACGGTGCGGGCACGGTGCCTCGCTACGCTCGGCACACTATTATATTCTCCCTCTATGGGTGTCGTGGACACCCACGGAGGGAGAATATGTCGGGATTGTGGCGGTCGGGATTGTGGCGGTCGGGATTCCGGCGTCGGTTTTTCGACCGCCGGGATTCCGTCCGGCGGCATCTTGACCGCATCCCGTATTATTGTATTGTAACCCCCTTTCAGCAATAATCCACTGTGGTGTCGGAACCCAGCGGTAAAATCACAATTGGTGTTGTGTCTTCATTGCCCTGCTAAGGTTTAAAGCGTATTTTCAGTGCATTGCATAACTGTTCAGGGTTTGTGGTGTATCTCTGGGTGTGTACGCGCTGTGAGTACTTTGTACCGTCAGTGCGGCGTTTGTATGCGAAGTCCGTACGCAGTACGGGACTTTGTACGCTAAAAGCGTACAAAGTGCGCAGAGTGTGTGTTAAGTTTAGCGGCCGCAGCGGCTCCATGGTAAAGTGTATTTAAGGTGTGTTTAAGGTATAGCTTTCTTTCCTAAGGATATTTCGACATTATCACTAAAATATACTCCCAGTGGGCAGCAGCATAGTGTTTGCATGGCTGCTAAAAACTGCCAGCGAGCGATCAACTCGGAATGACCACCTAATTCTTTGTACACGGAATTCAGTTGGTTATTGCAAAGGACCTGTGATTGGCTAGAAGGAAAGCAAGCCATAGCTGCAAAGGACATTAAAAATCTCTTCACATTGGAGCAACTAATGAACAAAATGGCTCCAGAAGGCAGAGAGTGGGTGGTAAACAGAAACCCCATAGACCCAGAAGCAGCAGCAGCACTGGTGGATGAATTTCTGGCTAACCATCCCTGATGGAGGAGGATAGGAGAGGAGAATGGGTGCCTGTCCAAATGCCCCACCTTATCAAGATACACCCTTGGCTACATCATGCCCAAAGTCACCACGTAACCCAGCCACGCACCCTAGTGCACCCAGACCTCGCAGTCCAAGGTTAGCTTACTGCAGAAGGTGTTACATTTGGCAACAGCCAGGGCACATACAGAGAGATTGGCCACAAGGAAGAAGGCCATTGTTGGGAGCGAGACCAGCCATGCCCCAAGTAGCAGTTTGCCAGGAGACATCAGTTGAGGGTGGGGAAGGATACTACTATCCTGATGCACCAGAGGTGGAGGAAGTAGTTTATCAGGTAGAAGTAGTGGCAGTACACAGGAAGGCTACCCCAGTAAATATGGAGGGTCACCTACAGCCAATCAGAGTTAATGGCAAGAACCTACAGGGCCTCCGGGACTCAGGCACCTCTATTACCCTTGTTTGGCCCATTTTAGTTCCACCGGATCAATGGATAAGAAAACGCAAAATCAAAATTTCAATGGCAGGAGGCCAGATGATGGTTATACCTATGGCTTGAGTTCATTTGGATTGGGGCCAGGGTTCGGGGGAGGTGAATGTGGGCTTGCTGGAGGGATTACCAACTTCTGTGATTTTAAGTAATGACTTAGTCCAAGGGTTGGCTAGTTATTTTGTGGGAGCTGTCACAAAATAACTATCAAAGCAGGAATCCCCAACACTTCTGACACTTCACACAAAGCACTGGGTGTCCTGGATAAATCGGCAACCACAGCCCCTTAACTTTTGGCAATGAGCACTATTGAACCTGACCTACCTGACAGGGATGCAAAACTCTATATAACTGTGTGTGTAGCCTGTTAGCAGAGGAAAAGGACATGACTATGTAGAAGCTGAAAAGCCACAGGATATTGGTAGACAGCAAAGAGAGAGAAAAGTAAATGACTGCTTGCTAGTCCTGTCAGTGAGCCAACTAGTGAGAATAGACCACAGTATCCCCGCATATGGCAGTCCTGGAGAAGGGAGTAGGCTGGGGAACTTGACTCAGCTAGTAAGAGAGGGATGGCAGGACGATAGTGGCAGAAGAGACAGACGGCCACCAACAAATCTAGTGATAGAATGACAGCACCTACTGGTATAGGTGAAAGAGGGATAGTTACTGGTGTAGGGGATGGCGACTTTCCACAGAGGAAAGAATGAGTGACCAAAACTGGTGGCCCAGTATTGTAAGTCCTATCGGACATTCTGCAATGTTGGCTGCTAACGGTACTCTAAACAGCTTTCAGTTGAAGCAGAACATGGACACTGTATGGACCGAGGAAGGTCCAGTCAATACAAGGAGGGCACCGTGGATATAGGGACTGTTGATTTGGGGATCCCACAAACTTGAAACCATGCCAGAGAACTTAGGAACTGTGAACTGCTGATTACCCTCTCACCAAACCCAGGGAAAGACTTAGTGGATTGTCCCAACAGCCTGGCTTGGTCTTTGAAGACTTTACCTACAACTTACTGGGACACTGGGTCTAAAAAGTGGGAGAGAAATGTGAGGAAATGAGAGGTCTATGACAATTAATGTAGTTATACCTCATTTTCCACGTCAAATGTGTACTTTTTTTTACCCCCATAGCATGTCCCTGATCACTCCATACTGTGTTTAAATCAGCCTTAATATTGTAATGTATGCCTTGTGTTTATGTTATCTGTTACACTGTGTGTGGGTTATTCCTATTAGCATAAAGGCCCGTATTCACGGGCCGATGTGGGAGAGATGTGTGCTGAGCGAACCGCTCAGCACACATCTCTCCCACCGCTCAGCACAGCGCGATGTGTGCTGAGCATGCGGGGGGAGACGGGGGGGACGGACGCCCATTTCACCCGGCGGGTGAAATGAGCGACCTGCTAGATTGGCCTGCATAGCAGGCCAATCTAGCACCAGTGATAGCGATGCGCGGGGCTGCGCATCGCTATCGCTGTAGGGGGTACACACGGAGCGATCATGCTTAAAATCTAAGCAATCTAGTCAGATTGCTTAGATTATCGCTCCGTGAGTACCCCCCATTAGAGTTTCCTTTTGTTTACTTACACCACAGTGGACACTTAAAGGTTGACTCATTTAAGGTACCATTGTCTCTTTTGTTTTACTCTCTATTGTCCAACAGTAAAATGGCCAGACAAGGTGTATCTCTTTGGATGATGTAAGGCAAGATGCAACGAGTTTGCAAACTTCTTTGCAGATAAAATATCCACCATCTGGGCTGGAATCTCCACAGTGCCATCAAAGGAGTGCCAAACTACAAAGCCCGCCAATATAAGCTACCTGCCTTCATGGACCAGCTTTGATCCAGTGGATGTAAAGGACACTGCTGAAATTGCTCGGATTTTGCGTCCCACCACCTGTGATCTGGACCCAGCCCCAACCAAGCTTCTAATGGTTGTATGGATATAATTGGTCCTGTCTTTACAAAAATTGTTCAATGCTCTTTGCAGACAGGCATTTTTCCTGGACCCCTAAAGGAAGCAATTGTTAGACCGCTTCTTAAAAAACCTAATTTAGATCCCGACTGCATGACCAACTACAGACCGGTATCAAACCTTCCTTTCCTAGGAAAGGTTATTGAGAAAGTCGTTGCAAATCAACTGGAAACCCGCCTGACAACCCATGATATTTATGATCCATTTCAATCAGGATTCAGGAGAAGACATAGCACTGAAACAGCCCTGGTGTGTGTGTTAAATGATCTTCTGATGGCAAAAGACAGAGGTGACTGTTCAATATTAATCCTTCTGGATCTCTCGGCAGCATTTGATACCGTGGACCATGGGCTTCTGATTGAGCGACTGATACATTTCTGTGGTCTGGATGGCACAGTCCTAAGATGGTTCAAATCATTTCTCACAGGCAGGTCACAGAGAGTATCATCTGGATTATACTCATCACCACCAGTGTCATTGCCATGTGGTGTCCCACAAGGTTCTATACTATCCCCCATGCTTTTTGCAGTATACATGCTCCCATTGGGCGAAATAATCAGGCGCCATGGCCTGGTCTACCACTGCTATGCAGATGATACACAACTGTACTTGTCCTTTGCTCCGGGCACTGATAACCCAATAGCAACCCTTAATGGCTGTCTAGCTGAACTACAGGAGTGGATGAGCGCCAGCTGGCTGCGACTGAACCCGGATAAAACAGAGGTCCTTATGATACGACCGCAACATCAAAGGACAAGACTGCAGCATAGCCAACCAACTGGACTTACACTCGGGGATTCAGAATTACAGACCAGTGATCGTGTGCGGAATCTTGGCGTTGTCCTGGATGGTGGCTTGACACTTAAACATCAGATATCAGCCACAATCAAATCCTCATTCTTTCACCTGAGGAACATAGCCAGAATCAAGCACTTAATTCCCTCAGATGATATGCCAAAAGTCATACATGCATTTGTATCATCTCGTTTAGACTACTGTAATGCCCTCTACCTTGGTCTCCCAGCAAAAGAATTGCAGCGCTTACAGCTGGTGCAAAACACAGCTGCCAGGCTATTAACCAACCAGCCCCGTTCTAGCCACATAACACCCATCCTCTACTCCCTTCACTGGCTGCCTGTACGATGGCGAATCATCTTCAAGATTGGCTTACTGAGTTTCAAAGCATTACATGACCAAGGCCCAAGGTACCTCAAACAGCTTCTGACCCCATACTGCCCCACTCGATTACTGCGATCTGTAGATGAAGGACTTTTAGCAGTACCTAGAATCTACCGTAATTCATCTGGGGGTCGAGCTTTTAGTCATGCGGCTCCGACTCTATGGAACTCACTTCCCCGCACAGTGCGAGAGGCCCCAACTATAGAATCCTTCAAAAGTAGACTCAAGACTTTTCTGTTTACTCAAGCATTCCCATAATTGTCCCTTTTAGTATCTTCATGCTTCTGTATTTTATGAAAATGTACTTCATTATTTTCTGTACTATATTATGCTATGTATCTGTTAAGCGCCTTGAGTCCTATGGGAGAAAGAGCGCTATATAAATAAAATTATTATTATTATTATTATTATTATTAGAATATGTATTGTATTCCAATGCTTTAAGATCCCTAGACAAAGAAGTCAAATACACCCCTGCAATATCAAGCTTCTGGGGGTATAAGTAGAGCTTCCCAGAGAGCTGAAAAAACATTCTTTGACTCTAGGCTAAGGAATAATAGTCTGCCAGGGATCTGCTGTGGAACCCATTATAACGGATTTATCTGGGACTCTGTGTAGCTAGGAGAGATTCTATGCTCCTTGACTAAGAAGTAATGTTCTGTCAGGAGTTTGTGGTGAGAATTGTTGTGTGGAATTTCACTAAAGATGTGTTCTAAACTGTTTAATAACCCATTCTGTACAATAAACCACTGTTGGTTTTTCATCTACCACCTTCATCAACCAGGAGCGAGAGAGAGAGAGAGAGAGAGAGAGAGAGAGTGTGGAAGTTAGCAGGAGAGGGGGGAGTGAGCAGGAGAGAGAGAGAGGACAGAGGAAGTGAGCAGGAGAGAGAGGGGGAGAGAGAGCGAGGGAGTGGGAATTTAGCAGGAGAGTCATTACCTGGTTACTGCACAGGCCTCTTAGGCCACGCCCCCTAAATACCCGTGAATCGCGGCACTACACTCCCTGCTGACGGCCAGGTAGGGGGCCGTGGAGAGCACTGGATGTGAAGGGGGAGCGACAGGCCTCGGAGGTACCCAGTGGCAGGGTGCATGGAGAGCTGCAGGCTCTGGAAGCAGCCAGAGCCCCATAGCAGCTGCATCCCCTGCACTCCTGGTAGTTATTCCACTGCCTCTTTGATTAAAGAACAGGATGTTTAAGAAATGTGCTTGATCAAGAATAATGGCACTGTAAATGATGTGGCTGTTATGCTAACTTCCTCTTTGGCTATTTGCAATACAAACTGAGCATTTCAACTCAAGATTCCAGCCCTCTTTACCCCTGTGCACAGTGTTTTGATTGTTCTGTGTCCGCAGTGCACTGGGATGATGCAAAAGTATAAACAAAGAGGCTGGAATGTCCGCTGGGGCCAGGATACCTCCCTGATGATATTGGAGGATCAGCTAAACTCCCAGCTTGCTGGACTATCAAAGCATGTAGAGAGCAGCCAGGAGAGAGAAAGAAAGAGAGAGATAAATTGATACAGTAGATAGATGTGTGTGTGTGTGTGTGTGTGTGTGTGTGTGTGTGTGTGTGTGTGTGTGTGTGTTGGGTGTTAAGCATCAAAAATACATCAGGACACATTATTGTATTTCATATATACATTGTCAGTTATTGGTACACAAAGGGGACAGGTATCTATGTACTAAAGGTAAAGGTGGGTACACACTCTGCCAGGGGTGGGCAATTATTTCAGCTGGGGGGCCGCTTAACACTTCCAGCGAATATTCGAGGGCCACACACAAAATACTCAAAAAGAGTCCCCTTTTTACACATTACGGCAGACAGCGTGCCCTTTTTTACACAATACGGCAGACAGCGTCCCTCTTTTTACACATTACGGTAGACAGCGTCCCTCTTTTTACACATTACGGCACACAGCGTCCCTCTTTTTACACATTACGGCAGACAGCGTCCCTCTTTTTACACATTACGGCAGACAGCGTCCCTCTTTTTACACATTACGGCAGACAGCGTCCCCTTTTTACACATTACGGCAGACAGTGTGCTCTTTTTACACATTACGGCAGACATCGTCCCCCTTTTTTACACATTACGGCAGACATCGTCCCCCTTTTTTACACATTACGGCAGACATCGTCCCCCTTTTTACACATTACGGCAGACAGCATCCCCCATTTTTACACATTACGGCAGACAGCATCCCCCATTTTTACACATTAAGGCAGACAGTCCCTACCCCCCTTTCCTCCCCTCCCCTAAACCCATATTGCAGTTTTTAATCCCCCTCCCTCCCCACCCCTAAACCTATATGGCAGCTTAAGCACTGATCCAGGGGTTGGCTGGACAGGGGGTTTACCTGTTTGTCACCGTGACAAACGATCCCCGCTGTCCGAAGATCCGCGCTGCTGCTGGCCGGAGTCACCACTGATGTGGCCTCTCCTGCTCCGGCTCGCTGCCCGCCGCTTCTCCTCACTGGCCACCGCTTAATCTCCTCCTCACAGGCCGCCGCTCCTGGTCACTGCAGTGCCCGCTCCCCGTGCCGCCCAGCTAACAGAGGAAATCCCGGTCAGCTGACTCTGTGACGTGACCGGGATTTCCTCAGCGGCGCCGCGTCTGAGAGCAGTGCAATGACAAGCGGCCTGTCGGGCCGCTTGTCATTGCACTCTGGTGGGGCACAGCGGGCCAGGCAGGATCGGTCCGCGGGCCACATCCGGCCCGCGGGCCGCCTGTTGCCCACCCCTACACTAGGCGATGTGCTTGCCAGGATCCAAGGGTCATCAATCTGTTGAACTCATATCACTATATTTTGGTGACCATACTTGATCCTAGGTTTAAGTCGTTGTTACAGCTAGTGATCGTTCTCCTTCTAAGGAGGGCGGAGCTCACGGAGGTCTTTTGGGCAGTGGCCCCTGTACACCCAGCGTTGAGACTTATAGAACCTTCCAGCAGGTCTTCATGCCTTTAACAGCTGCATTTCCCATAAGGCGGAACATGCCTACCAGTTCTGGGATGCCGCCAGGTCTTACACAACTGGCAGTAGTATGAGCTTAACTCCTGAGTGACCTGAATCAATGCTGATGGAGCGAAAGACCAAAATAGGGTAGGAGCTTCTCTAATGCCCCCTACACACTCAGCGATCCACCGCCAAGCTGCCACATGGCGTATACGGCCAACGGGCGACCCGGCAGCGGGGGGGGGGGGGGGTGACGGGGGAGTGAAGTTTCTCCACTTCCCCCGTCACCCAGCACCATAGCAATGCATGCTAATATGGACGAGATTGTCCATATTGGCCTGCATGCATAAGCGACCTGGCACCAACGATGAATGAGCGTGGGGCCGCGCATCGTTCATCATTGGTGCCTACACACTGAACGATATGAACGAGTTCTCATTCATTAATGACCGAGAACGTTCATATTGTTCACTGTTATCGGCCAATGTGTAGGGCCCTTAAAACAAGGGACTGGAAAACAAACAAAAGACACTAAAACACAGAACTCTCCCAAACTCTGGACAGCTTTTGGGCAAGGAGAGAACATAAAGAATGTACACAGACTATACACTACAGAAAGAAGTTAAACAAAACTGATAAGACAGAGCCACTGGCATAGGGAGTACTGAGGTTATGCAGGTGAGATAGATAACTGAGGAAACACAAGACTGTACAGCAAGAAGATGAGGAGTACTATAAGCAGAAATAACAAAAGCAGGGCCTAATTCAGACCTGATCACAGCAGCAAACTGTTCTCTAATGGGCAAAACCATATGTAGTGCAGGTGGGGCAGATATAACGTGCAAAGAGAGTTAGATTGGGTGGGGTGTGTTCATGCTGAAATATAAATTGCAGTGTACAAATAAAACAGCCAGTATTTACCCTGCACAGAAATAATATAACCCACCTAACTCTAAATCTCTCTGCACATGTTACATCTCCCCCCACCCTGCAGTGCACATGGTTTTGCCCATTAGAGAACAATTTTAATGCGGCTATTAGCTCTGAATTAGGCTCGCAATCAAGACAGATAGCGCAACTGACACAGAGTAGGAAGCTGATGATTATGTACCGACACAGGGCTGGACACAGGAATACTGAGTTGGATGCTGATAATTACATAACTGACACAGAGCTAGACACAGGTATAACTGAGTTGGATGGTGATAATTATACATCTGACACAAAACAACACAGGAATACTGTAGAGGACAGTAGCAGAATAACCAAAGATTTCCACGACTAGTACTAGAACCTAGAGACAAAGGCTCCCGCTGCAACCAGGAACTATAACCAGCAAGGAGTAAGGGACAAACAACACATATGTAGGAGACAAGACCCAATGAAAGTCATAGCACAGCCAGCCTCCCCCAATTACCAACTCTCTGCAGCTGTGCTGCTGCACATCCACCAGGATCCTGTCTTTCACAAGAAACAGGCTGGAGTCAGGTAATGAAGCATTCCCAAACAGGTGTGCTGCTACACACAGTAGCCAACTTCCATCTTGCTAGGAGACAGCCAGAAACACAAACAGAAATGAGTCGCAGCAGCGACTCCTAACAATTGTAAGTTGTGTCTTTCTTGCCAAAGGACACAAATCTACAGAGATGCAAATTTAGCTGTTGTTGACAAAATTATCAGCTCAAGCAGAACATGACACAGCAACATCTCCTCCATCAGTTCCTCCGGCAACTGTGGCTGCCATGAAAAAAAATAATTTTCTCAAAAGACAGAGTGGCAGATCAGTCAGCAAAAACTTTTGACATCTGGTCCGGACTGAAGGAACTGCCAACAATTACTGACATGTCAGCTGTGATTGCATATGATACGGTCACCATTTCAAAAATGGTGGATGACTATTTTAGTCATAGCATCCAAATAGGCATGTCAGACAGTCTGTTCCAATACTGGCAGGATAAAAAAGCAATTTGGAGGCTCTTGCACAAAATGGCTTTGCTTTACTTAAGTTGCCCACCCTCCAGTGTGTAGAGTTTTCAACTCAGCCAGGGACCTTGTGAGCAATCAGTGTAGGAGATCCTCCTCTCCTTTCAATGTTCGTCATCCATATCTATCAAGAAACACAAAGTGAAGTACAGCACACACCCCAATTTGTACATAAAATATACTGCCTACAGTGTCACACAATACGTGTATGAGTCACAAAGAATAATGCACTGTGGTTCACTTTCACCTACAGTGTTTTGTTTTATTGGTTTCAATTATTTTAACACTGGATAGATGAACAGAGCACCCCTAGATGGACAGAGCACCCCTTTTCACTGGACAAGTAGCCCATGGATGTACAGTATACTGGGGTACAGCACAAAAAACAATACATAGTATTACTTTTAATTTTTGTAACACTCAGGCAGAGCCCCTGAAGGGACAGATGGAGAGAGCACCCATTGTCACTGGAAGCAGCAGCCCCTGGATGTACAGTATACTGGGGTACAGCACAAAAAACAATATATAGTATTACTTTTAATTTTTGTAACACTCAGGCAGAGCCCCTGAAGGGACGGATGGAGAGAGCACCCATTGTCACTGGAAGCAGCAGCCCCTGGATATACAGTATACTGGGGTACAGCACAAAATACTATATATATGTTTTTTATATTATTAATATTACTTTCAATTTTCGGAACACTGGGGCAGAGGCACTGGATGGACGGACAGAGCACCCCTGGAGGACACAGCAGCCTCACAGCAGCCCCTTGTCACAGAGCACCCCTTGTCATACACAGCAGCTCCTAAGTTGTCATACACAGCAGCCCCACCCCTGGATGAACACAGCACTGACGGACACGTCTGCCCCATACAAGCTCCACAACCAAAGTGAAAATGACCGCGATCACTGGGGATCTTTATAGAATCCTGCAAGAATACCACAGCGGGAGGATGACATTTTGTCTTGTTTTGGATTTGGAGTCAGGCAGGAAAACCCAAGCCGGACTTGGATTCTGGTCCAAATTGCAATGCTCGGGTGGGTCTGGTTCCCAGACCTAGTCATCTCTAGTAATAAGGACATAGTTTTGTGTGTAGGGTTGGGGGGTAAGAGTACAGTAGTGTATGCATGGATAGGTGGGGACGGTAATGGTACAGTAGTGATGGCAGGGTTAGGGAGGAAAGGGTACCGTCAGTGTGTACAGGGTTTGGTAATGAGGTCATAGCTTTGGGTGCAGAGTTGGAGGGGGGGGGGGTAAGGGTACAGTAGTGAGTGCTGGGTTAGGTGATAAGGACATAGATTTGGGTGCAGAGTTAGAGGGTAAGGGTACACTACTGTGTGCAGGATTGGGGGTAAAGGTACAATAGTGTGTGCAGGGTTAGGTAAAAAAGACAGTTTTTAGTGCAGGGTTAGGGGTACAGGAGGGAGTGAAGGTTAGGGGGTAAAGACACAATATTGGGTGCAGGATTAGGGGTTAAGGGTACAGTTTTGGTGGCGAGGTTAGGACATAGAGGTACAGTTTTGGGTAGTGTTGGGGCATAAGTACACAGTATTGGGTGCAGGGTTGGGGGTTAAGGACACACCAGCATGAGGAGAGAGTTTATCATCATAGTGCTCCCAGTATTCATTATGCTACACTGTAGTTACCAGTAAATAATATGCCCCCCACACACACACTGCCCCCACAGCCTCACACACGCACATTGCCCCCTTACCACAATACATGCACACTGCCCCCACAGCCTGACACATACACACTGCCACAATAACCTCACACATACTGCCCCACAGACTCACACGCAAACATACACACTGCCCCATAGCATCACACGCACTGCCTCTAAAGCCGCACACACGCACACTGCCCCCATAGCTGCACACATGCACACTGCCCCCATAGCCACATACTGCACCCATAGCCCTACACATATGCATACACACTCAAACACACACACACACTCACATACACACTGCCCCATACCCTCACACGCACTGCTCCCATAGCCTCACACATGCACACTGCTGTTATAGCTGTACACTCAGGGCTGTTTCTAGACAATTTGGCTCCCAATGCGAGCATTAAAAAAATGTGCCCCCCCAGACATCCAAAATTGCGCCCCCGCACAGCGTGGCCTCACTAAATTAGTAAAATACGACCTTACACCCCAGTTTTTGACCCTGCAATAACAAACCTTGGCCACCAGTGGAAAAAATAAACATTCCACCATATTAAACCCCACACAATAATGCCCTTGCACCATATTATGCCATACAACGCAATGCCCGTGATACATTATGACATACAGTAAAGCTTCTAATAATTTTTAAATAACCTGCTTGTTGCCAGGAGTTTCATGTGCTGTGTGTAACGCTCATTGCCAGGGGTTTCAAGCGTGGGTGTCATGCTCAATGCCAAGGAGTTTCACGCGCTGGGTGTCATGCTCATTGCTAGGGGTTTCACGCGCTGGGTGTCATGCTCATTGACAGGGGTTTCAAGCGTGGGTGTCATGCTCATTGCCAGGGGTTTCAAGCGTGGGTGTCATGCTCATTGCCAGGGGTTTCATGCACTGGGTGTCATGCTCATTGCCAGGGGTTTCATGCACTGGGTGTCATGCTCATTGCCAGGGGTTTCATGTGCTGGGTGTCATGCTCATTGCTAGGGGTTTCAAGCGTGGGTGTCATGCTCAATGCCAAGGGGTTTCACGCGCTGGGTGTCATGCTCATTGCTAGGGGTTTCACGCACTGGGTGTCATGCTCATTGACAGGGGTTTCAAGCGTGGGTGTCATGCTCATTGCCAGGGGTTTCAAGCGTGGGTGTCATGCTCAATGCCAAGGGGTTTCACGCGCTGGGTGTCATGCTCAATGCCAAGGGGTTTCACGCGCTGGGTGTCATGCTCATTGCTAGGGGTTTCACGCGCTGGGTGTCATGCTCATTGACAGGGGTTTCAAGCGTGGGTGTCATGCTCATTGCCAGGGGTTTCAAGCGTGGGTGTCATGCTCATTGCCAGGGGTTTCATGCACTGGGTGTCATGCTCATTGCCAGGGGTTTTATGCACTGGGTGTCATGCTCATTGCCAGGGGTTTCATGCGCTGGGTGTCATGCTCATTGCTAGGGGTTTCACGCGCTGGGTGTCATGCTCATTGCCAGGGGGTTCAAGCGTGGGTGTCATGCTCATTGCCATGGTTCATGCGCTGGGTGTCATGCTCTGGCACCCATGCTCGTTGCCAAGGAAAATACTCATTGCTGAGGGGATGTAAGTATACTGGCTGGCGGTCAACAGTCCGCCAGCATAGTTTTTCCGCTCCCCCTCCACCCTCTTCCCTAATACCATTCCGCTCAGGGGCGGAGTTTTGCGGATTGACGCAGTTGCATTGTAATGTCACGATGCAACCATGTCATTCCGTGAAACTCCACCCCTCGAGCGGAGTAGTATGCTAGATGGAGGAGGGGGGTCAGAAGGAGCCACAAAGTGCCACTCCAAATAACTTCTGTGTGGTGCCAGGAATGGCATCATGTATAAGGAAGTCCTGGTGGGAGGTGTTATTACAACCCACTGCACAAATTCATGCCTCTAGACTGCCGATTTTCCCAGATTTTGGGAGTCTCCGGACATTCGAGGGGGGGAGGGGGGTAGATACCTAGTGAGAGAAGGGTGACAGTGATATGATGTGAGGGGTGTAGTATGGTATGCCGGCGGCCGGGCTCCCAGCGACCAGCATACTGGCGCCGGGAGCCTGACCGCCGGCATACCGACAGCATGGCAAGCGCAAATGAGCCCCTTGCGGGCTCGCTGTGCTCACCATGCTGCGGGCACGGTGGCGTGCTACGCGCGCCACGCTATTTTCTCTGATGTCCTAGTGGATGCTGGGTACTCCGTAAGGACCATGGGGTATAGACGGGCTCCGCAGGAGACTGGGCACTCTTAAAAGAAAGATTAGGTACTATATCTGGGGTGCACTGGCTCCTCCCTCTATGCCCCTCCTCCAGACCTCAGTTAGTATCTGTGCCCGGCCAGAGCTGGATGCACCCTAGGGGCTCTCCTGAGCTTCCTAGAAAAGAAAGTATTTGTTAGGTTTTTTATTTTCAGTGAGATCTGCTGGCAACAGACTCACTGCTACGTGGGACTGAGGGGAGAGAAGCGAACCTACCTGCTAGCAGCTAGCTTGGGCTTCTAAGGCTACTGGACACCATTAGCTCCAGAGGGATGGAACACAGGCCCAGTCCTCGGTCGTCCGGTCCCGGAGCCGCACCGCCGTCCCCCTTGCAGAGCCAGAAGAACGAAGAGAAGTTGAAAATCGGCGGCTGAAGACTCCGGTCTTCATTAAGGTAGCGCACAGCACTGCAGCTGTGCGCCATTGCTCCCTTAGCACATCACACACTCCGGTCACTGATGGGTGCAGGGCGCTGGGGGGGGGGGCGCCCTGGGCAGCAATTAGATTACCTTACTTGGCGAAAAGCACATAATACAGTCTGATAAACTGTATATGTGCATTAACCCCCGCCATTAAAGTACATAAAAGGACAGAAGCCCGCCGCTGAGGGGGCCGGGCCTTCTTCCTCAGCACACCGGCGCCATTTTTTCTTCACAGCTCAGCTGGAAGGAAGCTCCCCAGGCTCTCCCCTGCAGTATCCTGGTACACAAAGGGGAAAAAAGAGAGGGGGGACGGACATAAATTTAGGCGCAAAACTGTGTATATAAGCTGCTATAGGGGAAAAATCACTCAGTATAGTGTACATCCCTGTATTATATAGCGCTGTGGTGTGTGCTGGCATACTCTCTCTCTGTCTCTCCAAAGGGCCTGGTGGGGGAACTGTCTTCAAATAGAGCATCCCCTGTGTGTGTGGTGTGTCGGTACGCGTGTGTCGACATGTCTGAGGTAAAAGGCTCCTCTAAGGAGGTGATAGAGCGGATATGTGTGTGGGAGGGTGTCTCCGTCGACAACGCCGACACCTGTTTGGATATGTGTAAGTGCTGAGGTAAAATTATTGCACAAAAGGTTAGGGAACAGAAAGGAAATCTACCCTGGTCTGTCCCTATGTCACAGAGTCCTTCAGAGTCTCTCTATGTTCACTATCCAAAATAACAAAGTATCGACACGGAGTTTAACTCCACTGTCGACTACGATAATGCAAAGTTACAGCCAAGAGGGCTAAAAGATATTCAATATATGATTATTGGAATAAAAGATGATTTGCATATCACTGATGACTCATCTGTCCCTGACACGAGAGTACACATGTTAAGGGGAAGAATGCTGAGGTAAATTTCCCTCCTCTCATGAGGAAAAAGAGCGGGAATCTCCAGACAAGAGACGGCAGCTTCCCACAAGAAAATTCTCAGGCTGTATCCTTTCCCCACTAGGGCCAGGATGTGTTGAGAATCTTCCCCTTGGGTGTCCTGTTTGCACTAGCTATTCTCAGGGATCCTGCAGATAGTGTGCACATTCTAGTATACTACCCAGACCGGCGATTGTGTCGGCATGGGTTTATAGCGCTGTGGCAGCGTGGACAGGTACCTTATCAGCAGAGATTGAGACCCTAGTATGCATATAAATATTTTAAGATGCTGTCTTAAGTGATAGATATATAATTATAAAGCATGCCCAAAGGGACATGAGTATACTGGGTCCTAGAGACAAAAGCTATGTCGATTTCTGCTTGACGTGTCCTGTAGAATATACATTGGACAGATGATGCCGACTTAAGAGGCATATGGAAGGCTGAGGATTGTGTGGAGAAAGGTTCTCGGGCCTGGTCTCCACAGCTATAGCTGGTAATTCTGATATTTTGCCTTATATTCCTGCACAGCCTAGGAAAGCACGACATTATTAAATGCAGCTTTTCGAATAAAGAAACAAGAAGGTCTGAGGTGCGTCCTTTCTTTTCAGCCGGGGGCAGAGGAAAGAAGCTGTACAACACAGCTAGTCCCCAGGAACAGAAGTCCTCCCCGGCCTCTGCAAAAATCCACCGCATGTCGCTGGGGCTCCACAGGCGGAGCTAGGCCCGGTGGGGACACGCCTTCGTAAGTTCAGCCACAAGTGGGTTCACTCCCTGTTAGATCCCTGGGCAATAGAAATTGTATCGCAGGGATACAGGCTGGACTGTGAGAAGATGCCCCCTCACCGAGGACCCGGCGGGCTTCCCCCCAAGAGAGGGAGCCAGTGTTAACTGCAATTCGTAAATTGTATCTTCAACAGGTGGTGGTCAAGGGTCCCCTCCTTCAACAAGAGGGTGTTATTATTCGACCATGTTATAATCCCGAAACCAGACGGTTCGGTTAGACCCATATTGTATTAAAATCCCTGAACATATACCTGAAAAGGTTCAGGTTCAAGATGGAATCGCTAAGAGCGGTCATTGCAAGCCTGAAATGAATCGGGACATAAGGGATGCATACCTTCGTGTCCCCATTTATCCACCTCATCAGGCGTACCTCAGAATTGCGGTACGGGATTGTCATTACCAATTTCACCAAGGTAATGGCGTATATGATGGTGCTCCTGCGGAAGCAAGGTGTCACTATTATCACATACTTGGATGATCTCCTCATAAAAGCGAGATCAAGAGAGCAGTTGCTGGACAGCGTATCACCTTCTCTGGAAGTGAAACGGCAACACGACTGGATTCTATATATTCAGAAGTCGCAGTTGGTTCCTACAGCTCATCTGCCTCGCCTAGGCATGATCCTAGACACAGACCAGAAGAGGGTTTATCTCCCGATAGAGAGAGCTCAGGAGCTCATGACACTGGTCAGGAATCCATTGAAAACCAAAACAGGTGTCGGTGCATCACTGCACTCGAGTCCTGGGAAGGATGATGGCATCATACGAGGCCATCCCCTTCGGCTGGTTCCATGCAAGGACAATGGAACTTACTGGACAAGTGGTCCGGATCACATCTTCAGATGCATCGGTTAATCACCCTATCCCCCAGGGCCAGGGTGTCTCTCCTGTGGTGGCTGCGGAGTGCTCACCTTCTCGAGGGCCGCAGATTCGGCATTCAGGACTGGGTCCTGGTGACCACGGATGCAAGCCTCCGAGGGTGGGGGGCAGTTACACAGGGAAGAAAATTCCAAGGTTTGTGGTCAAGCCAACAGACTTGCCTTCACATCAATATCCTGGAACTAAGGGCCATATACAACACCCTAAGTCAAGCGGAGTTCCTGCTTCGCGACCAACCGGTTCTGATCCAGTCAGACCGCAGGGGCTCATGTAAACCGCCAGGGCGGCACAAGGAGCAGGGTGGCGAGGGTAGAAGCCACCAGAATTCTTCGCTGGGCGGAGAATCAAGTAAGCGCACTGTCAGCAGTGTTCATTCCGGGAGTGGACACGACCTCCACCCGGGAAAGTGGTGACTTCATCAGGAAGTCTTCACGCAGTTTTGCAAATTGATGGAAACTGCCTCAGGTGGACTACATGGCGTCCCACCTCAATAAAAAGATAAAAAAGGTTTTACGCTGGGTCAAGGGACTCTCAGACGATAGCTGTGGTCGCACTAGTAACACCGTGGGTGTTCCAGTCGGTCTATATATTCCCTCCTCTTCCTCTCAGACCCAAGGGCTGAGAATTGTAATAAACGGAGGAGTGTGAACAATATTCTTTGCTCCGGATTGGCCAAGAAGGACTCAGTACCCGGAACTGCAAGAAATGCTCTCAGAGGACCCATGGCCTCTGCCTCTCAGTCAGGACATGTTGCAACAGGGACCCTGTCTGATCCAAGACTTACCGCGGCTGCGTTGGACGGCATGGCGGTTGAACGCCGGATCCTAGCAGAAAAGGGCATTCCGGATGCAGTTATTCCTACGCTGATAAAGGCTAGGAAAGACGTGACAGCAAAACTTTTTCACTGTATATGGCGAAAATAGGTTGCTTGGTGTGTGGCCGGGAAGGCCCTACAGAGGAATTCCAGGGGGGTCGATTCCTGCACTTCCTACAGTCAGGAGTGACTATGGGCCTAAAATTAGGATCCATAAAGGCCAAGATTTCGGCCCTATCCCTTTTTCTCTCAAAAAGAACTGGCTTCACTGCCTGAAGTTCGGACGTTGTTACAGGGGTGCTGCATATTCAGCCCCTTTTGTGCCTCCAGTGGCACCTTGGGATCTTAACGTGTGTTGGATTCCTAAAATCCCACTGGTTTGAGCCACTTAAGACCGTGGAGCTAAAATATCTCACGTGGAAAGTGGTCATGCTTTTGGCCTTAGCTTGGACTAGGCGTGTGTCAGAATTGGCGGCTTTGTCATGTAAAAGCCCATATCTGATCTTCCATATGGAAAGGGCAGAATGGAGGACTCGTCCCCAATTTCTCCCTAAGGTGGTATCATCGTTTCATTTGAACCAACCTATTGTGGTGCCTGCGGCTACTAGGGACTTGGAGGATTCCAAGTTGCTGGACGTAGTCCGGGCCCTGAAACTTTGTTTCCAGGATGGCTAGAGTCAGAAAAACTGACTCGCTATTTATCCTGCATGCACCCAACAAGCTGGGTGCTCCTGCTTCAAAGCAGACTATTGCTCGCTGGATCTGTAGCACGATTCAGCTTGCACATTCTGCGGCTGGACTGCCGCATCCTAAATTAGTAAAAGCCCATTCCACGAGGAAGGTGGGCTCTTCTTGGGCGGCTGCCCGAGGGGTCTCGGCTTTACAACTTTGCCGAGCTGCTACTTGGTCGGGTTCAAACACTTTTGCAAAATTCTACAAGTTTGAGACCCTGGCTGAGGAGGACCTTGAGTTTGCTCATTCGGTGCTGCAGAGTCATCCGCACTCTCCCGCCCGTTTGGGAGCTTTGGTATAATCCCCATGGTCCTTACGGAGTACCCAGCATCCACTAGGACATCAGAGAAAATAAGAATTTACTCACCGGTAATTCTATTTCTCATAGTCCGTAGTGGATGCTGGGAGCCCGTCCCAAGTGCGGACTCTCTGCGATACATGTATATAGTTATTGCTTAACTAAAGGGTTATTGTATGAGCCATCTGTTGAGAGAGGCTCAGTTATTGTTCATACTGTTAACTGGGTATAGTTATCACGAGTTGTACGGTGTGGCTGGTATGAGTCTTACCCTGGATTCCAAATCCTTTCCTAGTAATGTCAGCTCTTCCGGGCACAGTTTCCCTAACTGAGGTCTGGAGGAGGGGCATAGAGGGAGGAGCCAGTGCACACCAGATATAGTACCTAATCTTTCTTTTAAGAGTGCCCAGTCTCCTGCGGAGCCCGTCTATACCCCATGGTCCTTACGGAGTACCCAGCATCCACTACGGACTACGAGAAATAGAATTACCGGTGAATAAATTCTTATTTTATTCTCCCTCCAGGGGGGTCGTGGACCCCCACGAGGGAGAAGAAGTGTCAGTATGTTGGCTGTCGGGATTCTGGCGCCGGTATACTGTGCGCCGGGATCCCGACAGTCGGCATACTGAAGACCACCCGATGTGAGGAATGGGTTGAGTCACAGACCAAGACTTAGAGTGGAAGCATCAGGTACCCCCTAGGGCACAGAGAAGGGATGACAAAATTATAAACACTGTTTTTTTCCATTTTAGTACAATCTCAGCATTCCACCTTTCCATGAAGTGTTAGTCAAAGAGCTAAGAAAAAGATAATGTATTCATGAATTTTAGGGTCATAAAAGCTGTATCAGTAGTATTGTGCAATTTACAGTGTTCACCCCTTTGTTGGTCCCATAGCAACATGGGGCCCACAATACTTTGTGGGCCCCATAACAACATTTTTAAGGGGCCTTGTCCCAATGCGTACAGAGAGACACCTCTCCGGAAAAGTTGTTGGCCCCATAATAGTTTATTTTATGAACCATAGTGACAAGGAGAAGACACAGCAGAGTTCCAGCAGGTATACAGGAACAGAAGAGGGGGGTGTATGAGGTAAGATGGAGAGAAAAGACAAGCTGTGGCAACAATAGTGATGGATTGGGAACTTACAGTGGCCATGGAAAATTATGAAAGTGGCCTCATGTAAGAGGAAGGGGGGGGGGGGGGGGTTAACTGCCATTAATGCAACATGATAGGGCCCACTATTTGATAACCCATGCCAGTGTATGCTGGGAATTGTATTCCCACTGCAGCTTTACATGCATACAGTATATAGCCTTTTCATCATACATGAGACCCCCAGTACTGTAGATCGCCTGTCTGATCACTTGGTGATGAGCTCCTAGGACTAGATCTTGGACTGAGGCGCCCACCTAATACATGGGGTAGGAGCAGGCTGCATGGTTTAGGAAGCATACATATTGCAAGATTGGACACCAACAGGCCAAAGCTAACCCTAATGAGTGTACCTTATACATGTTACAACATCCAGTAGTACTTCTTATACACGTTAAACCATACAGTAGTGCTCCTTATACACGTTACATCACATAGTCCCTTATACATGTTACACCACACAGTAGTACTTCTTGTATGTTACGCCACACAGTAGTACTCCTTATTCACATTACGCCATACATCAGTGCTCCTTATGCACATTACGCCACACAGTAGAGCTCCTTATACATGTTATGCCACACAATAGTGCTCCTTATACACGTTACAGAATACAGTAGTGCTCCTTATACACATTACACCACACAGTAGTGCTCTGTAAACCCTATGAAAAGCTGAGCCAGCACCTAGAGCATATCTTGTGGGTCTAATAAACTTTTTGTTAAGGTTTTTTTCAATACAATCTTTAATGTCTTAGGGTTTTTTGGCAGACATCCATAAGGGGCGAAATTCAAAAAAGCTTTTCAATCAATCGATTGAGGGTTATAAATTCCTTACCAGCAATCTTCCATTTTTCCTTTGATCTCACAATATCACACCAATCTCTTGTGAGCTTCAAATGATTATGTATGTCCATTAATCGTTTTAACGGGATAAGTGATAAATCACTTATTCATGCAAAAGAAACAAACAACAGTGTTTTCTAGAAATGTAATCTCAACACATTTAATTGCAGATACTAAAAACTTCCTGTATAGTTTAGGTCTAATGTAATAACTAATGGTAAACAAAGCACTGCATATAAATGAGAAAGTATAGTAAGAGAGAATCAAAATATCAAACTATAAATTGCAATGTGCAAAAACTCTGGATGGAAAAAGCTATCTACAAAATATTATAGTGAAATGTATTCAGATATTTCTGAATACATTAAAAACAGTTCTTTTGCTACATTTCTTTTACTCTGTTTTGTATGCTACATCAGGCCCATCTTAACATATAGGCAGATACTAGGGCCCTATGATTCTAGCTGGTGCCTCCAGAGCTTCTTGGAAGGCAGGTAAAGAATATGACCCAGCCTATCAGATTGTTATATACACCCATTCAGAGCAGGCAGCATCATTCTCTACCTGCCTACCAGGCTGCAGCCAGATATAGATTGGCTGCCTGCTTGCTGATTGGTGGATGGCTGGAGCTATCCACTAATCAGAGTGCAGCATTTTTTACTTGCCTCCAACCTAGAGCCAGACAGAGTATGGCTGTCAGCATGCTGATTAATGAATCGCTTGGGAATTACTGTTGAAACAGATATCTGGATGTGCACCCATGTATATTATAGTGAGATAGAGAGAAGCCATCAAGGCAAGGATACATTTCTGAGATTTATTTCCCTTTTTTTATCTCTTATTTTGCTAGATCTGCATTGAGTTTAAGAGTTAAGTTGAGAGTCCTTGGGTAAATTTACTAAGACGGGAGGTTTTATTTTAGAACTAGTGATGTTGTCCATAACAACCAGTCAGATTCTATTATCTTCTAGAAGCAGCTAGACAAATGTTAAGTAGAATCTGATTGGTTGCTTTGAGCAACATCACCAGTTCTAAAAAAATCTCCCACCTTAGTAAATTTACCCCCTTGTTTAAATTTGGTAGTTCACAATTACCTAGGTATTGCTGAAATACAGAAGAGTTTAGAGGTAGAGTTTCCTTTATGGGCTTTATAAAGAGAGCTGTAACTGGGCACAGTGCCACTGTTAATAACTGGCACTCATTTATCAACGATTGATAAAAGTCATTGTGAATGATGAGTGATGACACTCATTGTGTATGATAAATCAGCTCCCAACTATAATTTTTCAAACACATGACAGTCATGAGCTGAGCACATGACAGGAGCTGATTGGCTGGAGCACCGTTTATCATATGCAACGCATTTTATCATTGAGAAATGAGCCCCTTAGTTTTATCATTTTCTCAATGTTTGATTTTTTTCCTTGTAATATTTGTTTGAATTGTTTTATATTATATTGTTTTTATTTTCCATTCTACCTTTATGGTTCTGCAGACACTTCCTAGAGCCTTATAAAGAAAAGATAATAATAATAATCATCATCATCATCATAAAACTGTTACATTGGCCTAATAAATTATTTATTACGTCTGGGTAATAGCTAAGATTCCCTTTAATGTCCTTCCTGGACTTGATGGCTTGTCATGCTGTAGTATATTGTACAGCATTGTGACTGATAGAATTTCTGATTGAGCCAGCATCAAAGGGAATTTTCCTTTATTTTCTGCTAAAATTTATTGAAATTCTATCCCAGAGATTAAAAATCTGTGAGTGTAAAGAGTCCAGCAATAGCATCTGATGTTTTTTTTTTTTCCTTTAGTGTGCTACATTTATAATTATTGCACCTCTTATAACTGATTTTTGGGCTTCCCACACAATGGAGAGTTGGGCATCCAGAGTTACATTTTATAGAAACTTTTTATTTTCAGTTGATACAAGTAACAGCTACAGACATTATACTGATAACATAAAAAGTGCAATGTACAAGGTCTGCTTTTAATACAAAACATAAATAGGACAAGCATGGGGGTGGACGCGGTGGGGATGATGTAAAGGAAAAATGGATGTCACGGATAGTAAGTAGTTATGGCAAATGGAAACTAAGGCAAGGAGAGACCTTTGACAAGAGCATGGAGGAAGAAGGAAAAGTGAGGCAGGGGACGCTGTTTGGAATGTTCTAGTTGTGAGAAGGGCAATTCCCATTATTTCTAAAAATCCAAGGAATCCATACCTTTGGAAAAAAATCCAGCCTTTAATGGAGGTGATAAGAAATACAGGTACGATATACGGATAAGGGTTTCAACTTCAGAGGAGTGTGGAGAATACACTTGTTTCCCAATGGAAATCAACAGTTGATTTGGCTTTTTATTCTTTGAGATAATTAAAAAACAGCAAAATATGTGCTAGACTAGTTTTGTGGAATATCTAGAAAGATTTAGCAGAGGATAAGAAAGAAGAAAGATCTACAGGTAGTTGGAGATTGCACTTCCATCATGTCATTAAGAACTCTATAAAACTAATTGTAGGATTCTTATTGTACCTGCCATGAAAATATCAGAATATTGGTTCAAGTTTTTTGGAATCTCCCAAAATGTGGTCCTGCTATTTTTATGTATGTCTCCATGTGCACCTACCAGAGCACTGGTCCCTGGAGCCGCCCTTGGGAAATCAATCTGCGTCTAGCTTTGCGGTATTGGGGTATTGGTGATAGCAGAATTTTAAAATCCAAAAACATAGGCATGTGACATTACAAAAAAAGTTTTTTTTTACACTGAGGGGTAAATTTACCAAGGTGGGAGGTTTTTTTTAGATTCTACTTAACCTTTATCTAGCTCCTTCTAGAAGACAATAGATATCATCTGATTGGTTGCTATGGGCAACATCACCAGTTCTAAAAAAAACCTCCCACTTTAGTAAATTTACCCCTGTGAGTTTAAACTATTTTTTTTTTGTAATTAAGGAGTCTGTTCATGAAGCAGTGAAAAGTCTAGAGAAGTGAACCAGTGGAAAAGCAGCTCATGGCAACCAATCATATGCTACTGTACATATAATTGTATACAATGCACTTTACAAATGTAACCTCAACACTGATTGGTTGCCATGAGCAACTTTTCCACTCTTTTGACTGCTTTATGAATAGACCCACAAGACTTATTGCCAGCATTTGGTTCAGTATCTTAGGTCTGTGATATTATTTAATTATCTCAAAGAATGAAACCACTAATGTATATACTGTATGAACTAAGTTGCAAAGGAAAAACATCTGCTATTTTGTCCATCTTTTTACTTTTAGAATATGTCACAAAACTGTAAATAAAGTAGCCTGAGCTAATTAATTCATGCATTGCACCCTACTGTACACATACAGGGCCCGATTCAAGTTTGTTAATAAGTAAAAAAAAACAAGCAACTGGGCAAAACCATGTTGCACTGCAGGTGGGGCACATGTAACACATGCAGAGAGATTAGATTTGGTTGGGGTGTGCTGAAACTGAAATCTATATTGAAGTTTAAAAATAAAGCTAATATTTGTGGGCTACATGCAGAAGCAGACAATATTTAACCTGAACAGAAAAAAATCTAAATGTATTTGTGCCCCTTGCATCACAACATGGGGGTTTATTTACTAATATTCGTGTTTTGTCCGTTTTGAAGGGTGTTTGAACTCGAATGGTATCGGGTGCATTTTACTGCAACTTTTTGAATCCTGATACGGTCATTCACTAAGCTGCCGAGTTTTGCACAATCGTTTTTTCCGATGTCGATGTGATTCGTAATATCAGGCAGTGTTTTTCGGGAGTGATGAGTAAAACACTGCCTGAAAAAACACAAGGAAACCCGGCCGGATCTGTGAGATCTGTGCAGGGCTTCATTGTGTACCTTAAAAAGTTCATTAAAGTCTTTAAAATCTTGAAAAAATTTGCGTGGGGTCCCCCCTCCTAATCATAACCAGCCTCGGGCTCTTTGAGCCGATCCTGGTTGAAAAAATATGGGGGGAAAAATGACAGGGGTTCCCCCATATTTAAACAACCAGCACCGGACTCTGCGCCTGGTCCTGGTTCCAAAAATACGGGGGACAAACAGCGTAGGGGTCCCCCGTATTTCTGAAACCAGCACCGGGCTCCACTAGCTGGGGAGATAATGCCACAGCCGGGGGACACTTTGATATCGGTCCCTGCGGCCGTGCCATTAAAACCCCAACTAGTCACCCGTGGCCGGGGTACCCTGGAGGAGTGGGGACCCCTTCAATCAAGGGGTCCCCCCCCTCCAGCCACCCAAGGGCCAGGGGTGAAGCCTGAGGCTGTCCCCCCCATCCAAGGGCGGCGGATGGGGGGCTGATAGTCTTGTTGAAAAAATTTGAATATTGTTTTTAGTAGCAGTACTACAAGTCCCAGCAAGCCTCCCCCGCAAGCTGGTACTTGGAGAACCACAAGTACCAGCATGCGGTGGAAAACCGGGCCCGCTGGCACCTGTAGTACTACTACTAAAAAAAATACCCCAATAAAAACAGGAGACACACACCTTGAAAGTATAAGTTTATTACATACATCCACACCTCCAAACATACATACTTACCTATGTTCACACGAGGGTCGGTCCTCTTCTCCATGTAGAATCCATGGGGTACCTGTGGAAAAAATTATACTCACATAATCCAGTGTAGATCGGTCCTCTTCTGTTCTCTGTATAATCCACGTACTTGTCAAAAAAATAAAACGCAAACCCGACCACGCACTGAAAGGGGTCCCATGTTTACACATGGGACCCCGACTGCCAGGACCCCCCCTGACTCCTGTCAAAGAGGGTCCCTTCAGCCAATCAGGGAGCGCCACGTCGTGGCACCCTCCTGATTGGCTGTGTGCTCCTGTAGTGTCTGTCAGGCAGCACACGGCAGTGATACAATGTAGCGCCTATGCGCTCCATTGTAACCAATGGTGGGAACTTTGTGGTCAGCGGTTGACCGAAAGTAACCTCACCTCACCACAAAGTTCCCACCATTGGTTACAATGGAGCGCATAGGCGTTACATTGTATCACTGCCGTGTGCTGCCTGACAGACACTACAGGAGCACACAGCCAATCAGGAGGGTGCCACGACGTGGCGCTCCCTGATTGGCTGAAGGCACCCTCTTTGACAGGAGTCAGGGGGGGTCCTGGCAGTCGGGGAAAGGGGTCCCATGTGTACACATGGGACCCCTTTCAGTGCGTGGTCGGGTTTGCGTTTTATTTTTTTGACAAGTACGTGGATTATACAGAGAACAGAAGAGGACCGATCTACACTGGATTATGTGAGTATAATTTTTTCCACAGGTACCCCATGGATTCTACATGGAGAAGAGGACCGACCCTCGTGTGAACATAGGTAAGTATGTATGTTTGGGGGTGTGGATGTATGTAATATACTTATACTTTCAAGGTGTGTGTCTCCTGTTTTTATTAGGGTATTTTTTTAGTAGTAGTACTACAGGTGCCAGCGGGCCCGGTTTTCAACCGCATGCTGGTACTTGTAGTTCTCCAAGTACCAGCTTGCGGGGGAGGCTTGCTGGGACTTGTAGTACTGCTACTAAAAACAATATTCACATTTTTTCAACAAGGCTATCAGCCCCCCATCCGCCGCCCTTGGATGGGGGGGGACAGCCTCGGGCTTCACCCCTGGCCCTTGGGTGGCTGGAGGGGGGGGACCCCTTGATTTAAGGGGTCCCCACTCCTCCAGGGTACCCCGGCCAGGGGTGACTAGTTGGGGTTTTAATGGCACGGCTGCAGGGACCGATATCAAAGTGTCCCCCGGCTGTGGCATTATCTCCCCAGCTAGTGGAGCCGGTGCTGGTTTCAGAAATACGGGGGACCCCTACGCTTTTTGTCCCCCGTATTTTTGGAACCAGGACCAGGCGCAGAGCCCGGTGCTGGTTGATTAAATATGGGGGAACCCCTGTCATTTCCCCCCCCATATTTTTTAAACCAGGACCGGCTCAAAGAGCCCGAGGCTGGTTTTGCTTAGGAGGGGGGACCCCACGCAATTTTTTTTACTGATTTTACACTAAACAGACCCTTTCCCATAGATAACCATGCACAGATCTCACTGATCCGTGCATGGTTATCCAAACTCGACTGGAAAAAGCAGGTCTATTTTTTTGCTGCTTTTTTAAACGATTCGAAAAAAAACAGACCCGCACTTGAGCACTCAGAAACTAACACCCAAATACGAATGAATAGTGAATGGCCGTATTCTATGAAATAACAGCCGCGTTTGACCGATGGTCTATTCCATGGGTCTTCATCCTGTGGCCCTCCAGCTGCTGTGAAACTACACATCCCAGCATGCCCTGCCACAGTTTTGCTATTAAGGTATGCTAAAACTGAGGCAGGGCATGCTGGGATATGTAGTTCCACAGCAGCTGGAGGGTCGCAGGTTGAAGACCCATGGTCTATTCATTCGTATTTCGGAAGGCTGTCATTCAAACCATTACGAATAGACTAGACACTGCCGAGATTGGTGCTTAGTAAATTCCCGGATTGGGACTTAGAAAAAAAAACACAAATCGGCCAAACTCGGATTTTTAGTAAATACTGGCCCTAGTGTGTTCCAGACACAAAGGGGTAAATTTACTAAGGTGTGAGTTTTTTTTAGAACTGGCAATGTTGCCCACAGCAACCAATCAGATTCTACTTAACATTTATCTAGCTGCTTCTAGAAGATAACTAGAATCTGATTGGTTGATATGGGCAACATCACCAGTTCTAAAAAAAAACTCCCCTCTTGGTAAATTTACCCCAAAGTTACTTGTTTGTTTTTTTTGCTTTACCCACAAACATGAATCAGGCCCCCAGTATGTATAATGTTTCTTTGTTTTTTTACTAGCACCACAATCAGGCCCAGCGCTACCCACTCAGCAAAGGGATGCAAATCAGGTAGGCACCTGACTTGAGAGGCTCTGTCCCTGCTCTGCATCCCCACTGCTGCACCTGGGCCCCCTACTGCTGCTGCTGCCGGCTGCTGTGCCTGTCACACCGTTTGACAGGCAGCGGTGCCAGCACCTTGAAGCTTCCCCTTACCCCCCTGCAGTGTCCATCAGTGTCCTGGGCTCTGGCCGAGGGGCGGAGCTACATGGGATCAGGCCGAAGAGGACAGAAACTGCTACAAATCCAGCTAGCCAGATGGTATGTTGAAGGAACATGAGTGAGAAAGTGTGCGTGTGTGTATCTGTGTGGGTGGGTGTGTATATATCTATGTGTATGTGTATATGTCTATGGGCACAGTGTATCTGGCACTGTGGGGCACAGTGTATCTGGCACTGTGGAGCACTGTGTATCTGGCACTGAAGCATACTGTATCTGGTACTGGAGGCATATGTATATCTGGCACAGTGGGGGCATATCTGGCACTGTGGGGGCATATATGGCAGTGCTGGGGGAATATGTGTATCTGGCACTGTGGGACATGTGTGTATCTGGCACTGTGGGGCATTTGTGTATCTGGCACTGTGGGGCATTCGTGTATCTGGCACTGTGGAAGCATATCAGGCACTGCAGGAGCATACTGTATCTGGCATGGTGGGAGCATATATTTATCTGGCACTGTTGGGGTCATATGTATATCTGGCCTCCCATATGTGTATCACGCCCTCATTTTCATTGACCACGCCCTATGTGGCATTTGGACACACCCATTTTGTGGCACGCACGCCTTTGGGGTGCGCACACAGTACCACTAAGACCTTTTTTCTACTTGCACCACTGGTGGGGGGTGGAGCCATAATTTGTATAAATGGCACTTCTGAGGGCATTATATATAACCGGCGCTACTACAGGGGCTATTATGTGTATATCTGGTGTTACTACAGGGGCTATTATGTGTATAACCGGCGCTACCACAGAGGCTATTATGTGTATAACCAGTGCCACTACTGGGAACATTATGTGTATAAACAGCACTACTATGCGCAGGGTAATGTGAATAAGATTGTGCTACTGTTTGGCGTAATTTGAAATGGGGGTACTATTGTGTGACCATGCCCCTTCCTTGTGAGACCACACCCCTTTTTGCCGCACGCTGTCCCTTTGTAAAATATGGGAGAGCGCAAATTTATTGTTTGCAGGGGGGCGCCGAACACCCTAGCACCAGCCCTGACCATAATGATACATACTTACCAACTCCCATGCGGGAGGGGGCAACCAGGTCGGTACAGCAGTGGGCCTGGCCACAGCATTAATGGGCGGAGTGGGGGCATGGACACATGATCGTATCATTGTGGGTCCGCCCCCCACAATTCAATGCACAGATTACCAGCATTGAAAAGCGGGAAGCGGCATGGTACCAATGATGGTGCGATTCAGCAGGTAGACAGCAAGGGACAGCAAGGGAGGGGGGGGGGGCAGGAGACTGAGGGGGGTGATGCCGGTTCCAGGAGACTTGCCACCCTTCCGGAGGGTGCAATGATACAGTCAGTATCAGAAGCATGACTGGGAGGTTATATAATGGGTTTGCTTTAGACTCACCAATCATTTCCAAACTAAAATGCCATAACATCGAAGCAAAGACGTCAGAGTAAACCAATGAGCGCAAGCTGCTGCTTTTGTTAACACTTGTATTACAACAAATTAGTTTCTTTGATATAGTTTAATAATGAAAGGAAATAGGATTAAGCACTATGACCACGAATCCTTAATAAAGGAATTAAATGGGAGTCACATGACAAAGATTGCTCCTCAAAACACAGTAACATCACCCCCCTCCAGCTGGGAGATGGCCCCTGCTACATTCACTGCCAACACCAGCCTTCTAGTTCCTGTGCTGCAGAGGAAAAACAAACTTTTACCTCAAGATCAGCAAACTGGCACAAACCAGAGACCTGAAGGTGACAGAGTTACCACAGAGCTGGCTCCACTCCATAATTAAACAACATCGGTAAGATTAAAGCAGTATGGGACGTCACACCTGCAAATCCTCTGTATAACCAAGTGAGTCACCTATTAACTCTTTTGGCCACGGCATCACAAGTGCTAATATACAGTATATGCAGATACTTAAAGAGATATATAGCACATTAGCTATATAAGAAAAGTGTTCCCTGAAGGAATAACCTGACACCTCTAATTAACTTAACATACTGGGAAGGGGGGCAGTGGTCTACTGCCACTACACTAGAATTAAGGTACTACCTAATGGATTACACCTGAAATCAGTCTTTTATTGATAGTACTATCAATAAAACACCATTGCACATACCATACACACGAGGGGATACTGTACGTACTAATTGCATAGTTGCCTACCCTCACTCATTCTGCAGGAGACTCCCTGCAATAGCAGCAATCTCCCTCACTCCCTGAATAGACCAGCAATCTCCCTGATTGCACCTTAACCTCATTATGCAGTGTGATGTTAGTGTATTAGAATGCTTAATATTTGTAGACACTCCCTTACTAATATGTGTAAGCCTGAATCTTCAGTGATGGTCCCTGGGACCAGGGGGATGCTGGGAAGTGGGTGGTCCAGTGTGCAGTGTGCCTGGAGTTGGTGATGGAATAAAAGAGCACAGCAGTGAACTCACATGTCTCTGTGTCCTTATGACTGGATTTACAAACATATGAACAAAACATGGTGTCAGAAGAAGTTTAACATGGACTGCTAGTGCTCTCAGGGTGTGAAAGAATCTTGCAGAAGTCTGTAAGGCTGTGGTACTCGGTGTCTGCAAAGCCTGCCGTGTGCTCCTCTCTTCAAACAGTGAGTAACCATGGATAAACTGGCTCCTCCAACCGGCATGCTGATGTCTGGTAACTTGTCTGAAAACTGGAAAAGATTTAAGCAAAGGTTTAATCAGGCCCGGTGCTACCCGCTCAGCAAAGGGATGCAAAGCAGGTAGGCGCCGGGTAGGAGAGGCGCTCTCCCTGCTTTGCATCCTGTGCTGCACCTGGGACCGTGCTGCTGCTGCTGGCAGCATGATGATGCCTTCCTATGACAGCTTATGTCACACCCCACGGCCCAGCCCGAAAAGGGGCGGAGCTACACTGCACCGGTGGGCGGAGCTACGTGGGACCAGGCTGCAGAGGAGGACAAACCCCAAACGGAATGGTAAGTTCGGGGAGAGTGATTGAAAAAGTGTGTGTGTGTGGGGGGGGGGAGAGTGTGCGTGTGTATGTGGGGGAAAGGGGGGGGGGGGGTCGGCAGCTATGTGTGATATGTATTTATTTTTAACAGCAAACCATGTCCACTCCGGAATCCAGAACGGGCCAGGTCAGCATTCAGCAAACCCCACCCCACCAGCAAGCACCGCCCCCTCAAGCACCTCCTATTGCTGCTGCTGCAATCAGCCACGCTGTGCCCCTCCGCTGCCGCCATGAAGCACCCCCCCCCCCCCCAGAGTCTTTACAGCTGTGGTGATCGACGCACAAGGGGAAACACGCTTGCCTGGCCCCAAGTAAGTAGATCAGCATTGTGGTGGCCGCTGTGGGCAGAGAGAGACAGGCAGCGCTGAGGCAGACATCTGGTATCCCGAGTGGGCGGCTCTGAGCGATGCACAGCAGGTCAGGTCATTCGGCATGGGGAGGGTACGGCCTGGGCTGCAAGCTCCTAGGGTAATATACCCAATGGGACTCCAGGATCTCGTGATATTACAGACACCCTGATGTCACGCTATACCTCCCCTCCTCTGTGTTCTGTCACTGTGTCACCCCCACCCCCGTGTTCTGTCACTGTGTTACCCCCCCTTGTTCTGTCACTGTGTCACCCCCCCGTATTCTGTCACTGTGTATCCCCCCCATGTTCTGTCACTGTGTCATCCCCCCCCCCGTGTTCTGTCACTGTGTATCCCCCCCCCATGTTCTGTCACTGCGTCACCCCCCTCGTGTTCTGTCATTGCGTCACCCCCCCGTGTTCTGTCACTGTCACCCCCCCCCTGTGCCCTGTCACGTCACTCTGTCACCCCCCTCCCCCAGTTTGTGTTATGTCATTGTGTCACAATCCCCCCCTCTGTGTTCAGTCCCAGTCACTGTGTCACTCAGTTGCTGTGTCGACCCCACCCCCATGTGTTCTCTCACAGCCACTGTGCCGCCCTCCCCTAGATACCCTGCACAGGGCCGTAACTAACACTGTGCCAGTGGTGCCTGGCGCACTGTGGGCACAGAGCCGCTGGCAGTAGCCTCACGGACCTGCCACCGCTGCACCATCAAACACATGGGAGGGAGGGCGCAAATTAATAGTTTGCAGGGAGGCGCCGAACACCCTAGCACCGGCCCTGGGTTTAATATATATCTTGCTGCATGTGGAGCTGACAAAACTAAGGCATCCATTTTCCTCCATGTGATAGGAGAGGATGTGCTGGACATTTATAATAGTTTTCCATTTGCTGAGTGGCAGAATATGGTGCTATCTCCTATATAATAGCCCAGATCTGTGACTTTGTGACTCATTTGCTAACCCTGGGCGGAGTCACAACACTGGGCGGAGTTAGTCAAATGAGTCACAGATCTGGCCAAATCTATAGGAGACTAGGAGCAGAAGCAGATGGTATGGGCATGGCACAGGCAGGGGTGCATACCTCCCAGCTTTCTTCAGGCAGAAAGAGGGACACACAGGCGGCGAAAAGAGGCGTGGCCAACGAAAAGGGGCGTGGCTTCATGGGAGGGCCCCCGTTTTCGTCAGTGAGGGGGCATGCCCAGCGCTCTGTGAGCTGCTGGCATGCCCCCAGGGGGCGGATTATGAGTCCGGGGGACCCAGGGCACTTGAAACAGGGGGGTTCTATCTCATTGCTGTGCCTGCTGTGGGTTTGGGGGCGTGGCATAATCGTGGGATGTGTGGCCACGCCCCCTTATGCAAATTCCGGATATTTTTTTTTAATGGGATTTTGGCCCCTCAGCTAGGGGTAAATCCAGAGGGGGTGGTCGCTCCCCACTACACACCCGCACAGGCAGAAGAAAGCAGGGAGGCCTCCCTGCTGCCTCCCTGCACCACCACAGACCTGCCAACACGCAGAAGAGTGTGCTGACTGTAGCACAATGCTGCTGCTGTTGCTGGCAGGACGGGGGAGCTACAGAGCTGGGACAGAGCTACTCCAGCCGGGGAGGCCCCTAAAACTGTGGGGCCCACGGTACGTACCCCCTGCCCCCCCCCCTTAATCCGGCTCTGCTGCCGGAAGCCCCCCTTAATCCGTACCCCCTGATGCCCCCTCTCCTCCTGTCTCCACTAAATAGACGTTGTGCGCATCTATTCACCGCTGCTCTGCTAAGCAGAACAGCGAGTTCAGGAGCTTCCCAACTGCCCCCCCCCACCGGGGGACACTGCAGCCCACGGGTGGGACAGCGGGACAGACCCAAAAAAATGGGACTGTCCCGCGAAAATCAGGACAGTGGGGAGGTATGGGGGTGTGTGAGGGGGTATGCCATACAGACAGACTGAGCAAACTCAGCAGGGGCTCTCTGACGCGGAGGAGCGTCACTTTCTGGCACACTCCATGCTTCTTAGCTGCAGTTTTGTGGGGCACCTGCCGCTGTGCAGGTTCCGTACTGCCTCTGTTATCTCCAGTCCCGGCAACCCCACCGCTAGCTGCAGCGCTGCCGCCCGCAGTGAGGTGCGCCCAGCTCCTTCACACACTTTAGCCGGCGGATAGCGCTGCAGAAGTCCGCGCTGTTTGCAGGCTCCGACCCCCTCCTCCCTCCAGCCGCAGCGTCTCCTGGGAGCTAACCAATCACTCCCAGTCTCCCCTTACCACAGTGCCCGGCAGCCGCGAGGTCCATGCCGCGTGCATGCTATGACCCCCTCCTCCCTCCAGCTGCAGTGTCTCCTGGGGGCTAACCAGTCACTCCCAGTCTCCCCTTACGACAGTGCCCGGCAGCTGTGCGAGGTCCGCGGTGTGTGACTGAGGAGGAGGGGAGGGATGCGGACGGGCAGAGGAAGCAGGACTCCAGCCTGAGAGAATCAGCCATGCCAAGTCTCCACCAGCAGCAGATCCCAACAGGTTGGAGTGGAACAGCAGCAGCCAGCAGCAGTGACTCCGGTAAGACACATCTGTCTGTCACCACTGTTCTGTCCCTAATACTAATCTCAGCCGTGCCCTGTGTTCTGTCATGTCCCTGTCACCCCTGGCCTTGCCCTGTCACCCCTGGCCTTGCCCTGTCACCCATATCCTGGCCCTTTCACCCGTATCCTGGCCCTTTCACCCTTATCCTGGCCCTGTCACCCCTGTCCTGGTCCTGCCGCCCCTACCCTGGCCATGTCACCCCTATCCTGTCCCTATCATTTCTGTCCTGGCCCCGTCACCACTGTCCTGGCCCCGTCACCACTGTCCTGGCCCCGTCACCCCTGTCCTGGCCCCGTCACCCCTGTTCTGACCCCGTCATCCCTGTTCTGACCCTGTCACCCCTGTTCTGGCCCTGTTACTGCATACCCTCCAACTACCTTTTTGGCAGGTACAGTACCCGCAGCGCCTCCAGACCCCTCCCCAATGCACCACACCTCCGTACCTTCCCCTCCCCCACACGCTGTGCCTCCAGACCCCCTACACCACCCGCGGCTCCCACTCCCCCGCCCCTCCACCACCCACAGCACCTCCAGGCCCCCTCCACCATCCACCCCCCATATATGTCTTTCCCCACACCTGCCTCCCCTCCACCCGCAGCATCTGCAGACACCCTCCGCAATCCGTGGTCCCCCTCCTCACCCACCCCTCCCCCACCCACGGCACACCCACACCTGCCCCTCCACCACCTGCAGCGCCTCAAGACCCCCTTACCCATCCGCCGCACCACCTGTACCTGCTTTTCCCCCACCCATGGTGCCTCCGGACCCCCTACCCCACCCCCGGCACCCCCGCTGATAGAGTCAAATATCTACCCTTTAACATAAGCTATATACTAATACCGTGTAGCCGTAATGGCCGCTAAACCACGTGCACGTGCTGCGTACTTTATACGCAGTTTGCGTATAAAGAACCGTACGTGGTACGCACGTTGCGTACACACGCTGCGCTGAGTGTATGGAATACACGCAGCGAGCGCACACACAGTTGTTAACCTTTAAACCTTTTTCAATGAACACTGTAAGGGTATGCTTATACTGTAAACATTAGTACTGTAATATTACCACAATGTAACGATGATTAACCTTTGTTATATGAAAGCTGTTTGAGCGATTGAGACGCTCAGAAACCCTCTATAATGACTGGTGAAACACACACTGCTTGCTAAGGTTCCAACACCTTTATAGATGATATTTCGTACGTAAAAAGGGGAAAACAGTTACAGCTCATACACTACAGACCTAACATTAATACCTAAAACAGAATAACTAAACAGAAATATAAACAATAGTGAACGATCGCAAATACACATAAACAGTAAGAGAATAAATGGCAAACACTTAAAGGATAACAAAAAGAGAACAATTGCATACACACAGAGTAACGAAATGGCCACAGAGAAACTTACACACGTGGGAATGACTCGCAGGCGCTATCTGGAAACCAGCCCTCAGCTTTTCACCATGAAAACCTTTGTAGAGAGAAGTGAGTGCTGGTCTAGCTATGGTGGTCTTTATATACACATCCTACAGTACAATACAATGGTCCCTACAATCTCATTGTTTATTGGACACAGGAATGTGTCTCTGCATTATAACAAAAGGTCATAGGTGGATTTGAACAGGTGGGCTGTGACTATTTCAAACTGCTCAGGTGGGAGGTATCCACAGGATTCCCGCCGCATGGATAATGAACTGCAAATACAGTAAATGTCCATAAACTTCTTATAGACATAACTATACGCAGGAGCGATTAATCTCTTCCTAACCAACACCGGAATGTTTCTAATAAAATACTTTTCAGTTAGATACTAGACACCACCGTTCAACCTTTGCCTGACCCTTCGTATCATGCAAAGAGGAATCCCTGAGTCCACGAACAATTTACACTAATTATACTCGCAGACATTATTAAGGGGACCATTATCTACAAAACGCACTATATTAGCTAACTATGCTATAAACGAGTCGCCCGCTACAAGCTCATAAACTCTACCGTAAATACGCATATACCGCGCGTTATCGCCGGAGCGATGGGTACGCAATTTGCGGACATGTGCACGTACGGCAGACTGAATGCACGAGCAGCGGGCATGTGCATTGGGGTTAGTATAAGGCATTGTGGATTACGATATTTTTCGACTTTGACAGTCCACCCTTTGGCAGTCACCAATAACTGCCACTTTCTAAACAATTCAAACAGAAAAATATATGTCATTGTGGAATACCTTATTATGATTGGGTAGAGGGAGGAGAGGAGAAGGTGGGAAAGATATGACCTAGTGAGATAGTGAAAGCATGTGTGTATGAAATCCATGTCTGAGGGGTCATGTATCATCGTGCCGTACATGTTCTAAATCAAGCTTCGAGGTATTGCGAAGTATACATTTGAATCCTTCTTATCCCGTATTAAGGGTCTGTGGATGGGCTGTCAAACTCTACCGAGCTCTTTTCGGCTTTTGGCTACAACAAATGGGGTGCACATTAGTTGATGATACATGAAAGGGGAGAATATGTGAGTGCTAATATGTGAAAATCACCTGTCGACTATGTGGGGTACTACCTGGAGGTTGTAGAGATGAAGATAAGAAACATACGTTATAAATGCAGTCATGTGATTATGTATGTGTTCGCCGATTGGGGTCTTGTTGATGTCTTGTCTGATGTCTTGTCTTTACTGTAGCTTTGAGGTTTATTGGCAAACAAAAAGCTTCTTCAAGTGTCCATAAAAAGAATTACAGTCTCTAAAAGCTCGTTAGGTGTCGGTGACACAGTTCATCAGTGGTCTTGTATAGGGGGTCATCAAATTCTTCTTCCAGGCGGATCTCTTGGTACCTTGGAGAAAATCAAAGGAGAAACGGGTGAAAGAAACGGACCGTGGAATTACATTTTATCACAACATTGTCTCGATTGACGGGTCATAAATTAAATTAGTTGTTGTTACAATGCCCTCACTCCTCAGACTCATCAATTTGGTACTACGCTTGCAATTTGTTAGAATCCGAACACATCTGAATACCAGACCAATCAGTAAGATAACTCCCACAATACATAGGAGGAACTTCCCTACAGTAACGATAACATTTAGAGCCCATTCTCCTAAACCTGAGAACCAATTTCGTGGGTTCAACCATGATACCCAGCCGGTTAGTTCATTACCCACAGAAGCAAGGGTTAGGTTGTGCCTCCTTCGGAACTCCCACTTCAATTGCAAGATATCGTCCATCTTTTGATCTATGACCTCTGTTGGGTCCTCAGTGCTGTTTGTGATATATGTACAACATTTCACACCATACTGAGATGCTAGGGTGACACAATACCCTCCTGTCACTGCTGTGAGGTAATTTAGAACCATCCTGTGCTGTACCAGTTCCGTTTTGTAAGCTTGCAATTCTCTCCCGGTATACCTGAAGGTGTCATCATACATCTCGGTGATATTATCTAACAGGTTCGCTAGCGCAGTTATATACCTATAATTTATAACTCCTCTGGCGGTACGGGTGATATCTAACGCGAGTAGGAATTGAATCCCGGTGGATTCGTGAATCAAATCAGAGGCCGCATGCTCTGTCCTATCTACAAGGTGTCTCTTTACAATGTGTTCGTAATGAGTGTGAGTGTAAGGAGCTTGGACACTGCGGTGAATGTCTTTCATTTTGTTATGGGTAATGGTCATTATTTCTGGCAACACTTTTCCAACGTAACACAATCCCTCTGAGTTTGGGGCAAGCCACTTATACGCCTTTCTCCCACATATGAAATATGAATCATCGGGGAGAACATATGGGATAGAAAATGACATAACCATATTACAAACCTTCCATGAAAACAGTCCTATCCCTAACTCTCTCATTTGTCTAGTACACGTATCAGGCTGTATGACATGTGCACAGTATCCTGGTGATACTTCTCCAACTCGCATGATCCTACTTCCTAGAGTGTACCTATACCGGAAATATTTTCCACTGTCGGCTATTTGGTGTATAAGCTCTGAATCTATGGGCATTCTGTCGGCTCTGTGTGAAAATGTCATGGTTTGGTTGTTCCAGGACACCTCCCAATTTCCCGGCTTTCGGGGATTGGAAATGTTAAAACATATTAGGGACCTATCTACATGGTATTGTTGGAGCTTCAAACTAGGAGGACTAGAAATATTAAATCTCTTGTCCACCGGTCTCCCACCCTTTAACTCAAGTACCTCATCTACCGTTAAAGGATATGGCACTAGTCCTGACTTTCTATGACCTTGAGGTACTTGTGAGCATACCCAACAGTCTGTCTGATTTAACACTTTACCCACCAACGAGTGATAGTCACTCAATGGATGCCGGTCCATGTTGATATTAAAACGGGACTGACATTCCTTGATGCAACCGTCCTCAACTATGTTGTCACAATTCCTACAAATACAATTCTCTTCAGCTAACAATCCTTCACAATGTCTATTAATAACATGGCTACCAGATCGTTTTCTGATACTCGCCTTTGCTCGTGATTGTGTTGCTCTTGGAATTCTACGCCTCCATCCTGATCATCAGATCCCATTCCAGATCCCTCTTTGGCCTCTCTGGTACTCGCGCCGAAACAGACTGCTCTGGTCAACAACAGGGTCAACAGGAAAATCCGGAACACAGTCTCTTGGGGCAAGTCCATCTTAGAGGAGGGAAAGGAGAAGAATAAGAAGGGGGGAGGAGAATAGGAGGGAGATGGGAACTGGAGAAAATAACAAAAGGGAAAAAGAAATCTGGCTCGACAACCGCCTCCGATCTTATTGTTTTCAGCGCTCAGGTGTCGTTTCAACCTTCCTGGAACAGACACTCTAGTGATACAATTTCCTCTACCATCTGTTCTTTGTCACGGGACCTCTCTGGATCAGCAACCTTCTTACAGTGAGACGAATGAACCCAAGTCTCTCTCTCGGCAACCTTTAACGCTGTCGTGCTGGTCAATAAGACTTGATATGGTCCTTCCCGTCTGTCAATAAGGCAACCTGAGCGTAAAAAGTTTCGAATCATTACATAATCCCCAGGTTCAATGTCATGACAATTACTGTCTGGCAGATCAGGAATTACTAGCTTTAGATTGTCATTTTGATTCCTTAACTGCTTACTCATCTTAACCAGATACTTTACAGTTACTTCATTGTTACATCTCAAATCATCCTGGGGGTCAATCATTACATGAGGTTGTCGACCAAACAGAATCTCAAAGGGTGACAAGTTAAGAGGGGACCTGGGAGTGGTTCTGATGCTATACAATACAAGTGGCAAAGCTTCCGGCCACAACAATTCTGTTTCAGCCATCACTTTGCTCAATTTGTTCTTAATAGTGCTGTTTACTCTTTCCACTTTCGCACTCGCCTGGGGGCGATACGGAGTATGCAGCTTACTATTAATTCCCATTAATTTACACATTACCTGAAAGACTTCACCTGTAAAATGGGTACCCCTATCGCTTTCAATTATCCTAGGGATACCATACCTGCACACAAATTCCTGCACAATTTTCTTTGCAGTAAACGTAGCGGTATTTGTGGCAGCGGGGAATGCTTCAACCCAATTTGAGAACACATCAATACAAACCAATACATATTTTAAATTTCTACAAGGTGGTAATTGTATGAAATCAATTTGTATTACCTGGAAAGGACCGTCTGTAGGAGGGATATGGGATGGCTCTGTTGGTATTGCCTTTCCGATATTCTTCCTCAAGCAGGTGAGACATGTCATCGCTCTTTTACCCGCATGGGAAGAAAATCCTGGTGCACATCAATATGCTCTTACCAACTTACACATTCCGTCTTTGCCTAGATGAGTCACCCCATGTGCCGCTTCCGCTAGACTTGGAAGGTATGCTCTGGGTGCCACTGGCTTACCTTGTCCATCTGTCCAGAGTCCTGAGGACTCCTGGCCATATCCTTTTGACCTCCAAACTGCCCTTTCTTGTGGTGAACACAAATTTTGCATTTCATACAATTTCTGTGTGTTTACAGTATTAAATACCATCAGTTGAGTGGTGTCTGTCTGTATGGGGGTACTGGCTGCTGATTTAGCAGCTTCGTCTGCTCGGCTGTTACCAAGTGACACTGGGTCTTGGCTGTATGTGTGGGCTTTACACTTGATAACAGCCACTCTGTCAGGTTCTTATATTGCTGCTAAAAGTCTTTTGATGTGGGTTGCATGTGCCACGGGGTGTGCCAGCTGCCGTCATGAAATTTCTGAGGCGCCATAGGGCCCCGAAATCATGAACTACTCCTAAGGCTTACCTAGAATCTGTGTAGATATTGGCTGACTTACCTTTAGCCAATTCACACGCTCTGGTTAGGGCGACCAGTTCAGCAACTTGTGCTGAGTGAGGTGGGCCCAGGGGTTCCGCTTCTATGGTACCTTTGTCGTCTACGACTGCGTATCCAGTACACAAGTCTCCCGAGTCCGTCTGTCTGTGACAACTACCGTCAGTGTAGAAAGTAAAATCTACACCTTCTAGTGGATTGTCACTGATGTCAGGCCTTGCCGTGAAATTTTGGGTCAAATATTCCATACAATCATGTGAGTCAGTGTCTGTACTAAATCCTCCTTCGCCATCATTCTCATCCCCCACCCTTTGTGCCTGTCCAGGCACACCTGGGAGATACGTTGCCGGATTTAGTGCACTGCATCTCTTTATGGTAATGTTTACATGGGCCATTAGTGCTAATTCCCACCTTGTAAACCGTGCGGATGAGACGTGTCTGGTTTGGGCAGAATTTAATAAGGCTGACACTGCATGAGGTGTATGAATTGTGAGGTTGTGTCCTAGCACTACATCTTCGCTTTTACTTACTAGCAATGCTATTGCTGCAACACTTCGCAAGCATGTGGGGAGGGATCGCGCTACCGTGTCTAGCTGAGCGCTGTAGTAGGCTACCGGCCTGCTGGCATCACCGTGCTTCTGGGTTAAGACACCTGCCGCACATCCAGCATTTTCCGTACCGTACAGTTCAAAGGGTTTTCCATAATCTGGCATACCTAATGCTGGTGCCTGCGTTAGGCACTGCTTGAGTCTCTCAAATGCCGGTTCAGACTCATCTGTGTGCGAAATCCGATCTGGTTTGTTTGATGAGACCATTTCCTGCAAAGGTAGGGCTAGTATGGAAAATCCTGGGATCCAGTTACGACAGTACCCACACATTCCTAGGAACGTGCGAATCTGTTGCTGAGTCTGTGGCAGGGTCATGTCATGAATTGCCTGTACTCTATCAGTAGTGAGGTGTCTCAGTCCTTGTGTCAAACAATGCCCCAAATATTTTACCTTGGTTTGGCATAACTGCAACTTGTCCTTTAAAACCTTGTGTCCTGTATCAGAAAGATGAAACAGAAGCTGTTTCGTGTCTCTCAAGGACGATTCGAGTGAATCAGAACACAGCAGTAAGTCATCTACATACTGTATTAATATTGATCCGCTCTCAGGTTGAAAGGATTGTAAATAATCATGCAAAGCCTGCGAGAAAATACTTGGGCTGTCGATGAAACCTTGTGGTAAACGAGTCCAGGTGTACTGTACTCCTCTATATGTAAATGCAAACAAATATTGACTGTCAGGGTGCAGAGGTACCGAGAAGAAGGCGGAGCAGAGGTCAATTACAGTGAAAAATTTGGCAGTGGGAGGGATTTGCATAAGGATGACAGCTGGATTTGGCACTACGGGGAATTGGCTCTCAACTATTTTGTTGATCCCCCTTAGATCCTGCACTAACCTGTAACCCCTCCCCCCACTCTTTTTCACAGGGAAGATGGGACTATTGGCAGTGCTGGACGTTCTAACCAGAATGCCCTGTTGTAGCAATCGCTCTATTACTTAGTAGACTCCTAACTCCACCTCTGGCTTCAGAGGATACTGTGGGATTTTTGGAGTTATCCTACCATCTTTTACTTGAACTACTACAGGAGCTACATTTGCCATTAATCCAGTGTCTTGTCCATCCTTGGTCCAAAGTGATTCCGGTATCTGGGAAATCATTTCCTCTACCTTGGACGGACACCTATCTGTAACAGCAGTATGCATCATTAACCTTTGTGGGGAATCTAGCATATCCTGTACTTCCTGAGCATGATTCTTGGGAATATCTAAGAAGTACAATATATGACACACCCCATCTTGCACAGTAAATCTCTCCCAAGTAGATTAGTCGGAGCCGATGCAGCTAGCAAAAAGGAATGCTTGGTCTGCAAAGGCCCTATCGTAATCTCTGCTGGTTTGCTTAAAGGGTAGTGTTGTACTACTCCTGTTACTCCCATGGCTGTAATTGTCCTACCAGTGGTCTTCATACCCACTGTTGAATTTATCACTGACTTGGCCGCCCCCGTATCTACAAGGAAAGGTAGAGATCTACCAGCTACATCAATTGTGACCTCGGTTCACTGCCAAGGCTCGCAATTAATTTCACTGGCTGCAGACTACAGGTGTGGCCCCACCCCTATTGTATGTGGTGACCTCCCTGGAGTGCGTTGGCAGCTACAACATGTGAAGGGGGTACCTGGGAATTATCAGAGACTTGCCAGTCTCTTTTTGGTGGGTACCTTTTTGTTTCCCCTGCATGTGGCTCATAACTCCGTCTCTGCGGTCCCTGATCCCAATAACGTGTGTCTTGTCGTTGTCTAGGGGGTTGATATACCTTGTGTGTGTCTTTAAACATACAATTCCGTGCAATATGTCCCTCTTTCCGACAGTTGTAACATGTTATTACATTTGACTTACCCACAGGGGTCTGGGGCCTATACTGAGGTGGCTTTGTTGCAAGGGCTTGTATACTCACTGCCATCAGCTTATCGCCCTGTGACTCCCTGTGTCTCATGATGTTCCGATCATGGTCAATAGCGGCCTCTCTCAAAGTAGCCACCGACAAACCTCGCCAACATGGTTGGGTGGTCTGTACCCTCGTCCTCAATACTTCCTTTAAACCATCCATTAACACAGAAACTGCTACTTCTCTATGATACACATTTGTCTTAATGTCTTCTATTCCTGTATACTTAGCCATTTCCTGCAGTGCCCGATGGAAATAATCAGAAGCCATTTCACCCTCTTTTTGTCTTATGGAGAAGATTTTGTTCCACTTGACAACAGCTGGGAAATATGTTCCTAACTGCAGGTTTATGCGTCTTACATTCTCCTGATTGTACTCATCAGTGAGGGGCATTTCTTCATCTAACCCACAATCAGTGATAAATCTCACAGAGTCAATGTTGGGGGGCAAACATGCCCTCAACACTGTTCGCCAATCTTTGTTATTGGGTTCTGCGGAGTTACCTAGTTCTCTAACAAACCTTTGACATGCAACTAGATCTTTCCTAGGATCAGGGAATTCAGACATAATTGCTCTTAATTCTGTCCGGGAAAAAGGGCAGTGCATCGCAATGTTTCTGACGGGAGTGACTCCCGAAGTGTCAGTTTTCCCATTTGGGACCGCAATTACCCTGACAGGATTAAGTTCAATAATGTCCCTCTGGGTTGATTCTACAATATGTGGTGTAATTGTTTCTGCGTAGTGTACAGTGCCGTACTTACCTGCCGACACGACCTCACCTGTCCCTCCACTAGGGGCCTTTGCTACTCCTCTTACTGGTTGGGCCGTGCCCACTGTAGTCTCTGCTATGGTGGCTGCTAGAGAGAGTGCCGATATTGTGGTAGGCTCATCTTCCTGCTCGCAATCCTGGGGGAAGTTTAAGATGGGATACAACTTGCACGGGTTAACAGTAGTATCAAAACACTTATCCACTTTACTCTTATCACTAACACATTTATTAAGTACATTTTTATCATATACCAGTGTGCCATTCTATGCAGCCATTTTCTCTCCTGTTATGTATGGTGGTGGTGGTGGTGCGGTGGCTATCAGTTTCCTGATAGGATTGGAACCAGCTGCTTGAGCTAATCCTCTTTGGATTTCACCTTCCTGTTGCCATAACTGTAAATAATCATAATGTCTAATTCTTTGCTTCCCGGACTTTATTAGACATATCCTTCTTCTTAAATTGTGCAACACCTAAGGATTAAAACTGCCCACCCTGGGGAACTTTTCCCCATCGTTCACAGTCATTCGTTCCCATTCATTGCATAAAACCTCGGCGTGTGAACCATATTTCTCACACATTATGTACCTGGCCGACCCAGCTGGTCGTGGTACTGAATCAACCTGAACCTTGGTTGATCGCCCCTTACTTGAGCAACTGGCCCCCATTATTTTGCAGGTATTTGCTTTTTTTCAGCGAATTTCCTACAAAAACAACCAAGTTCCCAGAGGTAAGGCGACGGTGAAAGTTCAACGAGTACCTTCACTCACTTCTCGCCCACGTCGACCAATACGCCCACACACTGCCTTAGCGCTGGCGTACTCAACCCAGGGCCCCTGCAACCTGAACCTCTATTTACTGGGGCGTGTGGGAGTATGCTACCCTCCCCAGTAAATATCAGTTGCTGGAGAATTCCTGTGTGATCAGCGAACCTCCCTTAAAATAAAAAAAAATCTACACAAATCACGTTAGAATGTACAAATAGCGTTTATGATCCCACAAAACTGGATGGGTATCAAGGTAACCAACTAATGCACACAATTACGTGCGGTACAGTCGTACTGCGGTTAAGTAACTATTACTTATTCGCCTTACGACCAGCGGAATCGGTTGTTTAGGCTGCGAAACCTTCAGCCGGAGCGTATTCTCAACACGGGCCTATATGGGTTTTGCGTCAACCTCTCTGTGGGTTGCGCCCACTACCTCTGACCTTTCTTAAGTCAGGGTCTTCAACCTTAGCGACCTTCTGGTCTGCTGTAACACTAATTGCTCCTTTTACCTTAAATCACTGTTAACGTGAGATGGCCTTCTCCCACGCCACCACGTGTTCACTTCACGGGTGTACTTCTACGAGATCTCGAATTCTCTAAAGGTTCACCCAATAAAAAAGAAAAATTCACTTGCATACACACGCTTCTTTTACTTTGATTTTTCTGTACAGAAAATTTCTTTCATTCAGGTAACACAGATTAATCCCAGAGGAGCTGCAGCAAGAGAAGGATCTTTTTTTAAACTAGTTTTGGGAACTGAAAGAACTTGTGCTATTATCACGTGGCTACTATACCGCCCACACTAAAACAATGCTATTGTGTGATTTGTATCTAGTGGGCGCATCTGTACGCACGTTGCGTAAACACGCTACGTGTGTACGCCTTTGCGTCGCGTATGCTTGACTCGCACTCGGTGAGAGACACGTGTACACAGGCCGGATACGTTCACAGTAACACAAATAACACGCTTTTATAAATGTAAGCGATATTTCACTATAAACGCCTACCAAGCACCACACAGTATCTTCTGTATCAACCTTTACAACTAGGCCAGGCTGTGTGCGTGCTTTTACAATTACTCCCTTAAACTTAAACTCCCTGTTTACTTTTAACTAAAATAGCAGCAAATTTTTCTCAGTACGTTATCAAATGCAAATGGCAAACAGGATGGTGAGATATGCGAAAAATACACAAAATGAGAATACAGGTGTGTGCGTATGTTGCGTATGCAATTTGCACCAATACAGAAATTTAAACCAGAATTAAAACAATAGCTGTATGTTCTTACCTTTCGGTTCCGGATCCCACCAGCATTCCTGCAAACCGAGCGGAGCAGACACTTATCTAATCAGCACTACTGTATCCCCAACCACAAACAAGGATACAAGGGATACTACCTTTCCGCCCTTTGCTGATAGATAAAGTCTGCCTGGTTCCGCCAAGCTGTGGATATGAGGAGGACGGACGAGGCCCCAATTGATAGAGTCAAATATCTACCCTTTAACATAAGCTATATACTAATACCGTGTAGCCGTAATGGCCGCTAAACCACGTGCACGTGCTGCGTACTTTATACGCAGTTTGCGTATAAAGAACCGTACGTGGTACGCACGTTGCGTACACACGCTGCGCTGAGTGTATGGAATACACGCAGCGAGCGTACACACAGTTGTTAACCTTTAAACCTTTTTCAATGAACACTGTAAGGGTATGCTTATACTGTAAACATTAGTACTGTAATATTACCACAATGTAACGATGATTAACCTTTGTTATATGAAAGCTGTTTGAGCGATTGAGATGCTCAGAAACCCTCTATAATGACCGGTGAAACACACACTGCTTGCTAAGGTTCCAACACCTTTATAGATGATATTTCGTACGTAAAAAGGGGAAAACAGTTACAGCTCATACACTACAGACCTAACATTAATACCTAAAACAGAATAACTAAACAGAAATATAAACAATAGTGAACGATCGCAAATACACATAAACAGAAAGAGAATAAATGGCAAACACTTAAAGGATAACAAAAAGAGAACAATTGCATACACACAGAGTAACGAAATGGCCACAGAGAAACTTACACACGTGGGAATGACTCGCAGGCGCTGTCTGGAAACCAGCCCTCAGCTTTTCACCATGAAAACCTTTGTAGAGAGAAGTGAGTGCTGGTCTAGCTATGGTGGTCTTTATATACACATCCTACAGTACAATACAATGGTCCCTACAATCTCATTGTTTATTGGACACAGGAATGTGTCTCTGCATTATAACAAAAGGTCATAGGTGGATTTGAACAGGTGGGCTGTGACTATTTCAAACTGCTCAGGTGGGAGGTATCCACAGGATTCCCGCCGCATGGATAATGAACTGCAAATACAGTAAATGTCCATAAACTTCTTATAGACATAACTATACGCAGGAGCGATTAATCTCTTCCTAACCAACACCGGAATGTTTCTAATAAAATACTCTTCAGTTAGATACTAGACACCACCGTTCAACCTTTGCCTGACCCTTCGTATCATGCAAAGAGGAATCCCTGAGTCCACGAACAATTTACACTAATTATACTCGCAGACATTATTAAGGGGACCATTATCTACAAAACGCACTATATTAGCTAACTATGCTATAAACGAGTCGCCCGCTACAAGCTCATAAACTCTACCGTAAATACGCATATACCGCGCGTTATCGCCGGAGCGAGTGTACGCAATTTGCGGACATGTGCACGTACGGCAGACTGAATGCACGAGCAGCGGGCATGTGCATTGGGGTTAGTATAAGGCATTGTGGATTACAATATTTTTCGACTTTGACACCCGCCCCTTCCCATCCCACAGCACCTCCGGAACCCTTCACCCATCCGCAACATCCCCGCACCTCCCCTCTCCCACACGTGGCACCCCTACCCCTCCCCCACCTGCAGTGCCTCCGGACCCCTCCTCCATCTGCAGCCCCCACTCCTCTGCCCCTCCCCCATCCGCAGCACCTCCCGACCCTTCCCCATCCGGGCCCTCCCTGCTTCCGCCCCCACTCCACCCGCAGCATCTACAGACACCCTCCCCCATCCGCAGCCCCCCCCGCACCCGCTACATTCTGCACATCATGCCCTGCAGGTGCTGTTCACGCCATCGCAAGGGGCTGCGCCTCCTTCACCATCGCACGCCCTTTCATTGTGCAATATTTTACCACTAACAAAGGAATGCAGGTAATACTCCATATAATACAAATATTGAACCCCAGAAAGGCATGCAAGGTGCTGTCTATGTAGTGGAGAAAACAGAGCCAAGCAAACCTCCATTCTCAAGAATGAAGCAGTCTAAGCCACAATCTAATAAGGAAATGTGTAGTAGATGTGGAAATGCTCACAATCCTAAAATGTGCCTGGCTTATGGTAAAACCTGCATGAAATGTGGTAGACTTAATCACTTTGCCAAATGCTGTAAAATGAAAAGTGAAACAACCAATGTGCATGCTGTTAAACAAACAGGAATTCTTTGTGGGTTGCATTGAACTTTGCAGTGCAGATAAGAAAGAATGGATTGTCCCTTTAACTGTGAATGAGATTGTCATTCCCATTAAGCTTGATACTGGCGCGCAGGTGAATTTAATATCGTTTCAAGACTATAAGACTTTTAGAGTAAAACCTAAAATTCATCCAGCCAAAGTGAAAGTTACAGGGTACACTGGGGAGGAAATTCCTGTGAAAGGTACATGCTTAGTGACACTGAAATATAAGGGACAACAGTTTAAAACATCTCTACTGATTGTGGATAAAAATGTGCAACCGATTCTAAGATTAAGTTCCTGTGAGAAACTAAGCTTGCTAAAGAAAGTTTTTATGGTGACATCACAAGTAGAAGATGACTGCAAATCGATGTTTACAGAATACAGAGACTTGTTTGAAGGTCTAGGTTGTTTGCCTGGAGAGCATAAAATAAATATAGACACGCAAGTTTCTTCAATGATACACCCCTGTAGAAAAGTGCCGTTTGCGCTGAGAGAAAAACTGAAACAAGAGTTAAATCGCATGGAAGCCTTGGGTGTGATACAGAAAGTTGATGAGCCTACTGAATGGGTAAGCTCCTTAGTAATTGTTGAAAAGAAAAATGGACAACTCAGAATATGTCTAGACCCCAGAGATTTAAACAAAGCTATTAAAACGAGAACATTTCAAACTACCAACCAGAGATGAAATCATGTTGCAATTTGCAGGAGCAAAATGGTTCAGTAAATTGGACGCATCTTCAGGATTCTGGCAAATGAAGCTAGATGAGGCCAGCTTAAAGCTTTGTACATTTAATACACCAGAAGGTCGATACAGATTTCTTCGACTACCATATGGAATATTGTTTGCTCCAGAAGTATATCACAAAAAGATACACATGATTTTTTAACATGTTCCAGGTGTTGAAACAATGATGGATGACATTATTGTCTGGGAATCTACAAAGGAAGAACATGATTCTAGAATGAGACAAGTAATGGAACTTGTCAAGAAAGTGAATCTAAAGCTAAACAAGGACAAATGTGAATTTGGCGTGAATACACTTACCTTTATGGGCGACGGATCAAGGTGTAAAACCAGACCCAAGGAAAATATCAGCCATAGTGAACATGGAACGTCCTAACAACAAAGACGACGTCAGAAGATTCCTAGGAATGATTACTTACTTAGGAAAGTTTATTTCTCAACTCTCTGAACGAACAGCCTCTCTTAGATGGTTGCTGGACAAAGATAACGCGTGGATGTGGTCACATGAACAAGAAGAAAGTTGGCAAAACTTGAAACAGATCATTACAGTCAACCAGTGCTAAAATTCTTTGATCCTGCGAAAAGAATAAGAATTTCAGCAGATGCTTCGCAATTTGGCCTAGGCTCAGTGCTGTTACAAGAACATGAGGATACATGGCAACCAGTAATCTATGCATCAAGAGCACTGACAAGTGCCGAAACAAGGTATGCTCAGATAGAAAAAGAACTTCTAGCGATCACATATGCATGTGAGCGATTTCATCAGTTTGTGTATGGTCAAACATTTACGGTGGAAACTGACCACAAGCCATTGGTAGCTATCATGACTAAATCATTGCATGACTGTCCCATGAGAATTCAATTAATGCTTATCAGACCACAGAAACATGATGTACTGTCCCGGCAAATACATGTACATTGCTGATACACTTTCTCGTGCTGTGGACAAAAGTAAAGGTTCCAAAAGTCTGATGGATGAAGAGATAGAAGCCTATGTTAATTTGATCGTAGCTTCTCTACCAGTGTCTCTTGCAAGACAAGAACAGATTAGGAAAGAAACTTAGACAGATGATACAATGAAAGTGTTGAAAGATATCATTCTGAAAGGTTGGCCAGCAGAAAAACATGCGTGCCCGCTGTCTATCCATGATTATTGGATGTACCGCAGTGACCTTACAGTTGTTGATGGTATTATTTACAAAGGCAATAGGTTTGTCATACCTGCACGACTAAGAAAAACTATGCTGTGCAAGATACATGAAGGCCACTTAGGAGAAGAAAAATGTAAGCGGAGAGCACGTGAAGTTATGTATTGGCCAAGAATGAACCAAGACATAGCACAGACTACAGCTACATGTGAATTATGTCTTACGTATAGACCGAAACAACAAGTCAAGCCACTGAGTCCTCACGCAATGCCAGAGAGACCTACCAGAAAGTTGGCACAGATTTGTTTGATTGTAATTGGAAAATGTACATTGTCGTGACTGATTATTACTCTAACTACCCTGAGGTGAAGACACTACATACAACTACTAGTAAAGCCATAATCAATTGCATGAAGTCAATCTTTGCAAGGCATGGTATTCCTATGGAAGTGTTCACTGACAATGGTCCTCAGTTTTCCAGTGCTGAATTTAGACAATTTGCTGAGTGGGAATTTGTCCATACTACGTCAAGTCCATGCTCAAATGGGTTGGTGGAAAGTTCAGTAAAAACTGTAAAGAGTCTCATGAAAAAAGCTCATGAAGGTAAAGAAGATTTCTACAAAAGTCTTTTAATCTACCACAGTACACCTTTACAGAAAGGACTTTCTCCTGCACAAATGCTGATGGGAAGGAGGATTAGAGCAAATCTCCCGATACATGATGAACTGCTTAATACACATAACTCAGCGTTGGTCAGACTGAGTAAGGAACGTCAACAGGCGAAACAGAAACTGTTCCATGACAGGCGAGCAAAAAGCTTATCTGAAATAAATCGGGTGACCAAGTCTGTCTCAGAGATCACGAGAAAGGTATTTGGGTGCAGAACGGTATTGTGCAAGCACAAGTAGCACCAAGATCTAATACTATACGTACTGAGCGTGAAACGGAAGTAAGAAGAAATCGGGTGGATTTAAGATCTCAACCTAACCATAATAAAGACAACATGACTGAAGAATACCCTTCATCTGACATGTATGATGACCCTGATAATGGTGAACAAACCATGATTCTAGAAAGGTCCAACATGGTCGATGAAACACAGACTGTGTATGAAAGACCCAAGAGGGAAATACGCAGACCTGAGATACTCATTGAAACGTGTTAGATGATGTTCTTAATATGACGTTGTTAACTGTTGCATTGAAGCGTACAGGGCTTATCTTTAAAGAAAAGAGGATGTGATGTTAGTGTATTAGAATGCTTAATATTTGTAGACACTCCCTTACTAATATGTGTAAGCCTGAATCTTCACTGATGGTCCCTGGGACCAGGGGAATGCTGGGAAGTGGGTGGTCCAGTGTGCAGTGTGAATGGAGTTGGTGATGGAATAAAAGAGCACAGCAGTAAACTCACATGTCTCTGTGTCCTTATGACTGGATTTACAAACATATGAACAAAACATGCAGCTGTTACATTCTTTGGGGAAAATATAAATCAGAGATACATACATTCAAATGGGATCATCAGAACCATTTCCCTGCATTGGTTATAAGGCACTATGGCTACATGCGTTTTAAATAAGGTTTGTCGGGGCCACTTACAGTATATGGAACCTTTTGTAAAACACAAAACCCGAGCAAATTCTGCAAAATATCAGTGTCTTTTCTTCAACAAATAGATCTTACTAACTTTGGGGCTCATTTACATTTGGATGTAAGTCATTTTCATGCCACGCCTCTCCGATGTAGCGGTACGCGCCCGCGCTGATAGTTGTTACTTTTACAGTCTCCCTGAAATGCTTTTTCAAAGTAGGCAAGCATGACTAATTGCGGGTGGACGGGATCCCAGCTGTTATGATCCCAACATCGAGATCCCGTTTGCCAAATTGCCAGCAGCAGGGCAAGCGCTAGAAAGCTCACTGCACTCGCCACAGGTTATAGTCTCCCTCTCACAGAGGGAGAATAGCCTGTCTCGCTGGTATTCCAGCAGCGGCATTTCTCCCTGTCGTGATTCCGAAGATGGTATTGTGAGCACAGGGATCCCGACTGGCGGTATTGGAACCGCTTCCCCTCACGAGGACTATACAAACCCCTTTTAACCCTACATGTAGAATTGCTGAAATTTCTCAGAACCTGGATGCTCCAATGTGAAGCCCATTGTGTTTTAAATAGAGCAATTGTATTTTCACTGCTGCAACTGTTATACACAGTAGCGGCTTTTGCCACGGGCAAGCAGGCTTTTTGCCTGGGGCGTCACCGCCGCTGCCGTGGCAAGAGCCACCCGCTACTGTGCCGGTGCCTTGCGGTGCGCCCGACATCATTGCGCACCGCACGGCATTTTGGGAGTGGCCGCAGACATGAGAGGTCATAATTGACCTCTAGTGTCTGTGCAGTGTGCGGCGCTATGGGAGAGACGTCTCTCCCATAGATCTGAGGAGCGGCGGCCAGAGACGGAGGATAGCAGCAGTGGTCAGGAAGCGAGAGCGGGGCTGGTGAGTATTTTTTTCAAAGCACCGCTACTAGGGGCACAGCAACAGGGGGCACATCTACTGAGGGCACAGCAACAGGGGCACAGCTACTGAGGACACAGCAACAGGGGGCAAAACTACAGGGGCACAGCAACAGGGGGCAAAACTACAATGGGCACAACTTCTGAGGGCACAGCAATGGGGCAAAACTACAGGGGAACAACTACTGAGGGCACAGCAACAGGGGGCAAAACTACAGGGGCACAACTACTGAGGCCACAGCAACAGGGGGCAAAACTACAGGGGCACAACTGAGGGCACAGCTACAGGTGTCAAAACTACGGGGGGCAAATCTACTGGGGGCACAGCTACAGTGATCACAGCTACAGGGGGCATACCTGTGACGACGCCCCTTCCCTATGAATCCACGCCCCTATTTTTTGCAGTGCACCTATGGCGCGCACAAACCCTTTTTTACCTGTTTTTTTTTTTGGGGGGGGCGCCAAAGGAAACTTTCGCCCTGGGCGCCACAAGGTCTAGAACCGGCCCTGGTTATGCATATTAGTATACTGCTACCAATGGCCATGTGATTAGCACACTACTACTGATAGTGACAATCCATATTACTTGTTGATAATTTATGTTCAAGCTAATGAAGTTTACCACTGCATATGAACCTGTCCTTACCTGACAGACATCTCATACAGTAAATGTATTGCTTTACGTGAATGGAGAAGTAACTTTTTTTTTTATCAAGTATTTTTATATTACTTTTCAATAAACACAGAGAAAAACAAGACAGAACACAACAAAACAAAACAAAAATCTGTGCATTGCACATCATAAATCAGTAAGTAGAGATATTGACGTAGTTTCACCTAATACAGTAGACTGGATCCGGTCAGGATCCCGGCCATTGGGATCCCGGCAGTCAGAATACCAATGCCGGAATCCTGACACTATTTGGAATGCTGACACCAGCATCCCGAATAGGGTCTCCAGCCTGGCGCTGGAAATTCCGACAGCTAGGATCCCGAACGTCCACGAACCACAGCGCCGGAGTGGTAGGCTTGCGTGGTGGGTGGGTGATGTTAGATGTAGGCTGTGGGGGGAGGGTTTGGTTTAGGATGAGCCCTGAGGGGGTTAGAGTTAGACTGCGTGGAGGGGGAGTTAGGTTTAGGCACTACCTGGGAGGGTGAGGGTTAAGCTGCAGGGGGTGGGGGTTAGGTTTTGGCTGTGGGAAGGGGGGTTAGGTTTAGGATCTACCGGGGGAGGGTTAGGGTTAGGCTGGGGGGAGGTTAGGTTTAGGCTCCACTGCGGAGGGATAGGGGGCCAGGGGGGAAGATAAGTATACCTACCTTCCCCTGTCGGGATTCTTAACTTTGGGATGTCGCGGTCGGTATTCTGACCGCTGGCAAATCATACCCAACCTAAGTAGATGGCACAGAACTATTACTATACAAGATAGATTACAATGATCAAGGAAAATCAATTTCAAGTTAAGATTCTGAAAATCAGAACAATTCATGTATAATCCAGGGGACAGGCAAAATAGTCCTGTCTAACAATATTGGTGAGAACAAGGCTATATGCAGATATACATGGAGGCAGGTCGGCGTACGCCGAAAGCAAGAGGTTTGTGAATAAACCACTAACAACACAATTTAGCAGGTGGAATCAAGCGTTTAGAGAGAATTCTTCCAGGGGCCCATATCTTACCATATTTCACTAAATGTTATCGTTTAGCATGCATAAAACGCTCATGGGAAAGTGTGATGTTATCTAATGCCACCTAGGCTACAGAAGAGAGAGTGTCGTGGGCCATCCAGGTGTGAGCTATACAAACATGGGACAAGGTAAGGAGATTATTAACATAGAGGCGGGGATGGGCAGAGAGAGAGTGCTGTAAATTTAGCCCAAATATACAGTATGTGGCTTCGTTAAAGTGACCAGAATACCAGTATTGTGTGTACATGTAGTTACTTCCTTCCAATAGGCGGATACCCGCGGACACAGCCAGAGCAGATTCCAGAAACCAGCAGCTGGAGCAAGTATCAGATGCCGATCCTCCAATCTGAAACAGTTTCCTCGGGGTCGAGTAAAATGTATAGCTGGATCTGTTGAAATTTGGTATAAGCTTTGGTGGCCCTTGGAGAGCTAAGGACATGGTCCCAATCTTCATCTTCAATCGTGCCCAGATCCACTACCCATTTAGCTCAAAGAGCACCTAAACCATTAGTCCCAGAGGAGGAGAGAAGAGAGGAGTAAAGAACAGAAACTTTCTTACGACAATGCATGTTTCGAACCATTGCAAGAATAGGGGATTCAGAGAGTTGCAGAGCAAGCCCCCCCCCCAAACTGTGCAGTTAAGGCATGACGAAGTTGTTTATATCGATAAAAATAGAGTCAAGGAATGGCATATTTAGAGCATAATACTGGTAGAGTTGGCCAATTGCATATACCCCAAAAGAAATCCAACCCAAATTACCCTTCAGACTACGGATTTCAGAGAATATTGTTCCACGCAGGAGAGCAGGGGTCAATAGTGGAATCCCCTAACAATTTCTAGTCTGCCATCCATACTCTCCGAACTTGTAGCAGCAGGGGAGGAAAGAAGCCGAACGGGATATGCGCCAAAAGAAACTGCAGTGGGGAAAATGTAAGACCTGCCTTATCCAGCAGAGCCACAAGGAGATTTCCAAAGTCCCCAGGGGTAAACCAGTTGAGTGGCCAAATAGTAGAGATGCATGTCCGGCAAGGCCAAATCGCCCTTCAACTTCCAGATCTACATAGCATTTTATAAGCAATACGTGCCCGCCTAAGTCCCAAAATAAAGGAAGCAATATAACGGGAAATTACCCAGAATTGTGAGATGGGAATATAGGGGGTGATTCCGAGTTGTTCGCTTGCTAGCTGCTTTTAGCAGCATTGCACACGCCAAGCCGCTGCCCTCTGGGAGTGTATCTTAGCTTAGCAGAATAGCGAACGAAAGATTAGCAGAATTGCGAAAAGAAATTTCTTAGCATTTTCTGAGTAGTTCGAGACTTACTCACAAATAGCGATCAGTTCAGTCAGTTTCGTTCCTGGTTTGACGTCACACACACGCCCTGCGTTCGGCCAGCCACTCCCCCATTTCTCCAGACACTCCCGCGTTTTTCCCTGGCACGCCTGCGTTTTTCCGCACACTCCCAGAAAACGGCCAATTTCCGCCCAGAAACACCCACTTCCTGTCAATCACACTCCGATCACTTCAACGATGAAAAATCTTCGTTCGGGCGTGAGTAAATCTACTAAGTTTTGTGTTAAAATACAAACGCATTTTTGCCTTATTCGCTCCGTTGCGAAAATCGGCAACGAGCGAACAACTCGGAATGACCCCCATAAACAGGGGCATTCTAGAGTATATACAAAAATGTAGTATGGACAATCTTTTTAACAAGGTTTACATGGCCCGTAACTAATAAGGGGAGTTTCTTCCAAACTCGAGTCTTGAATGGAGAAGCAACTTACTGTAATATTCAGGTGGGTCTGGTCCTCAGAGAACCAGACCCACTCATTTCTACTGAGAAATCTTGTGCTCAGTTTGTCGCTCTCAATTTCAAACTGGCTCAATTTACCCCACAGCCACCATTTTAAAAACAACTGCCTATTTTATTAATTTGGGATAATCTTCAGCTACAGTAAATTAGTCACATGCTTTTAAACATTGGCAAATCAACAACATGTATGAAATATATTTCCAGAACATGATAAATTTGTTTTGACATAACAGTCATTATATCTGACACGTAGACATTTTACTTTGACAAGCAAAAATGTGTTTCCTGTGAAAAAAACATACCTACGTAGTACATTACCACTTTATCATGTGCTTCTCTCCATCACAGCCAGATAGAAACAAAGGCTGCTTCCTGATTGTATGGTCACATGACAACAAAAGTGTATAGTTGCCTAGATATAGGGGGTGGATTAATTTACCAACTGGCTCATCTTATCCCACTCTCCCCTATCCTACCATTATTCATGAGGGGTTATGGTGTATGAATTTGTAGCTTACTAATATTAATAGATCAGAGGTGTAGCGTGGAGACATGAGACTCGGAGCAGGGTCATATCACAGCGCCCCCACCCACCACCACACATACATACATACATACATACATACATACATACATACATACATATATAGATTCACACACATTTAGGCACAGACATACATAAACACACACATATATACACACATATACACATAAACACATACACACATAAACACAGACATACATAAACACACACATATATACAGACATATACACACAGACATAAACACACACATATACACAGATATATACACACAGACCTACATAAACACACACATATACACAGATATATACACACAGACATAAACACACATGTACTCACACATACTGTAAACAAAGATATATACACATAAACACACATATACACATAGACATACATAAGTACACACCTATATACACACAGACATATACATGTATAAAAATAAACACACACATATGCACACAGACACTCACATTTACACACACAAACACACACATACATACATACATACACACACACACACACACACACATATACACATAAACACACATCAATTCTCACCAAGAGCGCTGCAGCAGAGCAGCTCCTCATTCTAGCCTGGAGGGGCGGAGCTTCTATGTGATTGACCTCCGTGGGTAGGAGGAAAGGACTTAGGAAAGGGAAGAGGTGGCCACCACACATAAAATATAGGTGTGAGCAGTGTGGGCATTGTAAGTAAGTGTGATTTTGTGAACCAAGAAAAGGGGATCCCAAGGTGACGCTGAACAAGCAGAGGTTCTGGCGGCATGACGGCTAGCGACCGTACATTATTGTATATTGGAACACGCTAAGGAATCGTGTAGTGGAACGTGACTTGAAAGTGAACGTTCAGGGTGAGGAGCGCAGCCCGGTTAATTCGTCCCCAGTAATCGTAAGACGCACAGATAACAAGTATCCGTGCACCATGCGCTTGGAGCGGACGTGTGTGTGTGATACATGTCGCATCGTGATACGCCTTGCGTCTCTTTAAGCATTGCGTCATCATACGCGTTGCGTCATCATACGCAGACGTGATTGTGTAAAGTAGAAGGAACTTCGCTGTCTCTCTCAGGAAGATTCCTGGTGGAAATCCTCTAGCTGGGCTGGTGATGTTTCCCATCCGGAATTCTAGAGAAAATAAACCAAAGTAGCGGCCCTTGCCATATACGCATGCTGACATGCGGGGGACCATAGTATATTGGTTGAGATGAAGTGTGTGGAAGCAGCTTGCGAATATCTTCCACCACCATTTCGTGTTGGCCATTTAGTGTTTGTATTAAAAAAAAGTCTGCAATAGGAGCTAAATGTGCACGCGGGATGCGTGCAGTAGCCGTGGTATAGGTTGATGAGCAGGGGCCGAAAGGGTCTGCTGGGTATATTGGGGGTCATTCCGAGCTGATCGCTAGCTGCCGTTGTTCGCTGCGTAGTGATCAGTGAAAAAAACGGCTAATCTGCGCATGCGTATGCACCGCAATGCGCATGCGCGTCATACGGGTATGAAGTCCATTGTGGTTTTGCACTGGTTCTAGCGACGATTCCAATCGCACAGCCGATCGCAAGGAGATTTACAGGAAGTGGGAGTTTCTGGGTGTCAACTGACCGTTTTCTGGGAGTGTTTGGAAAAAGGGAGGCGTGGCCGGGCGTTTGCTGGGCGGGTATCTGACATCATTACTGTGTCATTTGTCACAGCAATCATCGCACAGAATAAGTAACTACAGGGCTGGTCTTGTTCTGCACAATATGTATTTGCTGCCGCACGTCTGCACAGGCGTTCGCACTTCTGCAAAGCGAAAATACACTCCCCCGTGGGTGGAGACTATGCGTTTGCATGGCTGCTAAAAGTAGCTAGCGAGCGATCAACTCGGAATGAGGGCCATTATGCGTGGAAAGGATGGTCCTTACGCAGAGGCTTTTTGTGATGATTGGGTATGTATGAATGTGGAGAGTAAAGCATAATCTCCTCGGATTGGTAGCTTTGATCCAGAGATAATGCACACAGTAAGAGATAGAGTGTGCTTGATTAAATCAAGAAAAATGAGAATCAAGCACAATGACTGTTTAAATTTGTGGCAGCGAGAGGGGGAATTACAGCGAGAACTAGTTTGCGCAGCGAATGTGAACATAGGAAGGAATGTGAATGCGAGCTCACCACCACCGCCATACATCGACGGTGCGAAAACTACAGCCAGTGATGTGTCCAAATGTAACGTTAACCCCCGTAAATTATATCCTGTTTTAAATACCCACATAGGTAATAACTGAAAGGAGGACGACGAGCCTAGCCTGGTATCAGCCATCTCTCAGGCAATCAGGGATGGGTGAGACCAGTGGCACTGGTAAGTATGGGACCGTCCATTGTACAGAGGCAGTGATTCCCAATATTGATTCAGAAAGTAGTACAGTGGCAGGATTGCATCCCGTCCGCGTAATAGCAGTTCCCAATGGGAAGCCAGACAGGGAAGGAGTGATCCCCATTAGAAACATCGCAATGTATTGCCCGTGGACTATCAAAGATTTGGGTAATGCCCATGAGCCCACTAACAAAGATTGGTGAACAGTGTTGAGAGCGTTTCCCCCCCCCCCCCCCCCCCCCCAATATTGACACCAAAAAAATGTATAAATTATTCTAAACTGGAGGAAGGTATGCCTATTAACTATGATTACAATCAAGATAATGTAAAACAAATTAACATATAACTAGGGTTGTACTTCCCCATTGAGATAAATTGGAGTAACATTTTTTCCATCAAACAAAAGGAAGGTGAAATAGCAGCTGACTATTTCTACTGAGGCCTACAGGAAATGGCTAAGCACACTGGGTTAAGCAACATAAAAGATGATGTTAATCACAGGGAGGTAGCTGTCTCTGTATTAATGGACGGACTCAGAGAGGCATTGAAGGTCAGAGTACAAACCTCTTTGCCTAACTGGAGGGGGGTTATGCTGGATGCCCATAGGGAATCTGCTATTGAGCATGACAATAACATAATCAAACATAAGGAGACACAGGGTAAAAGATTGATGGTGATGAGTATCCAAGCATTTGAAAGCATGATGACACAACCCAGACCTCATTCATACGGGGAACAGAGGAGAAAACCAATGAGGTGCTTCAACTGTGGTAGGGAGGGACATTTCTCCAGAGATTGCATGGATACAGGGACACATAGGAACTATTAAACACCTAGACAAGAGTACGAGCCACATAGACAAAATCATCAACCCCATAGACGGGACCACGGGACATATAAGAGGGACTTTGAGCCGCATAGAGGGGAGACACATAGACACCCACCAAGGAGGGACTGGCAGGCCTCCTAACCTTCTCAGCTAGTACCCCCACATATTGTAGCTGCCAATGTTTTGCGGGGAAACCAAGACCAACAATAGGGGGAGGGTCACACCTGTATCCTACAACCAGTTAGGCTGACTAGGGATCTTAGGGAAGAAGCCCAGGTGATAGTCAACGTAGCTGGTGTAAACAGACCTTTCTTGTAGCTATAGGGGTGGCCAGATCTGTAGTGAACTCCCCTTTAGGATTAACGAACACGGGCAAAACTATTTTGGCAATGGGAGTAACGGGAAAAGTGCAACAGTACCCTTTGACAAGACCTGCAGAAGTTACGATTGGGCCTCTGCATACCAAACACTGTTTCCTTTTTGCTGCAGTGGCCCTGACTAACTTGCTTGGCAGAGATTTATTGTGTAAAATGGGATGTGTAATATATTGTACCCCTGATGGCGAGTTTTTAGAAATCCCTGAAAACCACGCTCAAGAAGTACAAGACTTGTGAGATACTCCTTAAAGGTTAATGTTGCATTTTCCCGTTTTAGATTCGCATCCACCTCAGGTAGAGGAAATAATCTTGCAAATACCGGGTTCCCTTTGGACCAAAGATAGACAGGACGCTGGATTAATGGCGAATGTAGCACCAGTAGTATCCAATTAATAGACGGTAGGACAGCTCCACAGTACCCCCTGAAGCCAGAAGTAGAATTAGGGGTGTAACCTGTAATTGAAAGGCTGCTCCAACAGGGAATTCTAATCAGAACTTCCAGCACAGCCAATAGTCCCATCTTGTCAGTAAAGAAAAGTGGGGAGAAGGGCTTCAGGCTAGTGCAGGATTTAAGAGGGGTAAACAACGTAGTTGAGAGCCAATTCCCCGTAGTGCCTAATCCAGCTGTCATCCTAATGCAAATTCCTCCTCATTCTACCCACTTTACTGTAAATTGATCTCTGTTCTGCTTTCTTTTCTGTCCCACTTCACCCTGACAGCCAGTATCTGTTTGCCTTCTCCTATAGAGGTGTACAGTATACCTAGACCCGCCTTTGAACACCCAGAAATTAATTGAAATGCAAAATATGTGTTCCCCACAGGAAAAGGTGGCCTGGAAGGTGAAGGGATATGGTCAAGAGTCATCTGGACTCTGGAGAGATGGACAAGGTAAGCCTATGGCTCCCAAAGCATATCTCCCCAGACAAGCTGAAGCAGCACACGGTCTGACTCACCTGTGCAAGGAAGGAATGTGCAGACTAGTGAGAGCCTACTGGAGTGCACCAGGATTCTCTTCTCAGGCGAGCAGGAAAGCCATGTCATGTCTTACTTGCCTGAGGAAGAACATTGGTAAGGCAGTACCAACAGAGCCATCCCATATCCCTCCTACAGATGGTCCTTTTCAGGTAAATTGACTTTATACAGCTACCACCCTGGTAGAAATGTGAAATATGTGTTAGTTTGTATTGATATGTTTTCCAATTGGGTAGAGGCATTCCCAGCTGCCTCTAACACCACTGTCTTCACTGCCAAGAAAATAGTGCAAGAATTTGTATGTAGACATGGGGGTAAATTTACTAAGGTGGGAGATTTTTAGAACTGGTGATGTTGCCCATAGCAACCAATCAGAGTATATCTATCATCTGCTAGAAGCAGCTAGATAAATGGTAAGTAGAATCTGATTGGTTGCCATGGGCAACATCACCAGTTCTAAAAATCTCCCACCTTAGTAAATTTACCCCATGGTATCCCTAGGATTATTGAAAGTTAGGTCTTTCAGGTCATGTGCAAACTCCTGGGGATTGACAGCCAATGCAAAGGGGGAGAGAGTGAATAGTACTATCAAGAACAAATTGAGCAAAGTGATGACTTAAACTGGACTACTGTGACCAGAGGCGCTGCCACTAGTGTTGTATAGCATCAGGGACACTCCCAGGGCTCTTCTCAATTTATCACCCTTTGAAATTCTTTTTGGAAGGCAACCTCATGTGATGACAGACCCTCAGGACGATTTGAAATGCAACAATGAGGTGACAGTTCAATACCTCAGAAAAAAGAATAAACACTTGAGAGAACAGCAAAATAACTTAAAACTGGTGATTCCAGATAGGACAAGTTCAAACTGCCATGATATTGAACCAGGGGACTATGTGATGATTCAACATTTTTTACGCTCAGGTTGTTTGATAAACCATTGGGAGGGACCGTCCCAAGTTTTGTTGACCAGAACCACTTCATTGAAGGTAGCAGAGAGAGAGACTTTGGTCCATTCGTCACATTGCAAGAAAGCCAGTAACCCAGATGAAGTGAAACGGAGGAGATATCACTAGAGAACCTATTCCGGGAGAACTGAGAGGCAATCACAGTGGACTTTCCCCCCCCCTGAGCGTATTAAGTGGTCACACAGGACTTTTGGTTGAGAGATGGAAGATCGTCGGCAATCAACGTTTTTCTTTTTCCATTTTTTCCTTTTTGCCTTTATTTTTCTCAGGACTGTTTATTTTTGTGAGGGTTCAGAAATAATTGAGTGGGGGCTTGGGACAGGCTTTTCAGGAAATGGTGATGACTTGATAGAATCCCAAGCACAGGGGGTGATTCCGAGTTGTTCGCTCGCTAGCTGCTTTTAGCAGCATTGCACACGCTAAGCCGCCGCCCTCTGGGAGTGTATTTTAGCTTAGCAGAATAGCGAACAAAAGATTAGCAGAATTGCGAATAGAAATTTCTTAGCAGTTTCTGAGTAGCTCGAGACTTACTCACAAATAGCGATCAGTTCAGTCAGTTTCGTTCCTGGTTTGACGTCACACACACGCCCAGCGTTCACCCAGCCACTCCCCTGTTTCTCCAGACACTCCCGCAGTTTTCCCTGACACGCCTGCATTTTTCCGCACACTCCAAGAAAACGGCCAGTTTTCGCCCAGAAACACCCACTTCCTGTCAATCACACTACGATCACTTCAACGATGAAAAATCTTCATTCGGGCGTGAGTAAATTTACTAAGTTTTGTGTTAAAATACTAACCGCATGCGCACTGCTAACCATGCGCATTTTTGCCTTAATCGCTCCGTTGCGAAAATCGGCAACGAGCAAACAACTCGGAATGACCCCCACAGTCTAATACTTTGCTCAAAGCAGGAGTGAGTAAGAGGTCTGGAGAGCATAGAGTTCGGAGACAATGTGAGGGGTTATTGTTTGAGGAATACTGTATTTGTAAGTATTGTGACCCTATAATTGAAGATGAGTGCATCCAAAGATGTCAATCTAGCAATAAGGCAGAATTTATATTTAGCGGAAAACACTACAGGTATAGGTATATGAGAGGGTATAGCAAGATAATTGTCGGCAAAGTGGTAGAAGACTATTGCATGAAAATCATAAAGCCAGAGACTTGTTATACCCAATTGAAAGAAATGGGGACTGGGTTCTTTGCTAGAATTTTGTGTGATATGATAATGATTCACTCTGTTCCCTATGTACTCCCAGATTACATCTATTTCATCTGTAGTAGAAAAGCGTACAAGTGGCTCTCTCCGAACTCCGAAGGGTTATGCTACCTTGGGAGAATACTGCCAGAGATAATGACCTTTACACATGACAACATGGTAAATATTCACAAAAGTATTCCTTCTCCTTACACTCACACCCAATACGAACACATCCATAAGAGAAATTATGTAGATGGAGTAGAACCGATGGCGTCTATTTTGATCCAGTACCTCCTGGTTGAATCCAATTAAATGGTTTTCTGGTTTAGGAGAATGGGCTCAGGAAATGATATCCAGCATAGGGAAGCTGCTCCTGTGTCTCTGTGGTGTCATAATTATTATCGGTTCGGTGATTAAATGTGTTCGGGTGATACACCAGAGAAAAAGTAAGCGTGAGAGACCGGAAGATGTTAGCACAAATGTAATGAGCTTAAGGAGAAGCAGTACTGAGGAAGAAGACCTAGTCTATAACCCTGAAGTGAAACGGTGATCAGATAAGGGATACCATGTAAATGCCAATATTTGTATGCACTGTTTTCTCCCCCCTCTCTGCGCCATTGATCCTCATCTCAACAACGCCTGGATTTGGACTTCCTAAACATCCTTTATAGGTTGGATGCACACCGACGTCTTACCCATGGGCCTTACATACCCGCTGAGTGTATATATAGGTTGTCTTACCCTCTTTTCTGTAATCTCCAGTTAATAATACACATAGCCGATGCAGGGTCATTATCCACACATAATGGCATACACATACATCTCCCCAAATGTATCATCGGGTAAATGTGCTTCCCCATTTATTAATAATCTAAACAAGAGGAGGGCAGCTAGAAATGCCATTTTGTAAAAAAAGCTTGGTTTGTTTGTTTGAACATCTACAGACCCTTAATACGGGATGAGAAGGACTAAATGAATACTTTGCAGTAGTGATGAGCGGGTTCGGTTCCTCGGAAACCGAACCCCCCCGAACTTCACCCATTTTACATGGGTCCGAGGCATACTCGGATTCTCCCGTATGGCTCGGTTAATCCGAGCGCGCCCGAACGTCATCATCCCGCTGTCGGATTCTCGCGAGATTCGGATTCTATATAAGCAGCCGCGCGTCGCCGCCATTTTCAGTCGTGCATTGGAAATGTTAGGGAGAGGACGTGGCTGGCGTCCTCTCCGTTTATTAATCTTGATGCAAAAATATTTGTGCTTATTCCTTAATTGTGGGGACTGGGGAGCAGCTGTATTATATAGGAGGAGTACAGTGCAGAGTTTTGCTGACAGTGACCACCAGTATACGTTGTCTGCCTGAAAAACACTCCATATCTGTGCTCAGTGTGCTGCATATATCTGTGCTCACACTGCTTAATTGTGGGGACTGGGGAGCAGCTGTATTATATAGGAGGAGTACAGTGCAGAGTTTTGCTGACAGTGACCACCAGTATACGTTGTCTGCCTGAAAAACACTCCATATCTGTGCTCAGTGTGCTGCATATATCTGTGCTCACACTGCTTAATTGTGGGGACTGGGGAGCAGCTGTATTATATAGAAGGAGTACAGTGCAGAGTTTTGCTGACAGTGACCACCAGTATACGTTGTCTGCCTGAAAAACACTCCATATCTGTGCTCAGTGTGCTGCATATATCTGTGCTCACACTGCTTTATTGTGGGGACTGGGGACCAGCAGTATTATATATGAGGAGTACAGTGCAGAGTTTTGCTGACAGTGACCACCAGTATATATAGCAGTACGGTACGGAAGGCCACTGCTCTACCTACCTCTGTGTCGTCAAGTATACTATCCATCTAGATTCTATACCTGTGGTGCATTTTAGTTTTGCAGTTTGCTAACAGTGACCACCAGTATATATATATATATATATATATAGCAGTACGGTACGGAAGGCCAGTGCTCTACCTACCTCTGTGTCGTCAAGTATACTATCCATCCATACCTGTGGTGCATTTCAGTTGTGCGCAGTATATATAGTAGTAGGCCATTGCTATTGATACTGGCATATAATTCCACACATTAAAAAATGGAGAACAAAAATGTGGAGGGTAAAATAGGGAAAGATCAAGATCCACTTCCACCTCGTGCTGAAGCTGCTGACACTAGTCATGGCCGAGACGATGTAATGCCATCAACGTCGTCTGCCAAGGCCGATGCCCAATGTCATAGTAGAGAGCATGTAAAATCCAAAAAACAAAAGTTCAGTAAAATGACCCAAAAATCAAAATTAAAAGCGTCTGAGGAGAAGCGTAAACTTGCCAATATGCCATTTATGACACGGAGTGGCAAGGAACGGCTGAGGCCCTGGCCTATGTTCATGGCTAGTGGTTCAGCTTCACATGAGGATGGAAGCACTCATCCTCTCGCTAGAAAACTGCAGTGCCACTCCTAGATGGGCCAGGTGTTTGTGTCGGCCACTTGTGTCGCTTAGCTTAGTCACACAGCGACCTTGGTGCGCCTCTTTTTTTCTTTGCATCATGTGCTGTTTGGGGACAATTTTTTTGAAGTGCCATCCTGTCTGACACTGCAGTGCCACTCCTAGATGGGCCAGGTGTTTGTGTTGGCCACTTGTGTCGCTTAGCTTAGTCACACAGCGACCTTGGTGCGCCTCTTTTTTTCTTTGCATCATGTGCTGTTTGGGGACTATTTTTTTAAAGTGCCATCCTGCCTGACACTACAGTGCCACTCCTAGATGGGCCAGGTGTTTGTGTCGGCCACTTGTGTCACTTAGCTTAGTCACACAGCGACCTTGGTGCGCCTCTTTTTTTCTTTGCATCATGTGCTGTTTGGGGACTATTTTTTTTGAAGTGCCATCCTGCCTGACACTGCAGTGCCACTCCTAGATGGACCAGGTGTTTGTGTCGGCCACTTGTGTCGCTTAGCTTAGCCATCCAGCGACCTCGGTACAAATTTTAGGACTAAAAATAATATTGTGAGGTGTGAGGTGTTCAGAATAGACTGAAAATGAGTGTAAATTATGGTTATTGAGGTTAATAATACTATGGGATCAAAATGACCCCCAAATTCTATGATTTAAGCTGTTTTTGAGGGGTTTTTGTAAAAAAACCACCCGAATCCAAAACACCCCCGAATCCGACAAAAAAATTTCAGGGAGGTTTTGGCAAAACGCGTCCGAATCCAAAACACGGCCGTGGAACCGAATCCAAAACCAAAACACAAAACCCGAAAAATTTCCGGTGCACATCACTACTTTGCAGACCTAGAAGCTTTTCATAGAACTAGGATTTATTATGGCACGATGATACATTACCCTCAAACACACACCTATACATACACGCTTTACCTATCCCACTAGATCAAGCATGTCCAAACTACGGCCCTCCAGCTGTTGAGAAACTACACATACCAGCTTGCCCTGACACAGCTTTTGCATTCACTGACAGCAAAACTGTGTCAGGGTATGCTGGGATATGTAGTTTCACAACAGCTGGAGGGCCGCATTTTGGACATGCCTGCACTAGGTCATACAATAATAGATATATTCCCATTTACAATTTCTTCTTCTTTTTCTAAAGTACTTATTAAAATTTGGTGAAATATGAATGATTAAATTTCTGAGATAGTTTTGGTTACTATCAAAGGGTGGTCTGTCAAAATTAAAATAGCATATTTCGATAATTAGAATACATTATGGCATTTACTAATGGATGCGTTTAAGATGCATGCGTCAAATATGCATGCTATAGGTAATACGGTAGGGCACAAATTACCGTAATGGCGAGTTACTGTGCACATTACGGTAGAAGACGCATTTGTTAATAAATATCATACTGTAACAGATAGCAAATATTTCTTACTTACAGATAATATACATTCAAATGTGTTCAAATTATGACCCAGCGAAAGAGAACAACCAGAAATACAAATTTAATAGTGTCCTAAAACATATCAGAGTGTTCTGTCCAAACAGGCATTGTGTCATAAAATATGGTATTCCTTTATTCATGGAAGATAGACCTTTGACTGATTGGATATGTAAAGACCGTTATTTGCCTCAATTGTTAGCATGAACAATTGGGTGGTGATTAAGTTGATCCCGTGCTGTCATTGTCTCTGAACTGCAGTATAACAAACAAGAAGCCAGATACCATACAATTGCTAAGGATATGCACACTCCTGAATGTGTGCTCTAACTCTGCATTTTTAACACACCCCTGCACATACCAGAATCTTGTGTGCATCTTAAGTGATCTAAGCCAGGTGACCAAAAGTTGTATTCAATATAATACAGACCAGACATTGATATTTGAATTAATAGTGATATATCAAATGTATTATATATTCTGGATTTGTGGCTTACACAGTACTGACCTGTCTCCTACACAATGAGTTGCACATAGGCCCTCATTCCGAGTTGTTCGCTCGTTCTTTTTCATCGCATCGCAGTGAAAATCCGCTTAGTACGCATGCGCAAAGTTCGCACTGCGACTGCGCCAAGTAACTTTACTATGAAGAAAGTATTTTTACTCACGGCTTTTTCTTCGCTCCGGCGAACGTAATGTGATTGACAGGAAATGGGTGTTACTGGGCGGAAACACGGCGTTTTAGGGGCGTGTGGCTGAAAACGCTACCGTTTCCGGAAAAAACGCAGGAGTGGCTGGAGAAACGGTGGGAGTGCCTGGGCGAACGCTGGGTGTGTTTGTGACGTCAACCAGGAACGACAAGCACTGAACTGATCGCACAGGCAGAGTAAGTCTGGAGCTACTCTGAAACTGCGAAGTAGTTTGTAATAGCAATATTGCGAATACATCGGTCGCAATTTTAAGAAGCTAAGATTCACTCCCAGTAGGCGGCGGCTTAGCGTGAGCAACTCTGCTAAATTCGCCTTGCGACCGACCAACTCGGAATGAGGGCCATAGTCTTTACATAGCTGGTCAACTGTTATATATTTAAATATAAAGGTATTGTTTCATTAGATATCCAGCCATACGTGTAGTACAGGGATGGGACTGCATAAGGACACCGTGTGTGGGATCAAATTGTTCAGGTCACATAAGTAGTAATCCGGTGTTTGTTAGGATATTGTCACATATTGCGGCAACAAGTTTTAGCGATGCCAGATTCATGTATATTCCTGTATGATACTGTGGTCTGTTTGAACTGGTCTTTAGGCGGGAGCCCAGAGGTAAACAGCTGGAATCACATCCCAAGATTAGGCATCGCACAGTGGCCCTCATTCCGAGTTGTTTGCTCGCTAGCTGCTTTTAGCAGCATTGCACACGCTAAGCCGCCGCCCTCTGGGAGTGTATCTTAGCTTAGCAGAATTGCGAACGAAAGAGTAGCAGAATTGCTATTAATAAATTTCATGCCGTTTCTGAGTAGCTCCAGACCTACTCCTAACTTGCGATCACTGCAGTCAGTTTAGTTCCTGGTTTGACGTCACAAACACGCCCTGCGTTCGGCCAGCCACTCCCCCGTTTCTCCAGCCACTCCTGCGTTTTTCCCTGGCACGTCTGCGTTTTTTAGCACACTCCCTGAAAACGCTGATTTTCCGCCCAGAAACACCCACTTCCTGTCAATCAAACAACGAACACTCGAGCGACTGAAAAACGTCGCTCGAGCTTCAGTAAAACTACTAAGTTTTGTGTTAAATTACTTAGCGCATGCGCACTGCGTACCATGCGCATACACATTTTCCACCTGATCGCTGCGCAGCGAAAAACGGCAACGAGCGAACAACTCGGAATGAGGGCCAGTGTTCGAACTGACCAACGACCCACGGTGTACTGAATATGTCCCGCCCCTGGACCAATGGAAGAATATCTTACATTCCCCATTGTACTGTTTTTGGAACATTATATAAAAGGACACGCACCTGGCCCAGGTTTCAGTCACCTTTCTCAGAGGTCATCTTGCTAGACGACTGAGAAAACAAACTGTTGAAGCTTTGGACCACAACATTAATAACTACAATTGGTGTCGCATTCACTTTCTATTGGGTTTTAGTGTACTGAACCACACGTGGCGTCCTCTGTGCATCCATTGTGCCGGCTAAGACGTAGCAAGCGGCCGAAGCGGCCATTGTTTCACTTTGCATCTGTAGTGGACATCTTGTTTTAGCAAAACTAGGAATATGAACTCAACACTCCACTCGCTCCACCCTCGCTACGCCCCTGTAATAGATGCACAACTATATTAACATAATACCATTGATGGGCATATGAGTGACATGATAAGATGTTATTGGTAAAGTATTTCTAATATGTGTATTAGTGGCACAACACTACTGATTGTTGTTACAGATGCTGTTCATATTATCACTGTCAAGTAGAGATGTGCCGCGGAGACTTTTCGGGTTTTGTGTTTTGGATCTGGATCTCCGCTCGTGTTTTGGATCTGGATTGGTTTTGACAAAACCACCCTTTCGAGTTTTGGTTTTGGATCTTGATGTTTTTTAAAAAAAACATAAAAAACACCTAAAATCACAGAATTTGGGGATAATTTTGACCCTACGGTATTATTAACCTCAATAACATTCATTTCCACTCATTTCCAGTCTATTCTGGACACCTCACACCTCCTAATATTGTTTTTAGGCCAAAAGGTTGCACCGAGGTAGCTGGATGACTAAGCTAAGCGACACAAGTGGGCGGCACAAACACCTGGCCCATCTAGGAGTGGCACTGCTGTGGCAGACAGGGTGTCAGTTTTAAAAACTAGGCCCAAAGAGCACATAATGCAAAGAAAAAAAAAGAGGTGCAAGATGGAATTGGCTTGGACTCTCCCACCCACCAGGGATGTGCAGTCAGGGGAGGCAGGGGTGGCAGTGCCTCCCCTGTCATTAATGATTACAGTAATACAAAGAAGATACTTATGACACATATTCTTTGTCATAAGTATCTTCTTTACATTATTCTAATAATTTAAGGCATTAGATGAGTTTGGGAGGCACTGATAGCAAGTGCCTCCCGTTGACAACGGTAACGGGAATAGAGCAGGTGGGCAGGGCCGAACACTGGGCTGTAAATGCCCATTAAAAAAAGCAGTGAAAGCGGCACTTCTACATGTACCTCGTTGTCAGGACGGGCTTTCCCTGCCAGCGAGACACATGTGATTGGACAGTGGATCCAGTGCTGGATACGCTGTCCAATCACACATACTTGGAGGTGGAACAAAGCTCACCTCTCTTCATTCTCCCTGACTCCTCTTTCCTGCTGGGGCCTGGGTGATGTGAGCCTGCTTGACCTGTGCTCTCTGTTTTACCCCGCAGCTGGCAGCAGCGGATCATCAGCAGCGGCGGAGGTAAGCCTGGAGCTGGGAGTGCATTGTGCAGCGGCGTCTGGTGCTCTCTGAAAGGAGGTAACAGCCTCAGCAGCACCAGGGCCTGCTGCACTGTCCCGCCGGCGGCTCTACACACAGGCTGCTGGGGATGTACTGGAGAAGCCAGTGCATCCCCAGCAATTGAACTCACCACACGTCACTGTCACCCACCCTTACGTTGTTTAAACAGGACATGCACAGTTTAATAAACCCGTCATTTTAGCGACAGGTGGTACCCCTGGATAAAGCTCATCAAGTTCTCTGAATCATAGCTAGCTACAAACATACCACCTCCTTCTTTGATGACTTTTCACATTATGAGAAGAGGCAAGAAGAAGAGGACAGTGTCAAGAAGGTGATTATAAATTAGAGAGGCACACGCAATAAGGAACAACACACAGGCTTTCACCTCCACTCCTATATTGTGTGGAACAGAAAGGACTTCAACCAAGCAAATGTATAATTACCACATTACTGGACAAACTGAAAAACTAGGGGCCAAAGCCTCCAAATTTGTACCCCCTTCTCCATTTTCAGGGATTAAGATAATATCGGATTTAATGCTGGGATGCAAATAAACTGGTGTATACCACAGCATCAAGAATGGAAATTTTCACCTCCACGGAGTTTGGAGACTTGTTTTGTGAAAATCTTGCGGGTTTCTTTTTTTACATTTTTTATTGCATTTTTATTTACATATTTTGTGGCAGATGCCTTATTTTTGTTTTTCACAGCTCCCAGTTACACGCATGTGAGCATACCTGTGTATCTTGTTTATTTTTTTCATATTTAATTTTTAAATAAAGCAGGTTCTCTTAGATGTTTTAGCAGCCCCTCCTGAGCCCCCACAGCAGCCCCGGATGGGGCAAGTTGAGTTCAGGTGGGTTCGCTACAGTACTAAGCAGGACTGTGCAGTGAATTATTTGTTATTGAGCCCCTGCCCTAGTGGAGCTTATCACTCTAAAGTAGAAAATCATTTCATACTATGGCCCTCATTCCGAGTTGTTCGCTCGTTCTTTTTCATCGCATCGCAGTGAAAATCCGCTTAGTACGCATGCGCAAAGTTCGCACTGCGACTGCGCCAAGTAACTTTACTATGAAGAAAGTATTTTTACTCACGGCTTTTTCTTCGCTCCGGCGATCGTAATGTGATTGACAGGAAATGGGTGTTACTGGGCGGAAACACGGCGTTTCAGGGGCGTGTGGCTGAAAACGCTACCGTTTCCGGAAAAAACGCAGGAGTGGCCGGAGAAACGGTGGGAGTGCCTGGGCGAACGCTGGGTGTGTTTGTGACGTCAACCAGGAACGACAAGCACTGAAATGATCGCACAGGCAGAGTAAGTCTGGAGCTACTCAGAAACTGCTAAGTAGTTAGTAATCGCAATATTGCGAATACATCGGTCGCAATTTTAAGAAGCTAAGATTCACTCCCAGTAGGCGGCGGCTTAGCGTGTGTAACTCTGCTAAATTCGCCTTGCGACCGATCAACTCGGAATGAGGGCCTATAAGTAGGACTATGGGAGGAAGTAATGCTAACCTCTGTGCCCACAGCATGCCTCAGCCTGGCAAGCCAGACATCTTCCTGGCTGTAAGCCACCATGAGACTCCATATTTGGCCTTATTCAATAACCGTTTGTGCCTCACAGGAGTTCCTGGCCCATCTAGTGCTACAGTACAATGGAAAGCTGATGCAATGCAAGATCACTGAAACTCTGTTCTTCTAACACTGCAAGGTCTTGCGATAACCCTACGCAGCCATTAGGAAAAGGACCCTGTACAACAAGTGCGCATCTTGTAAATAAATAATCCCAAAATGTGGAACATCAATAATAAATCAAAATTAAGGTTGACTAATTGGAGCCATTAATTTGAGTGAGTCCCTAACATGAAATAATTGAAAAGAACCTCTCTCTAATGCTTCAGCAGAAAATCTTACTTTTACCTCTCCGGCAGTTGCGCTGGATTATGATTCTGTCTCTTTTGAGTCACACTGACTTTGGCCACAAATGTGGCATCATTGGAAAATACTTCTTCAAAATAGCAATTTCCATTTCCACCTTTTGTGGCTATGTTTTCACAAATCTGTTTGTAATGTTGAAGGTTGTTTCATATTCTGCTCTAGGCTTTCAGTTAAACCTAGGATCAAGTACAGCAGCACCCCTGGAATTATATGGCAGCACCCCTGGATTTATACAGCATATGCAGCACCCCTGGAGAATTACACAGCACAGCAGACAGGCAACAGCGCCTCTTGACTTAAACGGCAGTGGGGCAGCACCCCTGGACTGATAGGGCAAAGGGGCAGCACCCCATATAGGGCAGCACCCCTGGAATGATGTTGCAAAGAAAAGACGTGCTTGATGGAATTGTCCTTGGGCCCTCCCAACGGGTGTAGTATGGATGACCGGCTTACCGACGCCGGGATCCCAGCAGCATACCGACGCCGGGATCCCGGCGGGGAGGGGCGAGTGCAGCAAGCCCCTTGCGGGCTCGCTGTGCTCGCCACGCTGCGGGCTCTGTGGCGACCTGCGGTCACCACGGGTTCTATTCCCACTCTATGGGTGTCGTGGACACCCACGAGTGGAAATAGTCCCTATTGGTCGGCATGCCGACCATCGGGAAAGTGAGCCGTCGGGCTCGTGGAGGAGGTCATGTGACTGTCGGTCAGCTGACCGGCGGTCACATGAATACCACCCCTCCCAACCACCCTTATGTTGTATAAACAGGACATGCACACTTTAACAAACCAATCATTTCATCAACAGGGCCTGCTACATGACTGTGGCTGAAATTATTGCTTTGTTTGGGCCCCCACCAACAAAGAAGCAACTAATCTCTCCTTGCACAAACTGGCTCTACAGAGGCAAGATGTCATCCTCATCCTCAGATCCCCCCTTCAGTATTTACATCCTCACAGAGAAATAATATTAAAACAAACCACATCATTTAGGTGTCAGTGAACTGCTTATGCTATTAACCAAAGTTTCTGAACTTGACAATGACTTATGATGAATGCGCTGCAGGTGACGTATAAGGGAAGATGTTCCTAGGTGGTTAACATCTTACCCCTACTTATTATGGATTGACAAAGACAACAGATGGCTTGACACCTGTTGTCCAGATTTGTGGAGAAATAATTCCACACTGAAGAGGTGGCTTTTTTGGTATTTTGCCCAGGCATGACAATGGGCTTTTTCATCCCATTGCCGACAACTGTCTCCACTGGTGCCTTATTCAAACAAACCACATCACCATCAGAATCCTCATCGGCAACTTCCTCCTCAGCGCCAGCTACACTAATATCCTCCTCATCCTGGTGTACTTCTACAGTGACATCCTCAATCTCAATATCAGCAACTGGACTGGTGGTGCTCCTCCCAGCACTTGCACAGGGCGTGCAAATGGTGGTAGGAGCCTCCTCTTCCCATACAGTGTTGTGAAGGTCAGGTCTAGACATCGCAACCGCGGACAGTGCCAGAACCCCTGTATTTTCAAAACACCCCTGTAATATTACAGCATACAAGACAAGGCCTGTGTACATTGATTTTCACTGCACCCCTGTATTTTACAGCATACAGGGCCAGTGTACTTTTATTTTAATATACATTTATTGGCAAGCTGCTCAATCAGATTGTGATGTCACTCAGGTGCTAATAGGGAGGGGTAATTCTGGGTAAGAAAAAAACAGTTTGCGATCCCTAATGCACACTGAGTGGGAAATAGCACTACATAATAAATCAGATAATATGGAGATCTTAGTTGCGAATATCTGCAGATATAGGGTTAAGCCCCCAGGCCGATCGGCAAGTCCCCATCACTGGTGGTCCCTAATACTAGGTGTGGGTCTGGGGTGCGAGACCCCATCATGTCGGCACAGGCCAGCTACCCCAGGGCAGCACACAAGTGAAAATTAGTAAGGGTTAATAAGAAGCACATAAGTGCTATGTAAGTGAGGTGTGATTAAAATAATACAAAAATATATACAATGTGATAGGGAAAAAACACAAGTGTTAATAAAGTGTTAGGATGTGCCAACCTAAAGCAGCCCAGCCATACCAACACAGGGAGAAATCGCACCCCAGACCCACCCCATAAATAATAACAAATATGTCTGGGTCTAATGGCCCAGTGTAAGGCCACATAATAATGGCTCCTACAGCATCTGAGAGTCAGCTTACCTGGAGACACCCCTAGCTTCTCCAATGGCACTCTGGAGTCAGCAATCCTTCCTAATGCTGACCCATCCATGCCTCTCTGAAATACAGTACACATTTATTGGCAAGCTGCTCAATCAGATTGTGATGTCACTCAGGTGTTAAAAGGGAGGGGTAATTCTGGGTAAGAAAAAAACAGTTTGCGATCCCTAATGCACACTGAGTGAGAAATAGCACTACATAATAAATCAGATAATACGGAGATCTTAGTTGCGTATATCTGCAGATATAGGGTTAAGCCCCCAGGCCGATCGGCAAGGCGTCTCCATCACTGGGGGACCCTACTACTAGGTGTGGGTCTGGGGTGCGAGACCCCACCATGTCGGCACTTTTATTTTAAAGCAGCACCCCTGTATTTCTACAGCATACAAAACAGGGCCAGTGTACATTTATTTCTCTAACGTCCTAGTGGATGCTGGGGACTCCGTAAGGACCATGGGGAATAGATGGGCTCCGCAGGAGACTGGGCACTCTAAGAAAGATTTAGTACTACTGGTGTGCACTGGCTCCTCCCTCTATGCCCCTTGATAAAGCCTAATATTTATCTTATTTAAAACACTCTAAAAGGTTAAAGAACACAGTACGCAATTGGCGCACGAGGTACCGTAAGGGTACGCTCTTAGCGTAGCGGACGCTGTATCGGGAGCAAGCCGCTCGAGCGACACAAACGCTCTCGAGAATACGCTGTTGGTATCGGGCACACTATAGTTGAGCGACTACCGTAATGCTACGCTATCAGTGTAGCGGACGCTCGAGACCACGAGGAGATCACGAGCGGCGCAGACGCTCACAAGATAACAATCAGTAGACCTTGAATGTAACACACAGAAAGGATATTCTTACACTGTAGACCTTGTATTGAAACACTGTAGCTATATAACGCTGCTTAACCTTGTTTACACTAAAGCTGTTTGAGCGATAGAGACGCTCCTATTACCCTCTGCAATATAATGAACACACAATACCGGTCTAAGGGTCTAACGCCTTTTAAGGAAATGAATGAACGTTCAATTGCAAAAGAATAATCCAATACAAGTTATACACTACCAAGATAACATAAAATACCTAACCAAGTAACTACACATAAAATACAATAAAGATACAATTACTTTTAAAGGGGAAGGAGAGAGAGAGAGAGAGAGAGAGAGAGAATGGCTTATAACAATAAAGACAATATGATTGCAGAGAAACTTACGCACAAAGGGAAACAATCGCATGCGCCTTCTGGATATCCAGCTCCCGATTATCAGCAATGAGAACCGTTGAAGAGAATAGAGAGCTGGCCCAGATCGGCTTGTCCTTTTATACACTACACACAATACAGTACAATGGTCCCTATATTCTTATTGTTCATTGGACACAGGAATTCGTCTTCGCATTATAACAAAAGGTCATAGGTTGATTCATACAGGTGGGCTGTGACTATTTCCAACTGCTCAGGTGGGTGGGAAACTAGGTTTCCCGCCGCATGGATAATAAAGTGCAAATAATAGTTAATGTCCATAAACTTCTTATGTCCATAACTATTCGCACGAGCGAGTCATCCGCTTCAAACCAACACCGGAATATTGCTAATTAAATACTCTTCCGATGGATACTAAACACCACTGTATAACCCCTGTCTGACCCTTCGTGTCAAACAAAGAGGGATCTCTCTGTCTATGAACATGCTACATTAACTAAACTTTCAGATTCTATCAAAGGGACCATAATCTACAAAATACATTGGCCCTCATTCCGAGTTGATCGCTCGCAAGGCGATTTTAGCAGAGTTACACACGCTAAGCCGCCGCCTACTGGGAGTGAATCTTAGCTTCTTAAAATTGCGACCGATGTATTCGCAATATTGCGATTACAAACTACTTAGCAGTTTCAGAGTAGCTTCAGACTTACTCGGCATCTGCGATCAGTTCAGTGCTTGTCGTTCCTGGTTTGACGTCACAAACACACCCAGCGTTCGCCCAGACACTCCTCCGTTTCTACGGCCACTCCTGCGTTTTTTCCGGAAACGGTAGCGTTTTTGTCCACACGCCCCTGAAACGCCGTGTTTCCACCCAGTAACACCCATTTCCTGTCAATCACATTACGATCGCCGGAGCGAAGAAAAAGCCGTGAGTAAAAATACTTTCTTCATTGTAAAATTACTTGGCGCAGTCGCAGTGCGAATATTGCGCATGCGTACTAAGCGGAATTTCACTGCGATGCGATGAAATATACCGAGCGAACGACTCGGAATGAGGGCCCTTATATGGTTAAAATATGTTACGATTGAGTCGCACGCTAGACGCATACAAACTCTACCGTAAATGCGCATACCGTGCGCCTGCGGGTGCACGCAACAGCGAGTATGCGCACGCACGGGAGAGCTCATGCACACGCAGCGGGGACACGCATGAGGTGCAAATATGGCAGTGTGTAGCGTGATATTTTTCTGACTTTGACAGTCCACCCTTTGGCAGTCACCAATAACTGCCACCTTCTAAAACATTTCAAAAAGAGAAAAATATATGTCATGTATAATACATTTCTATGATTGGGTAGGGGAGGAGAGGAGAAGGTAGGAAAAGGGTATGACCTAGTGAGATAGCAGAAGCATGTGTGTATGAATCCATGTTTGGGGGGTCATGTATCATCGTGCCGTACGTGTTTTAAATCAAGCTTCGAGGTATTGCGAAGTATACATTTGAATTCCTTCTTATCCCGTATTAAGGGTCTGTGGATGGGCTGTCAAACTTTACCGAGCTTTTTTCGGCTTTTGGTTGCAACAAAATGGGGGAGCACATTTTAGTTGATGATACATGAATGGGGGAATATGTGAGTGCTGATATCTGTGCCTGTATTCCCTATCGACTATGTGTGTCATTACCTGAAGGTTGCAGAGATGAAGATAAGAAACAATTATGGTAAATGCAGTGATATTCTATGTGAGGTTAATATACATTTGTTGATTGAAGTCTTGTCTGAAGTCTTGTCTGATGTACATGTTGACTGTAGTCTCTTTGTGCTTTTGCCAATAAACGAAAGCAAAGCTTTATCAATGTCCATAGACTTACAAAAAGTGTTGGGCTAGCGTAAAATTAAAAGTACTAGGGATATGGGGGTCTATGGCATAGTCCATCAGTTGTCTGTGTACAAGGTTGTCAGACTTCTTCTTTAGTCCATCTGTTGTCTGTATACAAGGCTGTCAAAATCCTCTTCCAAGCGGGTCTTTTTACCTTGGAGAAAAACAAAGGAGAAACGGGTGAAAGAAACGGACCGTATAATCACATTTTCATCACATCATTGTCTCTATCGTTGCGTCGTAAATCAAATCAGTCGTTGTTATTACAGTATCTTCACTCCTTAAACTCATCACTCGGGCGCTACGTTTACACTTTGTTAAAACCCGAACGCATCTAAATATCAGACCGACCAATATGATGACACCCAGAATACACTAAAGGAATTTCCCTACATCCATGATAATTCCTTGAGTCCATTCTCCTAAACCAGAGAACCAATTTCGTGGGTTCAACCATGACACCCAACTGGTCAGCTCATTACTCACAGCGGCAAGGGTGAGATTGTGTTTCCTTCGGAACTCCCATTTTAATTGGAGAATGTCGTCCATCTTTTGGTCTATGACCTCGACCGGGTCCTCGGTGCTGTTTGTAATATATGTGCAGCACTTTATTCCATACTGAGTTGCTAGGGTGACACAATACCCACCCGTCACAGCTGTGAGATAATTGAGAATCATCCTATGCTGAATCAGTTCTGTTTTATAAGCTTGGAGCTCCCTTCCAGTATACCTGAATGTGTCATCATACATTTCAGTGATGTTGTCTAATAAATTTGCAAGCGCAGATATATATTTATAATTTATCACTCCTCTGGCGGTACGAGTGATATCTAACGCGATTAGGAATTGAATCCCGGTGGATTCACTGATCAGGTCAGAGGCCGGATGCTCTGTTCTCTCTATCAGGTGCTGTTTAACGATGTGCTCGTAATGAGTGTGAGTATAAGGAGCTTGGGCACTGCGGTGAATATCTTTCATTTTAGTATGTGATACAGTCATTACTTCAGGCAGTACTTTTCCAATATAACACAACCCTTCTGAGTTTGGGGCAAGCCACTTATACGCCTTCCTCCCGCATATGAAATATGCATCATCGGGGAGAACATATGGGACGGAGTAGGACATAACCATATTACACATTTTCCATATGAAATTTCCTAACCCTAATTCTCCCATCTGTTTAGTACACGTATCGGTTTGTACGATATGTGCACAGTATCCTGGTGATACCTCTCCAACTCTCATGATCCTATTTCCTAGAGTATACCTATATCGGAAAGATTTTCCTCTACTGGCTATGTGGCGTATAAGTTCTGTATCTGTTGGCATTCTATCGGCTCTGTATGAAAAGGTCATGGTTTGGTTATTCCATGACACTTCCCAATTTCCCGGCTTTCGGGGATTGGAAATGTTAAAACATACTAGGGATCTATCCACATGATATTGGTGGAGCTTCAAACTAGGAGGACTGGAGATATTAAACCTCCTGTCCACCGGTCTCCCACCACTTAACTCAAGTACCTCCCCTACCGTTAAAGGGAATGGTACTAAGCCTGATTTGCTATGGCCTTGAGGTACTTGAGAGCATACCCAACAATCTGTCTGATTTAACACTTTACCCACTAAGGAGTGATAGTCACTCAATGGATGCCGGTCCATGTGGATATTAAAACTGGATTGGCATTTCTTGATACACCCATCCTCAACTACACTGTCACAGAGTCTACAGATACAGTTCTTTTCTCAGCTAACAATCCTTCACAATGTTTACAAATAACATGGCTGTTAGATCGTTTCCGGTACTCGCCTTTTCTCGGTGGTTGTGTTGCTATTGGAAATTTACACCTCCGTCTCAGTCATCAGAAATCCATTCTGGATCCTTTCTCAACCTCACTGGTACTCTCACCGAAACAGACTGCTCTGGTCAACATCATGGTCAACAGGAAAACGCGGCTCACAGTCTCTCGAGGCGAGTCCATCTTACAGGAGGAGAAAGGAGAAATTTGTAATGGGGGTACAGGAAAACAGTTTGAGGGGGGGAGAGAAACTTGTTACGATAATTAGTTCTCTAGTCTTGTTGTTCTTCTTGTTCTGCTGTCATCTCAAAGGTGCTGTCTCTCAGTCTTCCAACCGAACACTCCGGTGATACAATATTTCTTCCAAACCAGCGATCTTTCTGTAGAGCAAAAATCTTGCATCACCATTTGTCTAACTGATGTGTGACATACCATCTTTAAAACATGAAAACATGAGTGAGAAGAGAGAAAACACAAAAACAAAAAACAAAAGAGAGAGAGAACAATTCATATATATCCATATTACATAAACCAACAATAAACAACAACAGGGAAAAACATTTTTCAAACATTTTAAAACATTGTTCATCAGGCTGTCATATCTACATGTCCAATGGTATCCTTGCTCAGTCCCTCCCACCAGCACCTCCATACTCCACCCTTTGTATCTGGCCAGGATACATTGATGCGGGTAGGTCATGCTGGGGTTTGGTAGACTTCTGCAAGGACCAAGTAGCTATGCAATGTTTGAGTCCTGCCGATAACCGTCAGAGATGGGGAAAAAGAAAACATTTCACAGATACATTACAAATTTTACCCGGTCATTCCTGTGTCTTCAGGGAATGACCTCCCAATTTGTTAACAATAACCTCAGGCTTACCATCAGTCCTAATGATCACCTTTCCTGACTACATATCATGGGTGTGGGCCAAAATTCTTCCTATCTGATCCCTGGTTACAATTTGGTGTGTCATAACTTTTGCTCATTTTCATGTCTAGGGGGTCTGACTTTATGTGGGCTGTTGCAGTTGCTGGCATAATGCCCTTCTCTTTTACAACGATAACAAATCCTTGAGTTCCTCCATGTGCCAATGGCCAGGGGGTTTTGGTTGATTTGATGTCTCCTCCAATGCTTGGATGCCCATCGCCATCAACCGCTCTTCCTGTGTTTCTCTGGTTCTTTGACTATTATGGTCATGTCGTTGTCTAGGGGGTGTATATACCTTGTGTGTGTTTTTAGACCTACAATCTCGTGCAACATGACCTTCTCTTAAGCAGTTGTAACAGCTTTTCACCTTTGACTTACCCTCCGGAATCTGGGGCTTCTTTGTTTCCCTGTGCTTGCTGATGCTTTGCTCATGCCCAACAGCAGAGTCCCTTAATGCAGTTACTGATTTATCTCTCCAGTATGGATTGGTGATCTGTATCCTTGTTCTCAATACCTCCTTTAAACCATTCATTAACACAGATACTGCTACTTCTCTATGATTTACATTTGTCTTGATGTCCGTGATCCCAGTGTTTCTAGCCATTACTTGCAGTGCTCGATTAAAATAATTGGAAATACTTTCCCCTTCGTTTTGTCTTATGGAGAAAATTTCATTCCACTTGACAATGGCAGGGAAATATACTCCCAACTGTCGGTTGATCCGCTTAATACACTCCTGATTGTGTTCCTCCGTACAAGGTACCTCCGTGTCTAATTGACAATCAGCAATAAATTTCGCAGGGTCAACACTGGAGGGCAAACATGCCCTCAGCACTGTCCGACAATCTTTGTTGGTGGGTTCTGTTGAGTTTCCTAGTTCTTTAATGATCCTTTGACATGCGACTAGATTTTTCCTAGGATCAGGAAATTCAGACATAATTGCTCTCAATTCCATCCGGGACCAGGGACGGCACATTGCACTGTCCTTGACGGGAATGCTTCCCTGACCGTCAGTCTTCCCATTGGGGACTGTGATCACCCTGACAGGACTAAATTCAATTACATCACCTTGTGTTGGTCTTACAATATGAGGTACATTTGTTTGTGCATGATATATAACACCGTACGTACCTTTGGACACGACCTCACCTGACCCTCCGTTAGGGGGTTTAATTACTGCCTTTACCGATTTGGTCGCGTCCACCTGGATGTCTTGTAGGATGGCTTCTGGAAGAGGTACCGACATCGTGCTGGGCTCACTTTCTTTCTTGTAGTCCTGAGGGAAGTTTAACATGGGGTGCGACTTGCACAGGTTAACATTTGTAATTTTTACACTTTCATTTTCATAAACATTATTACATTTGTTACTTTCATTCTTAATACAGTTACTAAGTGCATTTTTATCGTACAACATTGCGCCATTCTCTGCAACCATAATCCTCTCCATTGCCATGTCTCTCTTCCCAAGATGAGAGTCAGATATGTAAGTTAAGTTTCGTTGTATTTCACTTTCCTTTTGCCATAACTTTAAACAATCATAATGTTTGATCCGTCTCTTTGCTGATTTAATGAGACATATCCTTCTCCTTAGATTTCGTAACACATCTGGGCTAAAGCTACCTACCCGGGGAAGCTTCTCCTCGTCATGCACAGTCATTCTTTCCCATTCATCACATAAAACCTCTGTGTGTGAACCATATTTATCACACATTACATACCTTGCCGACCCGATTGGTCGGTTCACTAAATCAACCCGAACCAAGGTTGATCGCCCCCTACCTGAACAACTGGCCCCCATACTTGCAGGTGTTGCTTTCTTCAGCGAACCCTTACAAAAACCAAGATGTCCGGGGCAGGCCGGCGGAGAAGTTTATCGAGTACTCCACTCACTCCTTGCCCACGTTGGCCAGTACTGCAATCACTGATTCAGAGCTGCTGTACCCAACTTAGGGCCCCTATGAACCTTTACTTACTGGGGCGTGTTGGACCTACCAGTCCCCAGCAAGTATCGGTTGTTGGATAGTTCCCGAGTGACCAGCGAACCTCCCTTAAAATAAAAAAAATTACACAAATCACATTAGAGTGTACAAATAGCGTTTATGACCCCTTTCGTACGCAAATGGTACTGGTCAGGTTACTAACTAATGCACACAATTACGTGCGGTACAATCGTTCTGCACATAAGCAACTAATCTTATGTGCGGAGCGACCAGTGGAATCGAAAATTTCGGCTGCGAATTCCTTCAGCCAGAGCTTCAATGGCCTATATGGGTTCCGCACCAACCCTTCCTGGTGTTGTGCTACTTCTCTATAGCGGACTTCTTAGTCTGCTGTACCTAGACCTCCTGGTCTGTTCCGGACCTCCTGGTCTTGTGCTACAGTAGACCTCCTGGTCTGCTATACTCTAATGCTCAAATTTATGTTTAACAAGGGATGCCTCCCCAGCCACCATGCACGTCACTTACATGTATGTACCTCACGAGAACTCGACTTCTTGTGGTTCAACCCAAAAATTGTAAAAACTTATATATGCAAACACTCACCACATGTACACTTTAATTTTTATTTCTGCGCAGAAATTCCTTTCATTCAGTAAATAGTCTAGACCAGATGAGTCGCAAATTGGAGAAGGATCTATTAGCTTAAAATTTCGGACACTAAAATTGACTTGCGCTATTTATCGCGTTGCCTCCTTTTCGCCTGTTAAAAATAATACTACCGTGTGTTTTGAATTATGTGGGCGTACCCGGACGCTCCGTTGCGTAATATACGCTACGTGCGTCAGCCTTTGTGTTGCGTACACTAGTCTCACCCTTTTGTTAGAGACACGTGTATGCCAGCCAGATATGTCCACAGAAATACAATTAACACGTTTATCAATGTAGATGATCTTTAATTGTATTCATCTACCGAGCACCACACAGGTCTCTCAAAGCTGTGTGCGTGCTTTACAAATTACCCCTTAATGTATTACTTTTACTCTTTAACTACTAATAGCAACAAATCTTTCCTAGCACGTTATCAATTGTGAAATGGCAAACAGGAGAGTGATATGTGAAAATACACGAATGAAAAGAAATGCAGATGTATGCGTGCGTGCGTACGCAAGACAGAACAGAAAAAAAAAACAGTTTTAAAAGACACTAGCGTATTGTTCTTACCTCCGGTTCCGGATTCCTTCAGCACCCTTTACTAAGCGAAGCAGACGCTTATCTTGGTCAGCACTATGAGGAATATTACCTCCCGCCCTTTGCTGACCGATAATGTCTGCTGAAATTACCTAGTGCAGATATGTGAAGGACGGACGAGCTGCCAATTGATAAAGCCAAATATTTATCTTATTTAAAACACTCTAAAAGGTTAAAGAACACAGTACGCAATTGGCGCACGAGGTACCGTAAGGGTACGCTCTTAGAGTAGCGGACGCTGTATCGGGAGCGAGCCGCTCGAGCGACACAAACGCTCGCGAGAATACGCTGTTGGTATCGGGCACACTATAGGTGAGCGACTACCGTAATGCTACGCTATCAGCGTAGCGGACGCTCGAGACCACGAGGAGATCACGAGCGGCGCAGACGCTCACAAGATAACAATCAGTAGACCTTGAATGTAACTCACAGAAAGGATATTCTTACACTGTAGACCTTGTATTGAAACACTGTAGCTATATAACGCTGCTTAACCTTGTTTACACTAAAGCTGTTTGAGCGATAGAGACGCTCCTATTACCCTCTGCAATATAATGAACACACAATACCGGTCTAAGGGTCTAACGCCTTTTAAGGAAATGAATGAACGTTCAATTGCAAAAGAATAATCCAATACAAGTTATACACTACCAAGATAACATAAAATACCTAACCAAGTAACTACACATAAAATACAATAAAGATACAATTACTTTTAAAGGGGAAGGAGAGAGAGAGAGAGAGAGAATGGCTTATAACAATAAAGACAATATGATTGCAGAGAAACTTACGCACAAAGGGAAACAATCGCATGCGCCTTCTGGATATCCAGCTCCCGATTATCAGCAATGAGAACCGTTGAAGAGAATAGAGAGCTGGCCCAGATCGGCTTGTCCTTTTATACACTACACACAATACAGTACAATGGTCCCTATATTCTTATTGTTCATTGGACACAGGAATTCGTCTTCGCATTATAACAAAAGGTCATAGGTTGATTCATACAGGTGGGCTGTGACTATTTCCAACTGCTCAGGTGGGTGGGAAACTAGGTTTCCCGCCGCATGGATAATAAAGTGCAAATAATAGTAAATGTCCATAAACTTCTTATGTCCATAACTATTCGCACGAGCGAGTTATCCGCTTCAAACCAACACCGGAATATTGCTAATTAAATACTCTTCCGATGGATACTAAACACCACTGTATAACCCCTGTCTGACCCTTCGTGTCAAACAAAGAGGGATCTCTCTGTCTATGAACATGCTACATTAACTAAACTTTCAGATTCTATCAAAGGGACCATAATCTACAAAATACATTATATGGTTAAAATATGTTACGATTGAGTCGCACGCTAGACGCATACAAACTCTACCGTAAATGCGCATACCGTGCGCCTGCGGGTGCACGCAACAGCGAGTATGCGCACGCACGGGAGAGCTCATGCACACGCAGCGGGGACACGCATGAGGTGCAAATATGGCAGTGTGTAGCGTGATATTTTTCTGACTTTGACACCCTCCTCCAGACCTCAGTTAGAATCTGTGCCCGGACAGAGCTGGGTGCATTTTAGTGAGCTCTCCTGAGCTTGCTAATAAGAAAGTATTTTAGTTAGGTTTTTTTATTTTCAGAGAGCTTCTGCTGGCAACAGACTCTCTGCTACGTGGGACTGAGGGGAGAGAAGCAAACCTACTAACTGCGGCTAGGTTGCGCTTCTTAGGCTACTGGACACCATCAGCTCCAGATGGATCGAACACAGGAACCTAACCTTGGTCGTCCGGAGCCGCGCCGCCGTCCCCCTCGCAGAGCCAGAAGACAGAAGCCGGCGGGTTGAAGCAAGAAGACGTCAAAATCGGCGGCAGAAGACTCCTGTCTTCATATGAGGTAGCGCACAGCACTGCAGCTGTGCGCCATTGCGCCCACACTAACCCACACACTCCGGTCACTGTAGGGTGCAGGGCGCAGGGGGGGGGGGGGGGCGCCCTGGGCAGCAATTAAGTACCTCCTGGCAAAAGCAGCATATATACAGTTGGACACTGTTATATGCATGAGCCCCCGCCATTAATTTTACACAAAATCGCGGGAGAAGCCCGCCGCTGAGGGGGCGGGGCCTTCTTCCTCAGCACTCACCAGCGCCATTTTCTCTCCACAGCTCCGCTGAGAGGAAGCTCCCCAGGCTCTCCCCTGCAGAAGCACGATAGAGAGGGTGAAAAAGAGAGGGGGGGCACATAAATTTGGCGTAAAAACAATATAAACAGCAGCTACTGGGTTAACACTAAGTTACTGTGTGATTCCTGGGTCATATAGCACTGGGGTGTGTGCTGGCATACTCTCTCTCTGTCTCTCCAAAGGGCCTTGTGGGGGAACTGTCTTCAAATAGAGCATCCCCTGTGTGTGTGGTGTGTCGGTACGTGTGTGTCGACATGTCTGAGGTAAAAGGCTCCCCTAAGGAGGAGATAGAGCAAATATGTGTGTGAGAGGGTGTCTCCGTCGACAACGCCGACACCTGTTTGGATATGTGTAAGTGCTAAGGTGAATTTATTGCACAAAAGATTAGAGAACAGACAGGAAATCTACCCATGTCTGTCCCTATGTCACAGAGACCTTCAGAGTCTCACAATGCTCACTATCCAAAATAATAAACACTGATATTGACACGGAGTTTGACTCCAGTGTCGACTACGATAATGCAAAGTTACAGCCAAAATGGCTGAAAGGTATTCAATATATGATTATTGTAATAAAAGATGATTTCATATCACTGATGACTCATTTGTCCCTGACACAAGGGTACACATGTTAAGGGGAAGAAAGCTGAGGTACATTTCCCTCCTCTCATGAGGAAAAAGAGCAGGAATCTCCAGACAAGAGACTGCAGCTTCCCACAAAAAAATTCTCAGGCAGTATCCTTTCCCCACTAGGGCCAGGATGTGATGGGAATCTTCCCCTAGGGTGTCACGTTTGCCCAGAAGGTAGCACTAGATATTCTCAGGCAGGGCTTAAAGTGGTCCTGGTGAGGTGGTGGAACTCTTGGAGGAGGACCATGGAGGCACCAGGACCTGAGGAAGGAGTAGGTGGCTGCAGCTCATTAGCAACACTTGTGCCCCCTGTATCATCGATTGACGCAGATGATGGGGTGGGCTTTTCTGTGGGAATTACTGTGCAGGGCAATGGAGGAGGTGGAACTAGTTCCCCCTACCATTACAGGTGGTGGAACTCAGTTCCACCTCGTTCCCCCCCACTTTAACCCCTGTTCTCAGGGATCCTGCAGATAGCGTGCACATTCTAGTACACTACTCAGACCGGCTATTGTGTCGGCATGGGTTTATAGCGCTGTGGCAGCGTAGACAGGTACCTTATCAGCAGAGATTGAGACCCTAGTATGCATATAGATATATATATATATATGTATATATAGGGATATATATATATATATATGAAAGATGCTGTCTTAAGAGATAGGTATATATATATATAAACATGCCCAAAGAGACATGAGTATACTGGGTCCTAGAGTCAAAGCTATGTCGATTTCTGCTTGACGTGTCCTGTAGAATATGCAATGGACAGATGATGCCGACTTAAGAGGCATATGGAAGGCTGAGGATTGTGTGGATAAGGGTTCTCGGACCTGGTCTCCACAGCTATAGCTGGTAATTCTGATATTTTGCCTTATATTCCTTCACAGCCTAGGAAAGCACGACATTATCAAATGCAGCCTTTCGAATAAAGAAACAAGAAAGTCCGAGGTGCGTCCTTTCTTGCCAGAGGCGGGGGCAGAGGAAAGAAGCTGCACAACACAGCTAGTTCCCAGGAACAGAAGTCCTCCCCGGCCTCTACAAAAATCCACCGCATGTCGCTGGGGCTCCACAGGCGGAGCTAGGCCCGGTGGGGGCACGCCTTCGTAAGTTCAGCCACAAGTGGGTTCACTCCCTGTTAGATCCCTGGGCAATAGATATTGTGTCTCAGGGATACAAGCTGGACGCCCCCTCACAGACGGCCCTGCCGGCTTCCCCCCACGAGAGGGACACAGTGTTAACTGCAATTCACAAATTGTATCTTCAACAGGTGGTGGTCAAGGTTCCCCTCCTTCAACAAGGAGGGGGTTATTATTCGACCATGTGGTAGTCCCGAAACCAGACGGTTCGGTCGGACCAATATTGAATTTAAAATCCCTGAACATATACCTGAAAAGGTTCAAGTTCAAGATGGAATCGCTAAGAGCGGTTATTGCAAGCCTGAAAGGGGGAGATTTTATGGTGACTCGGGACATAAAGGATGCATACCTTCATGTCCCCATTTATCCACCTCATCAGGCGTACCTCAGAATTGCGGTACGGGATTGTCATTACCAATTTCAGACATTGCCATTTGGTCTCTCCACGGCCTTGAGAATATTCACCAAGGTAATGGCGGAAATGATGGTGCTCCTGCGGAAGCAAGGTGTCACTATTATCACGTACTTGGACGATCTCCTCATAAAAGCGAGATCAAGAGAGCAGTTGCTGAACAGCGTATCCCTTTCTCTGGAAGTGTAACGGCAACACGGCTGGATTCTATATATTCCAAAGTCGCAGTTGGTTCTTACAGCTCATCTGCCTTTCCTAGGCATGATCCTAGACACAGACCAGAAAAGGGTTTATCTCCCGATAGAGAGAGCTCAGGAGCTCGTGACACTGGTCAGGAATCTATTAAAACCAAAACAGGTGTCAGTGCATCACTGCACTCGAGTCCTGGGAAGGAGGGTGGCATCATACGAGGCCATTGCCTTCGGCAGGTTCCATACGAGGACCTTCCAATGGGACTTACTGGACAAGGGGTCCGGATCACATCTTTAGATGCATCGGTTAATCACCCTATCCCCCAGAGCCAGGGTGTCTCTCCTGTGGTGGCTGCAGAGTGCTCACCTTCTCGAAGGTCGCAGATTCGGCATTCAGGACTGGGTCCTGGTGACCACGGATGTAAGCCTCCGAGGGTGGGGGGCAGTCACACAGGGAAGAAATTTCCAAGGGCTGTGGTCAAGGCAGGAGACTTGCCTTCACATCAATATCCTGGAACTAAGGGCCATATACAACGCCCTAAGTCAAGCGGAGACCCTGCTTCGCGACCAACCGGTTCTGATTCAATCAGACAATATCACCGCAGTGGCTCATGTAAACCGCCAAGGCGGCACAAGGAGCAGAGTGGCGATGGTAGAAGCCACCAGAATTCTTCGCTGGGCGGAGAATCACGTAAGCGCACTGTCAGCAGTGTTCATTCCGGGAGTGGACAACTGGGAAGCAGACTTCCTCAGCAGGCACGACCTCCACCCGGGAGAGTGGGGACTTCATCAAGAAGTCTTCGCGCAGATTGTAGGTCAGTGGGAACTGCCACAGGTGGACATGATGGCATCCCGCCTCAACAAAAAGCTACAGAGGTATTGCGCCAGGTCAAGAGACTCTCAGGCGATAGCTGTAGACGCACTGGTGACACCGTGGATGTTCCAGTCGGTTTATGTGTTTCCTCCTCTTCCTCTCTTATAAGGAAAAGAGGAGTGAGAACAATACTCATTGTTCCGGATTGGCCAAGAAGGACTTGGTATCCAGAGCTGCAAGAAATGCTCACAGAGGACCCATGGCCTCTGCCTCTAGGGCAGGATCTGTTGCAGCAGGGACCTTGTATGTTCCAAGACTTACCGCAGCTGCGTTTGACGGCATGGCGGTAGGACGCCGGATCCTAGTAGAAAACAGGGATTCCGGATGAGGTTATTCCTACGCTGATAAGGGCTAGGAAGGACGTGACGGCTAAACATTATCACCGTATACGGCGAAAATATGTTGCTTGGTGTGAGGCCAGGAATGCCTCTATAGAGGAATTCCAGCTGGGCCGTTTCCTTCACTTACTACAGTCGGGAGTGACTTTGGGCCTAGAATTGGGGTCCATTAAGATCCAGATTTCGTCCCTATCCATTTTCTTTCATAAAAAACTAGCTTCTCTACCTGAAGTTCAGACGTTTGTAAAGGGAGTGCTGCATATTCAGCCCCCTTTTGTGCCACCAGTGGCACCTTGGGATCTTAACGTGGTGTTGAGTTTCCTGAAATCTCACTGGTTTGAGCCACTTAAGACCGTGGAGTTAAAATATCTCACGTGGAAAGTGGTCATGCTATTGGCTTTAGCTTCGGCTAGGCGTGTGTCAGAATTGGCGGCTTTGTCATGTAAAAGCCCCTATCTGGTTTTCCATATGGACAGGGCAGAATTACGGACTCGTCCGCAATTTCTGCCAAAGGTGGTGTCATCTTTTCATTTGAACCAACCTATTGTGGTGCCTGCGGCTACTCGTGACTTGGAGGATTCCAAGTTACTAGATGTAGTCGGGGCTTTGAAGATTTGTGTAGCCAGAACGGCTGGAGTCAGGAAAACTGACTCGCTGTTTATCCTGTATGCCTCCAACAAGCTGGGTGCTCCTGCTTCAAAGCAGACTATTGCTCGCTGGATCTGTAACACGATTCAGCAGGCTCATTCTGCAGCTGGCTTGTCGCCTCCAAAATCAGTAAAAGCCCATTCCACGAGGAAGGTGGGCTCTTCTTGGGCGGCTGCCCGAGGGGTCTCGGCTTTACAGCTTTGCCGAGCAGCTACTTGGTCGGGTTCAAATACTTTTGCAAAGTTCTACAAGTTTGATACCCTGGCTGAGGAGGACCTTGTGTTTGCTCATTCGGTGCTGCAGAGTCATCCGCACTCTCCCGCCCGTTTGGGAGCTTTGGTGTAATCCCCATGGTCCTTACGGAGTACCCAGCATCCACTAGGACGTCAGAGAAAATAAGAATTTACTCACCGGTAATTCTATTTCTCGTAGTCCGTAGTGGATGCTGGGAGCCCGTCCCAAGTGCGGACTCTCTGCGATACATGTATATAGTTATTGATTAACTAAAGGGTTATTGTATGAGCCATCTGTTGAGAGAGGCTCAGTTATTGTTCATACTGTTAACTGGGTATAGTTATCACGAGTTGTACAGTGTGATTGGTGTGGCTGGTATGAGTCTTACCCTGGATTCCAAAATCCTTTCCTTGTTATGTCAGCTCCTCCGGGCACAGTTTCCTTAACTGAGGTCTGGAGGAGGGGCATAGAGGGAGGAGCCAGTGCACACCAGTAGTACTAAATCTTTCTTAGAGTGCCCAGTCTCCTCCGGAGCCCGTCTATTCCCCATGGTCCTTACGGAGTCCCCAGCATCCACTACGGACTACGAGAAATAGATTTACCGGTGAGTAAAATCTTATTTTTCACTGCACCCGTGAATTTTTACAGCTAGCACCCCTGTATTTTCACTGCATACAGTAGGACAGTGCCCCAGCCCCCTGTACAACACAGTGACAGCCAGGACAGCAACACCCATGTACAGCTGCAGCACCCCTAACAGCACATGGAACACCAGTGACAGCCAAGACAGCACACCTAACAGCACAGGTACACCTCAGTGACAGGAACAACACCCCTACAGAGCACACACTGACCCCACCCAATGCCACCACCCACAGAGAGAGACAGAGTTCTGTCTCCCTCACTCTCCATGTCCGGAGTGAAAATGGCGATGACGCGCGGCACCTTATATGGAATCCAAAATCCGTGAGAATCCGACAGTGGGATGATGATGTTTTGCCTCGTTCTGGTTTCCGAGTCTGGCGGGAAGTCCCGAGCCGGACTCGGATTCTGGCTCAGAACGGGATGTTCGGGGGGGTTCAGTTCTCTGATAACTGAATCCGCTCATCTCTACTGATAAGCATACTAGTTTCAGATTAACACAGATGGGCATATTAGTGTGATATTACCACTGACGGACATACAGTATCAGTGTATTGTTAATACGGATAGGCACAATACACTAATTGCCCAAGTTACTATGACCACTACATTATGCAAAGTAGCTGTTCTGAGGGGGTCTATGTACTAAGCCATGGGGCGGGATCTAATTGAGTCCAAGATCGCCCGAGGTGCTTGATGCTGGCAAATCTCGAACATTTGTGTAAGGGGGAATGACTTACAAGGCATACTTTTGCCTTGTAAGTGATTGCCCCTTTAATAAAATGTCCGAGATCGGTCAGTATCTCTCACCTCTAGGGATTTTGGGCTCCATTACATCCCGCTGTTGGAGTAAGATAAAGTACCAACCAACCAGCTGTCATTTTTCAAACTAATAGGGGGGCTATTTACTAAGCCGTGGATGGATGAAGATAAAGTGGATAGACATAAAGTACCAACCAGCCAGCTCCTAACTGTCATTTTTCAAACACAGCCTGTAACATGGCAGTTAGGAGCTGATTGGCTGGTACTTTATTCTCTGTCTACTTTATCTTTTTCCGAGACTTTGTACATGGACCCTTAATTTGTATAAGAAAGGAAAGTTGCAAGTGTGCAGAGACTAATGAAGTGCATCACACATGAAATAATGGGAAAACAAAGCATTTGCTGCCACTCGTGGTGTGAGAATTAGTAAAACGGCTGCGCTGCACTGGTAGATTGTTTGAGGGTAGCAGTTGCTAAAAGTGTACACAGAGTGGACCAGCAGACTAAGGCAAGACCTGTGGTTGTAAATGGCTACTGGATGCCAGGGGGGATTTAGGAATCAGGGCACCCCTAGGCACAACAGTAATGGCTGTCCCCTTCTGTCCAATATTATTAATTTCATTGTTAAGTTATAAGCCCTCATTCTGTATAATAAAAAGTATAATAATAGCTATGAATTATAACATTTTATTTTAATGATGCATACATATTTACTAAGTAGGACAGCTTACAGGGAAAGTCTATGCATGTCCTACTCATTTACACTTCACTCAAGGTGGAGAGAAATAATTAGTAGTTACTGGTGAATTTTGGACTGACAATACTGAAACAAGCATCCAAGTACCGCTCCCCAACAAGTGCTGCCCCTAGGCACATGCCTCGTGTGCCTTATGGGAAATTCCCCACTGCTGGATGTTCAAGCAGAATGGATAATGAGCATACATGTTCAGTCCCACAGACGGACAACAGTGCATCAAATTACGGATAATCTGAATCAAGGACCAATTCAGATGGCCACTCAATGAACAGTACGTCACACATTTCATCGTATGGGTTACAGAAACAGAAGGCATGCCCATACGCATTGCTATCTGAAACGCATCCAGTTTGCTCAGGAACACAGAAATCAGACAATAAGTGAATGGAAATTTGTCTTGTCATTTGATTAATCAAGTTTTCAATTACACCATGCAGATGGTGGGACGAGGATATGGAGACAACAGCATGAAGCATGGGTCCTTCTGGATCTGCAACTATCAACTCTTCAGGAACTGAATAATACAGTTCATCACATCTGGGACAATATACCCCATGAAACATAAAGACAGCTAATAGAATCCACGCCTCAAAGAATTCAAGCCATATTAAGGGAAAAAGGTGTCCCAACAAAGTACTATTGCGGTGGTCATAACAAATGTATGTTGTATGAGATGTCAAAATCTAGTGCACTTCCCCATCATCTGCCCGCTCTACAAAGTGAAGCAGGACACAAATGCTGCAACTGGCCGATAATGTGCCTTGAAAACGACCACGCTGCCCAACAAAAATCTGATCAAAATCAATTAATTGATGAACATGTTGAGAATATCAGATTTATAATGGGTACTTTCAACCAGTCTAGAGTGACTGCAATGACAGGCCTCAGGAATTGGTGGAAGTTATCATGCAGCACGGCCCAATCTGCCAAATTCCTGAACATCATCCAATTTGGACACTTGTGTTCATGGACCTTGATCCTATTGTTCAGTGCTTGGGCTGAAGGCTAGCTTTGGTCCATTGACAACAGTTTCAGTTCACACACCAGTTAACAAATAATGACATCCTTTCTCTCCTACTGCATTACATAACATATAACATGTTATACAACCTTCCTCACTGCTTCAGTGATTTTCTTACTTTGGTCACGGTAAGAGAAGCACATTTTATCATAAGTCACATTACCTGTGACACAGAGTCAATATAAGATGCATGCTGTCATGGTTCACTTACACTTTCATCCTCTTTCTGTTGATTTTCTATCTTTTTCTGCTGATTGATAATAGCTTTCCACACTGAAGGGGGTATTCAATTCAAGTCGGAACTGCCGTTTTGTTGGAAAAACTTCAGTTTCCGGCTCTTTTAGGTCGGATAGTGTTCCGACCTATTCAATTGGGTTGCCGTTTTTCTGACAGGTCGGCAATTCCTACATGTCAGAAACACGTGGATCGGCCTATTAGCCGCGGATCCACGTGTTTTGTCTGATTCATGGCCAAATTAGACAAGTTTTAGCCTTGTTTCCGACAATGTCAATACGACTTTAAAAAGAAGGCAATTTGGCATTGTCGGGAATGGCCAAATCCTGTTGGATTTGGCTGCTAATTAATACTGAAATGTCGGATCCTTTCTGTCGGAAAGGATCCAACATCAATTGAATACCCTCCTATATACTCAAAGTCACCCAGAATTCCGGTGTTGTGTGAGTTTTTAACACAACGCACATCAATGGCATCTTGGCTTCCAATTCTCTAAATATTAGTGTACATCTGTGGTTTTGACACAAAATTCAGCAATTTGTAAGTGTCAGGAATCAGCGTTCAGTGGTATCTAACTTACCAACGCGCAGGTGTCCAGGCCCCCGGAAGTCACAGCCCTAGTTAGTTGCTGCACTGTGTACCCTGAAGTCCATCCAGCGTGTACCCCGCTGTGTGCCCACCATCTGTACAGCATGGGCGCTGCCATGACACTTGCGGTCTGCTGACCTGTAACACTCAATCCTACGCTATGTCTGCACACATGATTCAAGCATCCAATGCCTGCTGACCAGAGGGTATAAATCCACAACATCGGGTCAGTCTCATCGCCTTGACCAATGTGTCACATCCAGTGTACAGCGTATCCTGGCTGCAGTCTCCTGTCTCCGGTGTTTTCCTAGCTCCAGTTTATCTGTGGAACTACAGGGACCAGCCATCCAGCTCTGCTACAACTCCTTCCACAGTCTGCTACCACTTCTACACGCAATAAGAGACTGTCTCCAGGTGCTGCCTTACCATTCTCACCTGTATGTTGTTCATCTGCATTCAGCACTGTGCTATTGCATCCAGCACTTAAACAACCAGCTTGTAATTACCAACTGTCTCCTGCTATAGCCTTGCTTGGCTCTGTGGACTTTGAGGGTCATTCCTACCTAATCGCACGCTAGCTATTTTTTGCAGCGCTGCGATCAAGTCAAAACTGCACATGCATATGCACTGCAATGCGCAGGTTTGTTGTACGGGTTCAAAGCGGATCGGTGCTGGGCGATGGATTTAACAAAGAATCCATTCGCACAGCCAATCAGAAGAAGATTGACAGGAAGAAGGCGTTTATGGGTGTCAACTGACCGTTTTCAGGGAGTGGTTGGAAAAATGCAGGCATGTCCCAGCGTTTGCAGGGCGGGTGTCTGACGTCCACAGGCGTGCGCAGAGACTGACTGGCGGGTGCCGCTCCGGACTTCCCCCCCTCCACGGCATTATAGTGTTCTCTCACCTCCCCTGTCCTGGATATAGACTGCTCACCTGGTCCGCTCACCTGGGCCGCCCAGGTGAGCAGTTTATATCCAGGACAGGGGAGGTGAGAGAACACTATAATGCCGTGGAGGGGGGGAAGTCCGGAGCGGCACCCGCCAGTCAGTCTCTGCGCACGCCTGTGCTGACGTCAATTCCGGGACCGGACAGGCTGAAGTGATCGCAGCAGCTGAGTAAGTTCAGACCTACTCAGAGACTGCACAAACTGTTTTTGTACTGCTCGGCTGCACAAGTGTTCGCACACTTGCAAAGCGAAAATACACTCCCCCATAGGCGGCGACTATCTGATCGCAGCGCTGCAAAAAATAGCTAGGGAGCAAACTACTTGGAATGACCCCCTTTGTGCATTTCTACTGACTGTGTGACTCTAATGCTGTCGGTTTCCAGACCGATTACTGGAGTTACTTATTGCCTGTATTTACTGCCATCGGTTACATGACTTACCTACTGCATATTGATCCTGTTTACCATCGGCTGCCGAGCCGACCATCGATGTTCGCCATCGGCTTCCAGGCTGGTCATCACTGTTTGCTCATCACACTGGTTTCCAGACCAGCCCATTACCTGTGACTGTTATTATACCTCTGTCAGTTTCCTTGCTAAAGAACCAAGGGGGTAATTCCGAGTTGATCGCTAGCTGCCGTTGTTCACAGCGCAGCGATCATGCAAAAAATCGGCATTTCTGCACATGCTTATGCACCGCAATGCACATGCGCGATGTATGGGTACAAAGGATTTTGTGGTTTTGCACAGGTTCTAGCGACCTTTTCATTTGCACTGGCGGCCGCAAGAAGTGTCAAAGTCAGAAAAATGTCTCTATGCACGTTGCCATATTTGCACCGCACACTGGTCCGCGCTGCGCATGCGTACGCTCTCCCGTGAAGGCGCATACCCGCAATAGCGGGCACTCGCAGGCGCGGTATGCGTATTTACGGTAGAGTTTATGTAGTCGTAGCGTGCGACTCATTCGTTACATATTTTCACAATTAATGTAGTTTATAGATCATGGTCCCTTTGATAGTTTCTGAAAGTTTGGTTAATATAGAAGGTCCCTGAGCTAAGGAATCCCTCTTTGTATCGTACGAAGGGTCTAACAGGAATCATACAGCAGTGTTTGGTACCCATCGGAAGAGTATTTAATTAGCAATATTCCGGTGTTGGTTTGGAGCGTATTAATCGCTCGTGCGAATAGTTATGGACATAAGAAGTTTATGTCCATTTCTACTATTTACTCATACTCAGGTATGCGGCGGGAAACTTAGTTCCCCACCCACCTGAGCTGTTTGAAATCGTCACAGCCCACCTGTATGAATCAACCTATGACCTTTTGTTGTGATACAGGGTCGAATTCCTTCATCCAATGGACAATGGGATTGTAGGGACTATGAGATTGCATTGTGTGTGGGACATAAATAGGCAGGCCGACCACATCCAGCTCTCACTCTTCAACGGTTCTCATTGCTGAAAATCGGGTGCTGGATGTCCAGGCGCATGCGATCGTTTACCCTGTGCGTAAGTTTCTCTCCGTAATCATTGTCTTTCTGTGAGCCAATTTCTCTCATCTCTCTCCGTCTCTCTCTCTCTCTTTCCCTTCTCTTTCTCTCGTATCTCCCCTAGACTAGTATTGTATTGTATTAGATAGTATTGTATTTTGGTTAGGAAGTCTCTGTTATATTGTAGTGTATCATTTGTACTGTTATCCCCTTTTACAAGTATATTAGATATAATACAGTTGATAGGCTTTGGAACCTAAACCAGTATCTGTGTATTTTCTATAGTGTTAAGTGTTCACTTGAGCGTCGGTGACGCTCAAGCAGCTTTGTAGTTAGTCAAGTTACACAAGGTTGCACTTACACCCTGTACTCACATTAAGGTATTCTGTGTATTTCATTGGTATAAGGTTTAGACATAAAGGTATAGCATTGTGAGCGTCTGCGCCGCTGGTGACCTCCTCGTGGTCTCGAGCGTAAGCTACGCCATAGCGAATCATTACTCTAGTCATAACCAATAACGTGTCCTGTGATCACTGGGCTGCGAGCGAACGTGACGCTTGAGCGTCTCGCCTACGGCTGAGCGATCGTTACGCAGATAGCGTACCCTTACGGTACTTCTTAAGCAAACAGCGTACAGTGTTCTTAGACTTCATAAAGGGTTGTTTATACGACAAAGGAATTTAGCATTGTCAATTGGGGACTCGTCCTATCCTTCTCATATCTGCACTAGGTAGATCAGCAGACATTATCCCCCCAGCAAAGGGTGGGAGGTTGTCTCGCAGTGCTGACGGGATAAGCGTCTGCTTCGCTTAGATAAAGAGTGCTGAAGGAATCCGGGAACCGGAAGTAAGAACAAAACGCTTGTGTCTTTTAAAACTGTTTTATTTCTCTTCTGTCTTGCGTATACACGCACGCATACATTTATCTGCATTTCTTTTTTCAAATTTCGTATATCACTATTCCTGTTTGCCAAGTTTTATAGTTGATAGAAAGTGCTAAAAGAGATTTGCTGTTATTTCATAGTAGAGGTAATAGTTAAAGTATAGACCAACACACGGCTTGCCTGGGAGATAAGGCAGTCAGTGTGGGGTGCGGTAGATGATCAGGGATCATCTACATTGATAAAGGTAGAAATTGTGTTACGGTGGATCTTTGTTTTGCGTACACGTGTCCCTAACAAAAGACTTGCGTACGCAATCCAAACGGCAGACGCACGCAGCGTACATTACGCAACGTAGCGTCTGGTTACGCCCACGTAGCTCAAGTCACGAAAAGTTGAATTAGCGCAAAGCGATAATTAGCGCAAAAGCGATAAGTAACGCACAGCGGTAAATAACGCGACGCGGTAAATAACGCAAATCTATTTTTGGAAAAATCTGAAATTTAGTTTAACAGATCCTGCTCCTAATTGGTAACACAGTTGGACTGAAGACAATTTCTGCGCAGAAATAGATATAGAAACAAAAGTGTACATGTGTTGAGTGAGTGTGGTTTTGCATACAAAAGTTTATATAACTTTAAGGTGGAACCAAAAGGAAAGTCGGGTACTCGTCAAGGGACACACGTGTAAGTGACATATACGGTGGCTAGGGAGGCATCCCTGGTTAAATAATATTTGAGCATTAGAGTATAGCGGACCATAAGGTAACAGACCAGGAGGTCATTAACAGAAGGTAACAAGACCAGGAGGTCGTAAGGTACTAAAAGGTCCGCTATAAAGGTACAAGAGGCACAACGCCTGGGGTGTTGGTGCAGAACCCATATAGGCCATAAGCTCTTGCTGAAGGAATCGCGGCCGGAAACATCGATTCCATTGATCTTTCAGTACATGACAAGTAGTGCTTATGTACTGAACGATTGGACCGCACGTAATTGTGTGCAGTAGTTAGTAATCTGACCTAATACCATTAGAGTAAAGTGGTCACAAACGCTATCTGTACATTCTGACGTGATTTGTGTAATTTTTTATTTTTGGAAGGGAAGTTCGCTGGTCACTCAGGAACTATCTAACAACCCCACCTTTACTGGAAAGAGTAAGTGTCCTGCGGGTAACCCTCATATGTTCCAGTAAACAGAAGGTTCCATAGGGCCCTGTATCGAGTACGCCAGCACCATATCGGTGTGATCAGGTCGTATTGGTCGAGGTGGGCGAGTGAGTGGGGTACTCGGTAAACCGCCACCGCCGGCCTATTTTTGGACAATTTGGTTTGCTGTAAGGGTTCGCTGAAGACCGTGATATAAAGATCACAGGAGTAGTAAGCAACACCTGCAGATTATGGGGGCCAGTTGTTCAGGTAGGGGGCGATCAACCTCGGTTCGGGTTGATTCAGAGAACCGACCCGTTGGGTCGGCAAGGTACATCATGTGTGAAAAATACGGAAGTCACACAGAATCTTTATGTGATGAATGGGAGAGAATGACTGTACAAGACAGGGACAAATTCCCAAGAATAGGTAGCTTCAGTCCAGACGTGTTACAAAATTTAAGGAGGAGGATATGTCTCGTAAAATCAACAAAGAGACGAATTCAGCATCATGATTACTTACAGTTATGGCACCAGGAAGGTGAGATACAGAGAGGTTTGGCTCTGGCGGCGGGATCTGGGGCAGTCAGGAAGCTGATAGCCACAGCTCCACCTCCACCATACATTGCAGGAGAGAAGTTGATTACGGAGAGAAACGCACTGGGTTGTAAAACACAAACTCTTAGTAACCCTGTAAATGTTAATGATGTTAACCAAATAACTCATGCAAGTATTAACCCGTGCAAGATGTACCCTGTTTTGAACCTTCCTCAGGAGTGTGATCAAGAAGAAGATTCGGCAACAATTTCAGCGCTCTCTCTAGCGGCCACCATATCAGAAACCACAGTAGGAACTGCACCACCCACGAGATTAGTGAAGGCCCCTAGCGGAGGGATAGGTGAGGTCGTGCCAACGGGTAAGTACGGCACCATGCATTACACTGAAACAATTGTACCACAACAAGCTGTAGAATCTATACAGGAAGAGGCTGTTAGAATTGCTCCTGTAAAGGTGATAGTAGTTCCCAATGGGAAAACAGATGCATCAGGAGCCACACCCGTCAGGAACATTGCCATGTATTGCCCGTTCACTAAAATGGAATTGAGGACCATAGTGTCTGAATTCCCAGACCCCAGAAAAGATTTAGTGGCAAGCCAAAAATACATCAGGGATCTAGGAAACACTTTAGAGCCCAATAATAAGGATTGGCAGATAGTGCTAAGAGCTTGCTTACCTTCCAATGTCGACTCAGTTAAATTCTTGGCTGATTGTGGACTAGATAAAGATGTACCGCTTACAGATGTGTACGACCAGGATAATGTAAAAAGGATAAATTTACAGCTAAAGGAGTATTTCCCAGCCGTTGTTAAATGGAATAAAATATTTTCCATTAAGCAAAAGGAGTCCGAAACGGCAGCAGAATATTTCCACCGGGCACTATCAGAAATGGCAAAATACACTGGTATAGAAGACATTAAGACCAACCCAAACCATCGAGAAGTAGCAGTATCTGTACTGATGGATGGTTTGAAAGAAACATTAAAGGCTAGGGTACAGACCACACAACCATGTTGGCGAGGTCTGTCAGTGTCCACCTTGAGAGAGGCTGCTGTTGATCACGACAAAAACATCACTAGACACAGGGAGTCGCAAAGTGATAAGTTGATGTCCGTAAGTATACAGGCGCTGACCACAAGGCAGCCTGCGTATGTACCACCGAATCCTGTGGGTAAGGCAAGTGTAATAACATGTTTTTCTTGTAACAGACCGGGACACTTTGCACAAGAATGTAGAACAAAGAATGTACAAAGATCTTTTCAACCCCCTAGACAACAACACAACACACGACATTGGGAGCAGGGTCCACAGAGGCGGAGTTTTGAGCCACATACAGGGGAAACAAAAAGATATCCCCCGAACAGAGACTGGCAGGCCTCTGGTAGTTCCCAGCTAACTCCCCCACAAGTAGTTGCTGCCAATGGGATTCAGGGAGGTCAGCATACCCAATAGGGGTGTGGCCACACCTGTAATCTGCAGCCAGTTAAATTGATTGCCAGTCTTGGAAGCGAACCAGAGATTGCAATCAATGTAGCTGGTAAAACTTTAAACTTTCTTGTAGACACAGGGGCGGCCAAGTCAGTGATAAATTCGACAGTGGGCATGAGAACCACTGGTAGGACAATTCCAGCCATGGGAGTAACAGGAGTAGTCCAGCACTACCCTGTTAGCAAACCAGCCGAGATTACAATAGGGCCTTTGCATACCAAGCATTCCTTTTTGCTGGCTGCATCGGCACCAACTAATCTCCTGGGGAGAGACTTACTATGTAAAATGGGTTGCGTCATTTATTGTACTCCTGAAGGTGTATTCTTGGACATTCCTGAGAATCACGCTCAGGAGGTACGAGACATGTTAGACTCCCCATCAAAATTAATGTCACATTCCATTATGACAAATAGGAATCCATCCCAAGTAGAAGAGATGATATCTCAGATACCAGAGTCACTTTGGACAAAAGATGGACAGGACACTGGATTAATGGCAAACGTAGCTCCAGTAGTTGTACAAGTAAAAGATGGTAGGATAGCTCCAAAAATCCCACAGTATCCTCTGAAGCCAGAGGTGGAGTTAGGAGTTTTCCCCGTGATAGAGCGCTTGCTACAACAGGGCATTCTAGTAAGAACGTCCAGCACAGCAAATAGTCCCATCTTCCCTGTTAAAAAGAGTGGGGGGAGGGGTTACAGGCTAGTGCAGGATCTAAGGGGGATTAACAAAATAGTTGAAAGTCAGTTCCCCGTAGTGCCTAATCCAGCTGTCATCCTAATGCAAATTCCTCCCATTGCCAAATTTTTCACTGTTATTGACCTCTGCTCCGCTTTCTTTTCGGTACCTCTGCACCCTGACAGCCAATATTTGTTTGCATTCACATACAGAGGAGTCCAATACGCGTGGACTCGGTTACCCCAAGGTTTCATAGATAGTCCAAGTATATTTTCTCAGGCTTTGCATGATTGTTTACAGTCTTTCCAACCAGAGAGTGGATCAGTATTGATACAGTATGTGGATGATTTACTGCTGTGTTCAGATTCACTGGAAGCTTCCCTGAAGGATACGAAACAGCTCCTGTTTCATCTTTCAGACACAGGTCACAAGGTTTCCAAAGACAAGTTGCAATTATGCCAGACTAAGGTAAAATATTTGGGACACTGTCTAACACAAGGACTGAGACACCTGACCGCTGATAGAATCCAAGCCATTAGAGACATGACACTGCCACAAACCCAGCAACAAATCAGGACGTTTTTAGGAATGTGTGGGTATTGCCGTAACTGGATCCCAGGGTTTTCCATATTGGCGTTACCTTTGCAGGAAATGGTCTCTTCAAACAAACCTGACCGGATTTCGCATACAGACGAATCCGAAACAGCATTTGAGAGACTCAAACAGTGCCTAACGCAGGCACCAGCACTAGGTATGCCAGACTATGGGAAACCCTTTGAACTATACGGAACAGAAAGTGCTGGGTGCGCAGCAGGTGTACTAACCCAAAAACACGGTGACGCCAGCAGGCCAATTGCATACTACAGCGCCCAGCTAGACACGGTAGCACGATCCCTCCCCACATGCTTGCGTAGCGTTGCGGCGATAGCATTGCTAGTGACGAAAAGCGAAGATGTCGTGCTAGGCCACAACCTCACAATCCATACACCGCATGCGGTATCTGCCTTATTGAATTCTGCCCAAACCAGACACGTCTCATCAGCAAGGTTTACAAGATGGGAATTGGCATTAATGGCCCCAGTAAACATCACCATAAGGAGATGCAGCGCATTAAATCCTGCAACATTTCTACCAGGTGTGCCTGGTCAGACACAAAGGGTGGAAGGTGAGAGTGATGGGGAAGGAGGATTTAATGCAAAGGAAGATACACATGATTGTATGGAATATTTGACCCAAAATTTTACCGCAAGGCCTGACATCAGTGACAATCCACTGGAAGATGCAGAACTAACGTTCTACACGGACGGTAGTTGTCATAGACAGTCAGACTCGGGAGACTTGTGTACTGGATACGCAGTCGTAGATGACCAAGGCACCATAGAAGCGGAACCGCTAGGCCCACCTCACTCAGCCCAGGTTGCTGAACTGGTCGCCCTAACCAGAGCATGTGAATTGGCTAAGGGTAAGTCAGCCAATATCTACACCGATTCTAGATACGCCTTCGGGGTAGTCCATGATTTCGGAGCCCTATGGCGGCTCAGAAATTTCATGACGGCGGCTGGTACACCGATAGCGCATGCAGCTCACATAAAAAGGCTTCTTACAGCGATACAGGAACCCGACAGAGTGGCTGTTATCAAATGTAAAGCACATACATATAGCCAAGACCCAGTATCCCTTGGTAACGGCCGAGCAGACGAAGCCGCAAAGCTTGCAGCTGCTACCCCCATACAGACAGACACCACACAACTGATGGTATTTAATACCATCAACACACAGAAGTTGTGTGAGATGCAGAATTTGTGTTCCACACAGGAAAGAGCAGTCTGGAAGGCAAAGGGATATGGCCAGGAGTCCTCAGGGCTCTGGACGGATGGACATGGTAAACCAGTGGCCCCCAGGGCATACCTTCCATGTCTGGCTGAAGCAGCTCACGGGCTGACTCATCTAGGCAAGGAGGGGATGTGCAAATTGGTAAGAGCATACTGGTGCGCCCCAGGATTCTCCTCTCATGCGAGTAAAAGAGCAATGTCATGCCTTACCTGTCTGAGAAAGAATATTGGAAAGGCAATACCTACAGAACCATCCCATATCCCACCTGCCGGCGGCCCTTTCCAGGTAATACAAATCGACTTCATTCAATTACCCCCATGTCGAAATTTGAAATATGTACTTGTTTGTATAGATGTTTTCTCGAATTGGGTCGAAGCTTTCCCAGCAGCTACAAATACCGCTATGTTTACAGCTAAGAAAATTGTGCAGGAATTTGTATGTAGATATGGTATCCCTAGAATCATTGAAAGTGATAGGGGTACCCATTTTACAGGTGATGTCTTTCAAGGAATGTGTAAGTTGATGGGAATTGATAGCAAGCTGCACACTCCGTACCGTCCACAGGCGAGCGCGAAGGTCGAAAGAGTGAACAGCACTATTAAAAATAAATTGAGTAAAGTAATGGCAGAGACAGGATTGACGTGGCCAGAAGCTTTACCCATTGTTTTGTATAGCATCAGAACCACTCCCAGGTCCCCTCTTAATCTGTCTCCTTTTGAAATCTTGTTTGGTCGACAACCGCATGTCATGATTAACCCCCAGGATGATTTGAAATGTAACAATGAAGTAACTGTAAAGTACTTGATTAACATGAGTAAGCAGTTGAGGAATCAAAATGATAATCTGAAGTTGGTGATTCCTGATTTACCAGATAGTAATTGTCATGACATTGAACCTGGGGATTATGTAATGATACGAAATTTTCTACGCTCAGGTTGTCTTATTGATAGATGGGAAGGACCATACCAGGTCTTATTGACTAGCACCACAGCATTGAGGGTTGCTGAGAGAGAGACTTGGGTTCATTCATCCCACTGCAAGAAGGTTGCTGATCCAGAGAAGTCCCGTGATAAGGAACAGACGGTAGAGGTTGTATCACTAGAGTGTCTGTTCCAGGAGGACTGAGGCGGCACCTGAGCCTTGAAGATCGAAAGCAGTTGTCGACTCCCTTCTCCCTTTTATTGTTTTCCTCCACTTCCCATCCCCTCTTCCTTGAAATTTCTTTTTCCCCCTTCTCATTCTTCTCTATTTCCTCCTCAAAGATGGACTTGCCCCAAGAGACTGTGATCCGGATTTTGATGTTAACCATGATGTTGACCAGAGCAGTCTGTTCCGGCGAGAGTACCATAGAGGTCGAGAGAGGTTCTGGAATGGGTTCCGATTATGATGATGGAGGCGTAGTTTTCCAAGATCAACCAAACCAACAAGCAAAGGCGAGTATCAGAAAACGATCCGATAGAAGAAATTGTGATGGATTGTTAGCTGAAGAAAATTGTATCTGTAGGCTCTGTGATAATCTGGTTGAAGATGGATGCATAAAGAAATGCCAATCTAGTTTTAATATCCATATGGACCGGCATCCATTGAGTGACTATCACTCCTTAGTGGGTAACGTGTTAAACCAAACAGATTGTTGGGTATGCTCTCAAGTACCTCAGGGTCACAGCAAATCAGGGCTAGTACCATTTCCTTTAACGTTAGGGGAGGTACTTGAGCTAAATGGTGGGAGACCGGTGGACCGGAGGTTTAACATCTCCAGCCCTCCTAGTTTGAAGCTCCACCAATACCATGTGGATAGGTCCCTCTTATGTTTCAACATCTCCAATCCCAGAAAACCGGGAAATTGGGAAGTGTCATGGAGCAACCTTACCATGACCTTTTCACACAGAGCAGATAGAATGCCTACAGATACAGAGCTGGTACGCCACATAGCCAGTAGAGGAAAATCTTTTCGGTATCGATATACCTTAGGAAATAGGATTACTAGAGTTGGAGAGGTATCACCAGGATACTGTGCACATATCGTACAAACTGATACGTGCATTAAGCAGATGGAAGAATTAGGGTCAGGAGATTTCACCTGGAAGGTTTGTAACATGGTAATGTCCTTCTCCGTCCCATATGTTCTCCCCGATGATGCATATTTCATATGCGGGAGAAAGGCGTACAAGTGGCTTGCCCCAAACTCTGAAGGATTGTGTTATATTGGAAAAGTATTGCCTGAAGTGATGACTGTTACACATGACAAAATGAAGGACATACACCGTGGTGCCCAAGCTCCTTATACTCACACTCATTACGAGCACCGAGTTAAAAGACAACTGTCAGAAAGGTTAGAGCATCCGGCCTCCGATCTTATCCATGAATCCACCGGGATTCAGGTTCTGGTAGCGTTAGATTTCACTCGTACCGCTCGGGGAGTGATGAATTATAGATACATTTCCGCACTCGCCAATTTGTTAGATAATATCACTGAAATGTATGATGACACGTTTAGATACACTGGAAGAGAACTTCAAGCTTACAAAACGGAACTAGTTCAGCATAGGATGCTTCTTAATTATCTTACAGCAGTAACAGGCGGATATTGTGTTACATTGGCAACACAGTACGGCATAAAGTGTTGCACGTATATCACAAATAGCACCGAGGATCCGGTAGAGGTCATAGACCAAAAGATGGATGATATTCTCCAATTGAAGTGGGAATTTCGTCGGAAACACAATCTCACCCTTGCTGCTGTAGGAAATGAGCTGACTGGTTGGGTGTCATGGTTGAACCCGCGAAATTGGTTCTCCGGTTTGGGAGACTGGGCTCAAGGAGTCATAATGGATGTTGGAAAGTTTCTACTATGTATCTTGGGTGTCGTTATATCGATTGGATTGATATCTAGATGCGGGCAGGCTTTAATGAGGTGCAAACAAAGTACAAAAGTGATGAGCGTAAGGAGTGAGGAAACTGTAATTAACCTGGATTTGATTTATGACCCAATGATAGAAACCAGGATGGGATGAAAATGCGATTATACGGTCCGTTTCTTTCACCTGTTTTTCTGCTTTTCTCCCAGATACAAAGACCCCCTTGGACGAGGAAGTTGACGAGACGCTATACAGACAACAGACAAGCACCAAAGATGAAGTTTTGACAACCTATGATATGGACACTTGATGAACTTTGCCATGGATCCCCAGTTTCCCTAGTACTTTTAAACTCACGCTAGCCCAACATTTTTTGTAAATCTGATGGCTCAGACAAAGCTATTTGCTCATGCCCAAGGAGCAATACAGCGCAAAGAAGACGACTCTCAACAGATACCGAACACAACTTCGACGACAGATGTACATTTCCCTGACATAGAATATCATTGCATTTTCCATAAGTGTTCTTTATCTTCATCTCTACAACCCTCAGGTAATGACACACATAGACGATAGGGAATACAGGCACAGATATTAGCAACCACATACCTCCCCCATTCATGTATCATCAACTAAAATGTGCTCCCCATTTTGTTCAAAATCCGAAAAGAGCTCGGTAAAGTTTGACAGCCCATCCACAGACCTGTACCACAGGATAAGAAGGAATTCAAATGTATACTTCGCAATACCTCGAAGCTTGATTTACAACACGTACGGCACGATGATACATGACCCTCCAAACATGGACTCATACACACATGCTTCTACTTTCTCACTAGGTCATACCCTCTTCACACCTACTCCTCTCTTCTTCCTTACCCCACCATGGAAATCAATTAACCCCTGACTTGCATTTTTCTCCTTAAATGTTTTGTGGCAGTTATTATTGACTGCCAAAGGGTGGACTGTCAAAGTCAGAAAAATGTCTCTATGCACGTTGCCATATTTGCACCGCACACTGGTCCGCGCTGCGCATGCGTACGCTCTCCCGTGAAGGCGCATACCCGCAATAGCGGGCACTCGCAGGCGCGGTATGCGTATTTACGGTAGAGTTTATGTAGTCGTAGCGTGCGACTCATTCGTTACATATTTTCACAATTAATGTAGTTTATAGATCATGGTCCCTTTGATAGTTTCTGAAAGTTTGGTTAATATAGAAGGTCCCTGAGCTAAGGAATCCCTCTTTGTATCGTACGAAGGGTCTAACAGGAATCATACAGCAGTGTTTGGTACCCATCGGAAGAGTATTTAATTAGCAATATTCCGGTGTTGGTTTGGAGCGTATTAATCGCTCGTGCGAATAGTTATGGACATAAGAAGTTTATGTCCATTTCTACTATTTACTCATACTCAGGTATGCGGCGGGAAACTTAGTTCCCCACCCACCTGAGCTGTTTGAAATCGTCACAGCCCACCTGTATGAATCAACCTATGACCTTTTGTTGTGATACAGGGTCGAATTCCTTCATCCAATGGACAATGGGATTGTAGGGACTATGAGATTGCATTGTGTGTGGGACATAAATAGGCAGGCCGACCACATCCAGCTCTCACTCTTCAACGGTTCTCATTGCTGAAAATCGGGTGCTGGATGTCCAGGCGCATGCGATCGTTTACCCTGTGCGTAAGTTTCTCTCCGTAATCATTGTCTTTCTGTGAGCCAATTTCTCTCATCTCTCTCCGTCTCTCTCTCTCTCTTTCCCTTCTCTTTCTCTCGTATCTCCCCTAGACTAGTATTGTATTGTATTAGATAGTATTGTATTTTGGTTAGGAAGTCTCTGTTATATTGTAGTGTATCATTTGTACTGTTATCCCCTTTTACAAGTATATTAGATATAATACAGTTGATAGGCTTTGGAACCTAAACCAGTATCTGTGTATTTTCTATAGTGTTAAGTGTTCACTTGAGCGTCGGTGACGCTCAAGCAGCTTTGTAGTTAGTCAAGTTACACAAGGTTGCACTTACACCCTGTACTCACATTAAGGTATTCTGTGTATTTCATTGGTATAAGGTTTAGACATAAAGGTATAGCATTGTGAGCGTCTGCGCCGCTGGTGACCTCCTCGTGGTCTCGAGCGTAAGCTACGCCATAGCGAATCATTACTCTAGTCATAACCAATAACGTGTCCTGTGATCACTGGGCCGCGAGCGAACGTGACGCTTGAGCGTCTCGCCTACGGCTGAGCGATCGTTACGCAGATAGCGTACCCTTACGGTACTTCTTAAGCAAACAGCGTACAGTGTTCTTAGACTTCATAAAGGGTTGTTTATACGACAAAGGAATTTAGCATTGTCAGAAGATTGACAGGAAAGCGGCGTTTCTGGGTGTCAACTGACCGTTTTCAGGGAGTGAGTAGAAAAACGCAGGCATGCCAGAGAAAACGCAAGCGTGGCTGGGCGAATGCTGGGTGGGTGTGTGACGTCAGAAGCCAACCCTCCAACGTTAGAATCAACGCACACGAAAAGTAAGTTCAGGGCTGGTCTTGTTTTGCACAAAATGTTTTTGCAGGCGCTCTGCTGCACAGGTGTTCGCACTTCTGCAAAGCGGAAATACACTCCCCAGTGGGCGGCAACAATGCGTTTGCACGGCTGCTAAAAACTGCTAGCAAGCGATCAACTCGGAATGACCCCCATCTGTATTTCCATTTGCTTCAGTTGCTGTCCATACCTTTGTGTGCTAAATTAAATAGAATTGTGCACATGCGCAGGAACTTACTGAAGCCTCCTCGTTTCCTCCACCGCACCAACACTGACCCACTAGTGCCCCCTCCGGGAACAGACACAGTTACGGACCTAACAGTAAGTCACTTAAATTTCACAGGCTTTGCATCACCACCATAGTGGCCAAACCAATGCTTGCAATATAACTGTCTGTACTGTATTTTAAAATGTTATGTAAAGCACCATACAACATTTCTGCACCAAACAGCTATACGTTGTAAAACTACAGGTTGAGTCTCCCATATCCGAAATATTCCAAAATACAATATTTTTTGATAGTGACACCTTTGTTTTCTGATAATTCAGTGTACACAAACTTTGTTTCATGCACAAATTATTTTAAAAATTAAATATAATGACCTTCAGGCTGTGTGTTTAAGGTGTATATGAAACATAAATGCATTTCGTGTTAAGACCATCCCGAAGATATCTCATTATGGTAGTGTATGTTAATATTCCAAATGTGGAAAAATCCAAAATATTTCAAGCCTCATCCTTTTCGGATATGGAGACTCAACCTGTATTGCTAAATATATAAAAATAATAAGAAAATGACACTCAAATGTCTCTATGCACGTTGCTCGTGTAGCACTAAAAATTTGGATTATTTAATAGTCTAGGCCTGCCAGTTCAGGGATGCAAAATATTAGTTTCCTTGTATTTCCAGTTGTCTTTTAACAATGGCCCTCATTCCGAGTTGTTCGCTCGCTAGCTGCTTTTAGCAGGAGTGCACACGCTAAGCTGCCACCCTCTGGGAGTGTATCTTAGCTTAGCAGAAGTGCGAACGAAAGATCAGCAGAACTGCGCGTGAAAAATGTGATGCCGTTTCTGAGTAGCTCCATACCTACTCATATCTTGCGATGAATGCAGTCTGTTTAGTTCCTGGTTTGACGTCATAAACACACCCTGCGTTCGGCCAGCCACTCCCCCGTTTCTCCAGCCACTCCTGCGTTTTTGCCTGGCATGCCTGCGTTTCTTAGCACACTCCCTGAAAATGCTGAGTTGCCGCCCAGAAACACCCACTTCCTGTCAATCATACTACGATCACTCGAGCGACTGAAAAACGTTGCTCAAACTTGGGTAAAACTACAAAGTTTTGTGTGAAAGTACTTAGCGCATGCGCACTGCGCACCATGAACATGCGCAGAATTGCCGCTTTTTCACTTGATCGCTGCGCTGCGAAAAACGGCAGCTAGCGAACAACTCGGAATGAGGGCCAATGTCAGAAACAAAAGTGTGTTGAGTATTTAATACTGTATTATTATTTTCTCACTTTTTCAAATTTTTTTTTTACCAAGACCGATTTACAAGGGTCACATGAGACCGCTATAGTTTTCCTTGATTGACAGCACAAAATATGTGTCTCAAATGATTGATTGTGGGACAAATTCAGTAAAGATAGCAAATTCTGCTAATCAGCAGAATTTGCTATCCTTTTCCTAGCATGCTTGGGGCCGCCCAGCATGCTGACCGGAGCCTCCCCCCCCCCCCCCCCTTCAGCAAGCAGAAATACTGGAAACATCCTGCCGACCCAGCTTGGCTGTTCCTCCAGGAGACCCGCCGTCTTCTCCCTGATCACGGCGGCTGCGTGTGACATCACGCAGCCACCGTGATCATGCCCTCGACATGCCCCTGTTTATCCGACTCCGCACCCATTCACGCCACACTGCCCCCGCAATGCTCCATCTCTTCCCTGGAGACGGAGCGTTGCCCTCCCCCCCCCCCCCCCTGCCCTGTGACCGCCTCTGCCTGATTGACAGGCAGAGACAAGCGCATTTTCTGCAGCTCCCCGCAGAAAGTGCAGGCGCATGCGCAGGACGGGCGCTGCGCATGCGCCCGCGGGCAATCGTTAAAATTCTGGTTGGATCGCGATTTGCCTCTGTATCTTCCAGTTGTTACAGCAGGTGAAGCTAATACACAAATAAGCAAAGCATTGCACTTGAAGGTGGAGTACACACAAGTAGGTAGAGCTAGCACAGCAGTGGGTGAAGCTTTCCCAGGGCTTGCATTGAATTTATAGTGGAGTCTGGAAAGTATAAGGATGCTGTTAGAACACAGCAGTGTTAGGGACTCCAGCACTTTTGGTGTGAAACCCCTAGAGCCCTCAAGAGGGTCTTCGCCAATAGCAACCCTCTGCTGTTCCCTTAGTGCACGATACACACACTGGTACTTAGGAGGGCCCTTGGACTTAAACCTCCAGCAGTAGGGGCTCACAAAATAGGCTTAACACCACAGAATAAAAGACTAGGGAATAACTGAGGGTTAAAGGGACACAGGAGCACGGATGGTGAGGTCAGAGCTGGGTCAGAATCTCAGCCAGGGCAGACGAGGCACTGTAAAGATGGTTTAGCGGCACTAAGCAGATGAGATGCAGGCACTGAGTAGATGGTATATCTTGCAGGATGAGAGCAGGAACACTGGGAAGGCAGACGAAGGATTAACACACTAGGCTGGAGGTGGGTACAGGCAGGGCAGGAGTCAGGAACAAACAAGTAAGGAATCCGGCAGAGTATCCACAGTACCAGCAAGGTTTGCACACAGGGACCAGCGGCTTACACTTACAAGCTATAACAGGCACAGAGAGCTGGGCTGGCTGGCTTTTAAAAGATTCACCAACCAATGAGGAAGCCAGCCTGAGAGCCTAATAATCTAAGCAAACTATGTGCAGATGCAGCACTGACAGTGAGCGGCTGCATTGCTAGGCAACCAGGGATGCTGTAGCTGAGTGGCGCCCTGGTTGCCTAGAGAAAGATGGGGACCGGTAGCCCTTTGCACCAGGAAGATGCAATGTCCCAGTCACCAGGCAATAACTGGGACTCGCGGGGGGAAGTAGCTGCTCGGCGGCTAGTGAGAAGTGGCTCATAATGAGTAAGTAACTGCCGTTCACTTTCGACATCCCAGTCCAATAGATCTGCAAACCAAAATCTGGGAGTTTAGAGTGAGATTGATGCAAAAAAGGGGGCGTGTTGAGCCGTTGCCAGTGTTTTCACGCCATTGCAACAGTACAGTGCAGGATTTGCGGCTAATTGCATTGATGGCATAGTGTCTTCATGTGGTTTTGGAGTTGTATGCTGAGATAACAGCAATGTGGTTGTTGCAAGGGGTATGGGTCAATAGGTCGACCACACTTAGGTCAACCACTATTGGTCGACATGCAGTAGGTCAACATGGTCAATGGGTCGACATGTACTAGGTAGACATGGAAAAAGGTCAATATTAGTTTTTTAACTGTTTTTGGTGTTGTTTTCTTCTTAAAGTGACGGGGAACCCCAATTAGTGCACCGTGTCCCCTCGCATGGCTCCCTTCGCTCGCCATGCTTCGGGCAAGGCGCGTCGCTACGCTACCGCTGCGCTCGGCACGGGTTACCGTTCCCTATTGTAGTCCACGTGGATCGTAAAGTATGAAAAAGTAAAAAAAATAAATTTAAAAACTTATGTTGCCCTTTTCCCATGTCGACCTATTGACCATGTCGACCTTATGCATGTTGACCAATAGTGGTCAACCTAATGACTCTCAACCTAAGTGCTGTCGACCTAATGACCGTATCCCGTTGCAAGTTGGGTATGACGTGTTGATAGTCATTATTGCAGATATTCTTTATGTCAACATTAGAATGTCCACTTGGTCGTCATGTAGACATTATGAATGTTGACATTGTCATTGTCGACCTTTTGACTACATCCTGGTAGTTGCTGGGAGCACCTAACTCACATTTTTTAAAAGTTTTCCTGGACCTTGTAAATTGTGCTTCTGTGAGGCAGTCCACAAAGTAGCCACAGTTGGGTTGCTCTAAATACCAGTTTGACTTTAATGTGCTCATTGAACAATAATGTGATGTCATAAAATCACAAATACTGTTTGTCACGGGTGGTGCTAGATTCATCGGCTACTGGACAGCATCTACAATGGGAACAGTCAAGCGTTCCACCAGGGATGAATTACTACTGTGTGAATTTTTCTTGTTCCTTTTTATATATCTGTGAGCTTCCCATCATTGTACAGAGCAGCCAGCCCATAAAACTCCCCAGGAAACGCCCTGGCTTGACTACAAAAGTATTTTAATATAAAATTATTCCTGAGCTGTCAACACTTAATCTGAACTGTCTAAAATATTGAGTTGTATATTTTACAGCTGATGCCAAAAATGATTGCTGGACTGATTTCCCGAGCTGTACTGTCAGTACGGCTCACATGTTTACACATTCATTCTCGCTGCTTGTACGGAAATAATAGGATAGAAATAACTGTCAGTGTCTAAAAGGTTTATCCTGTAACCTGTAATAAGAACCAACAAACACTTCCATTAAATCCCCGAGGGAGTGCAAGCAAATATTCATTTATATTTGAAATGCTTGAGATTTGTTGACTAAATATTGCAGAACTTCCAGCTTTTTCTTGGTCGCAGATAAAAATAAATAAATTATGAGAATCAAAGTAAGGGACGCTGATCGTTATTATTATGCTCAGTTGGCATCAAATGCTGCTGTATTTTGATGGAATTGTGCACTAAAGAGAAATATTAATCCAGTTAGCAGCATTTATGAGCACAAAAAGCAAACAGAAATCAGCCTAACAACTGACCTGTTTCCACAGGACATTTCTCATAATGCCTACAAATTCGTCTTGATTGCATCTAATGAACCATTGTTACCTCTAGTCCCGACTGTCTTTATTTGTTCTAATAGATTTTTAAAACTTGTCCCTATAATTTACATATTACATGAAACAGTTGCAAATAGCGCAAACATATTGGTGTTTCTTATTTCATGTTGGCATTTATGAGTTCTTTTATAAGATATTTATCAGGAGTACAGATGAGTCCTTGTTTATCTTGACCTTTAATAGGATTAACTGAGACTGGGCAGTCGGACTTAATCCCCTGCTGTATTGTTCTCTGTATTGTATTGCAGCTCAGAACAATGGCCCTCATTCCGAGTTGATCGGTCGCAAGGCGAATTTAGCAGAGTTACACACGCTAAGCCGCCGCCTACTGGGAGTGAATCTTAGCTTCTTAAAATTGCGACCGATGTATTCGCAATATTGCGATTACTAACTACTTAGCAGTTTCAGAGTAGCTCCAGACTTACTCTGCCTGTGCGATCAGTTCAGTGCTTGTCGTTCCTGGTTGACGTCACAAACACACCCAGCGTTCGCCCAGGCACTCCCACCGTTTCCCCGGCCACTCCTGCGTTTTTTCCGGAAACGGTAGCGTTTTCAGCCACACGCCCCTGAAACGCCGTGTTTCCGCCCAGTAACACCCATTTCCTGTCAATCACATTACGATCGCCGGAGCGAAGAAAAAGCCGTGAGTAAAAATACTATCTTCATAGTAAAGTTACTTGGCGCAGTCGCAGTGCGAACATTGCGCATGCGTACTAAGCGGATTTTCACTGCGATGCGATGAAAAATACCGAGCGAACAACTCGGAATGAGGGCCCATAGATGAAGGGTTTATGTTAATAAACCATGTTGTGCCTAGGCGCAGCAAACTAGCCAAGATAACCGTGGACCCATCTGTACTTACTGTATTTATCCAAATCCCCAGCCAGTGTCCCTTTATGGGAAGAAAGGTGGGTTCAGGGTACTGTACGTTCAATAATATTTTACCTACATGATAAATACATTACTTTCTAATGCAGTCACTGTTTAGTGCTGCCCTCAGGAGCCACCGTAAGTAGTTTTTACTATTTAGATTGCGCATAATAGACCATTATCCTGGCAGTCTTAAGGGGGGTACTCACGGAGCGATCGCTGCTTAAAATCTAAGCAATCTGACTAGATTGCTTAGATTTTAAGCACGATCGCTCCGTGTGTAGCCCCCTCAGCGATAGCGATGCGCAGCCCCGCGCATCGCTATCGCTGCTGCTAGATTGGCCTGCATGCAGGCCAATCTAGCTGGTCACTTACTTCACCCGCTGGGTGAAGTGAGCGGCCCCCCCGTCTCCCCCCGCACGCTCAGCACAGATCGCGCTGTGCTGAGCGCCGGGAGAGATGTGTGCTGAGCGGTTCGCTCAGCACACATCTCTCTGCCATCGGCCAGTGAGTACTGGCCTTTACATAGGCTGCAGCAATTCACAATTGGCTGCATGCACTTTGTTCCCCAAGAGGCTGTAAACAGACAATTTATTAAGGCATGGGGCCTCTGCTTTACCTGTAAACATGCTGCGATCTTCATGGGAACCTCTGATTGTTCACCTGTTGCCATTATGATTAAGGTGAATGTCTGCACTTTCACCCTGACCCAATGGTGCATCTATAATTGGTGCAGCAAGCACATGGACTCCATGATCCAGGGGGGTCCACAGTACACACCCAGCACCCATATATTATACTCTCCAAAGCCTGTGTCTGGAAAAATGGCGCAGCAGGCATTTTCCATGAGACCTGAGCATGTGCAATAGACTCTAGCACAGTACCAGAGTACAATAGAAGAGTGGGCCCCTGGAGGATGCACTGAGGGGGCCACATACCTGTTTGACTGTTTGCCTGCCCATGCACTGCAATTTGCTTATGCTTGTACTACAGCACCATCTTTCCGGTGATTCCGCTATTCTCTGTTCACTTTCTAACATGTTTCACCCTGCTGGACTTTGTCAGAGGACTCCAGTGGGGTATAACATGTTAGAAAGTGATCTGGAATCCATCAGGCTAGCTGAAATGATCCCTGAAATGCTCATGGCTCATCAGTGCCATAACTAGACATTTTAGCACTGTGTGCAAGAATCAGCATCGGTTTCATCCCATATACAAAACAGGGCCAGTATGCGCCATAGGCGCGCCCTAAAATTATAGGGGTGTGGCTTCATGGGGAAGGGGCATGGCCACCGAGCTCCCTTTTACATAATACTGTAGGCAGAGCTCCCTTTTACACATTACGTCAGATAGAGTCCCCTTTTACACAGTACGGCAGGTAGAGCCCCCTTTTACACAGTATGGCAGGTAAGGTCCTCTTTTACACAATACAGCAGGTAGAGTACCCTTTTACACAGTACAGCAGGTAGAGTCCCCCTTTTACACATTAGGCAGGTAGAGTCCCCCCTTTACACATTAGGTGGGTAGAGTCCCCCTTTTACACATTGGGCAGGTAGAGCTCCATTTTACACACTACGGCAGGGAGAGTCCACCTTTTTACACATTACAGCAGGCAGAGTCCCCTTTTTACACATTATGGTATCAGAGCACCCCTTTTACACATTCCGACAGTGGAGTCCCCTTTTTTACACATTAGGCAGGCAAAGTACCCCTTTTTACACATTATGGTGGCAGAGTACCCCTTTTACATATTACGGCGGCAAAGTCTCCCTTTTATACATTACGGCGGCAGAGTCCCCCTTTTTACACATTCTGGCAGGCAGAATCCCCCTTTTTACACATTAGGCAGGCAGAGTCCCCCTTTTTTACACATTATGGCAGCAGAGTCCCCCTTTTTTACACATTACGGCAGGCAGAATCCCTCTTTTTTACACATTAGGCAGGCAGAGTCCCCCATTTTACACATTATGGCAGCAGAGCCCCCCCTTTTTACATATTAAGCAGGCAGAGTCCTTTTTTATACATTAGGCAGCAGAGTCCCCTTTTTTTACATATTATGGCAGCAGAGCCCTCTTTTTTACACATTAGGCAGGCAGAGTCCCCTTTTTACACATTAGACAGACAGATTCCCCTTTTTACACATTAGGCAGGCAGAGTCCAAGAGAGAGAGTGGGGGAGCGCAAGAGAGAGAGAGAGAAAGAGAGAGAGAGTGTATTATACTTAATTGTGAGTACCCTTTTACACAGTACAGCAGGTAGAGTCCCCCTTTTACACATTAGGCAGGTAGAGTCCCCCTTTTACACATTAGGCAGGTAGAGTCCCCCTTTTACACATTAGGCAGGTAGAGCTCCATTTTACACATTACGGCAGGGAGAGTCCACCTTTTTACACATTATGGTATCAGAGCACCCCTTTTACACATTCCGACAGTGGAGTCCCCTTTTTTACACATTAGGCAGGCAAAGTACCCCTTTTTACACATTATGGTGGCAGAGTCCCCGTTTTACATATTACGGCGGCAAAGTCCCCCTATTATAAATTACGGCGGCAGAGTCCCCCTTTTTACACATACTGGCAGGCAGAATCCCCCTTTTTACACATTAGGCAGGCAGAGTCCCCCTTTTTTTACACATTATGGCAGCAGAGTCCCCCTTTTTACACATTACGGCAGGCAGAATCCCTCTTTTTTACACATTAGGCAGGCAGAGTCCCCCATTTTACACATTATGGCAGCAGAGCCCCCCCTTTTTACATATTAAGCAGGCAGAGTCCTTTTTTATACATTGGGCAGCAGAGTCCCCTTTTTTTACATATTATGGCAGCAGAGCCCCCTTTTTTACACATTAGGCAGGCAGAGTCCCCTTTTTACACATTAGACAGACAGATTCCCCTTTTTACACATTAGGCAGGCAGAGTCCAAGAGAGAGAGTGGGGGAGAGCAAGAGAGAGAGAGAAAGAGAGAGAGAGAGAGAGAGTGTATTATACTTAATTGTGACCAGCTGGCAGGCCTCTCCTCCTTCCCACCCTATGCTGCGCACTTCTTGAAAAGGAATGGATGGAATGCCTGCCTGAGTCCGCCTCTTCCCCAGCAGCTCCTCGCAGCGCAGGGCAGGATGCAGGGCAGTGTGGGAGACTGAGTAAGCTGGGAGAGAAATAGGACGTCTCTCCTGAGTTGAAGAAGGTGGTGATCCGGCTTCCAGAGGCAGACACTCTTGTTCCGGGAGCCGGCAGTGCTCCCGAGTCCCTTGCAGCAGCGGCAGCGGGAAACAGGTTGCGGTGGGAGTGAGTTGTGAGTCGGACTGGAGATAGCGGTTGTGCGGATAAGGGGTGTGCTGCCAGATGGTGCACCCTCAGTGCATTTGCGTTGTGGGAAAGGCACCATTTGTGCACACCTAGTTATGGCCCTGCAGCTCACTAACAGCACCAACCTAATCAGACCTGTACAGCAACCATATGGCTACCAGCACCTTTCTACAGGTGCATAAGACTATCGCTCAACACACTACAGACCATGCTCTATGGCTTTCAGGCTAATCCAAACACCACCGTTCACGCCACTTTCTTCAGTAGTGGCTCTTGCCATGGGCAAGCAGGCTTTTTGCCCTGGGCACCGTTGTCCCGAGGGTGCTGCTGCCGCCATGGCAGGAGCCGCTAATGGTGCCGTGTGGTGCGCCTGACGTCATCGCGCACCGCACGGCATTGTGGGAGCAGCAGTAGACACTAGAGGTCATAATTGACCTCTAGTGTCTGTGCGGTGCTATGAGACATTATGATGTCTCTCCCATAGATCCGAGGAGCAGTGCCGGCGGCTGGAGACGGAGGACAGCAGAGGTCGGGAAGCAGGAGCGGGGCTGGTGAGTATTTTTTTATTTTTTGTGTAAGCGGTGCTACAGGGGGCATTAATAATGGGGGCATAGCTACAGGGTGCACAGTACTGGGGGCATAAATAATAGGGGCACAGCTACAGGGGGTATTTATACTGGGGGCACAGTACTGGGGGCAGAACTACTGGGGTCAAAACTACTGGGGGCACAGCTACAGGGGCACAGGACTGGGGGCAAAACTACTGTGGGCAAAGCTACAGGGGGCACAGTACTAGGGGCACAGCTACTGGGGGCACAACTACTTGGGCCAGAACTATAGGGGGCACAGCTACAGGGGGCATAACTGTGACCTCGCCCCCTCCCAATGAAGCCACGCTATTTTTTTACACGCTTCTACAGCACACACTATCTCTGTTTTACCTGTCAGGGGGGAAGGAAACTTTCGCCCTTGGCGCCACAAGGTCTAGAACCAGCCCTAACTAAAGCGACTCCTCCACCGATAGCCGGGGGCAGATATAAAAGAAGCATCTATTTGAACAGAGTCTCATCCTAGGCACAGCATCTGCAGGAAACTGGGAAGCACCACCGGAGACATAATTGTGCCGCATGCAGAGGCATCATCAGCCAGGTACTGTAACCATGGTCAGTGGTAATATGGCCGCATAAGAGCCAAGGGAAGCATTATTTCTGAGCGTGAACAAATGGGCCGATCTTACCATTAAGAATTCTGCGGGACGCTACTAAAAGCTACTAATACCTATCTTTCTACTGAATTGAATTGTCAGAACGTACCTGAAATGCAAAATATCACTGTGGTATCTTACAAATCACCATTAACACCTGGAACTATATGAACATATGGCAGTATTTAACCTCATCATCTTCGAATTTCAGTGATAATATTTTCTCATCTACCTGTATATCATATTGCACTATTGTTTGATGCAATTTTCCCTATGGTATATGCACCTCTTGGAAAATATTTGTAATAATTGCACTAGGAATATTTTATGTGTGATATTTTTAAATGTGTTTAATATTGTTGCTCTCATTAGGGGGTACTCCAAATCAAGTAATTGTTTTAATATTGTGTATCTATGTAAAAATGTGAGCATTAGAATAAATATTTTGATTGCCTCCATTGTATTACCACAGTTCCCAGCACCAGTGCCGTAACTAGACATTTTAGCGCTGTGTGCAAGAAGCAGCATTGGCGTCCCCCACATATTTAAAACAGGGCCAGTGTGCGCCTTCGGTGCGCGCAAAAAATATAGGGGAGTGGCTTCACGGGGAAGAGGCATGGACACAAAATAATACCAATTCCTATTACGCAGTACAGTAGTCTCCATTATTCAAATTATGCCGCACAGTAGTGCCCCTTACACACATTACACCGGGTAGGGCCCCTTTTACACATTACGCTAGGTAGAGCCTCTGTCACACATTACTGCAGGTAGAGTCCCCTTTTGCACGTTATGACAGGCAGAGCCCCCTTTTACACATTGCAGCAAGCAGAGCCCCCTTTTACACAGTATGGCAGGTAAAGTACCCCTTTTTACACATTATGGCAGCAGAGTACCCCTTTTTACACATTACAGCAGCAGCGTCCCCCTTTTTACACATTATGGCAGCAGAGTCCCCCTTTTTACACATTACGGCACCGTGGACCCCTTTTTACACATTACAGCAGCAGAGTCCTCTTTGTACACATTACAGCAGCAGAGTCCCCTTTTTACACATTACAGCAGCAGAGTCCTCTTTTTATACATTACGGCAACATGGACCCTTTTTACACATTACTGCAGCAGAGTCCCCATTTTTACACATTAAGGCAGCAGTCCCCCATTTTACACATTACAGCAGCAAAGTCCTCTTAAACACATTGCAGCAGCATGGTCCTCTTTGTGCACATTACAGCAGCAGAGTCCTCATGTTTACACATTAAGGCAGCTGTCCCCATTTTTACACATTACAGCAGCATAGTACCCTTTTCTTTTTACACATTACAGCAGCAGAACCCGTATGGGGGTGGGGGGGGGATTAGAGAGAGAATGATTGTGAGTGTGTGTCGAATCCCCAAGTCAGATCCTGCTCCCCCTAATCTGCCAGCCCAGCTACCTGTTTTTGCATCACACACAGCCTGCTCCCCCTCGGGGATCTGACACCGCGATCTCTCATCCCCGGCGGCTGCTGCAGGTCTCAGGAGGAGCCAGGGGAGAGGCGGGGAGGATCCCCCCTTCTCCTCTCATGCTGACAAAATGTCTCTGTTCTGGCCGCAGTCCGAGCGGCATACTTTGAGAAGCTGGCGGCAGCAGAGCAGCAGCGGCAGGGCTTCCTTGTAGAGCGGCGGCCGGCGGGAGTATCAGTGTACCAGCAGCCATGCGGGTGTGCTGGCAGATGGTGCGCCTTCAGTGCATTTGCGCTGTGGGCAAGGCACCATCGGCACACACCCAGTTACGCCCATGCCCAGCACCACTATATTTTACCACATTAAGCTCTACAGAATAATGTATGCTCAAATTTTACTAAACTTTAATAGAATATTGAACTGAAGGTATCATTTATCTATTTATGACTTTTCGAAAGGCATTGACGGCTTCAGAGATGTTTGAACATTCAAACACACACAAAATCAGAGTAAAAATATGTATTAAACTGATTTTTATAATCTTCAGATTAAACTTCAGCAAACAAAAATGTAACATCTGTCACACCACATTGACAAGCCATATCTAGGAAATCATATAAAAACCACTACGTGTCTTAATCTGGTCACCTGGGAAATTCCCAGTGTTTTAAATGAGTTCAAAGTACAGATAGTTTCCTCTGTAGAAAATATGCTTAGAGCCATAGGCTGATGACAGAAGAGATCATTTTTTTTTTTTGTTCCTTTTGTATTTTTGTTGTGTTTTAAATTCTGCAGAATGCATCACTCCTCAAACCAGTATGTTTTGTTTCTAGGTAAATGTTTGGAAGTCTTAGCAGTCACCTGGTTACTTATTAAGAAACTAGGCATTTACAGTATTTCAGCAATTTATCTTCTTTGTGCCTGCTACTGTATATTTAGCCTTATTTAAAAGAACTTAAGTCAGAATTCTTGTTGCATGAGCAAAACAGCCCCAAGGTGTTAGAAATGGCAAGGTTCACTGGTGAAAGTGGGTGTGAAGCGATGAACATGAGTGATATTTAGCTCAGTGGGGTCATTAGTTCCTAGTACTGTGGCAGCCCAGAGTGCAAACTACTGTATGTCTGCTTTCCACACGCTGTACCCTTGCTTGTAACTTACAGTATACTGATTGGATGTTCTAAGTAAGTATTAAAAAAGTTTCAACATTTGCCCAACCTCTCCATATACAGCAGTATATATTTACATAATATTTATTATAATATATAGAAATGTCAAACAGAAGACATGGCGACCTGTTGACTCCAGTTCATACTTGCCTACCCTCCCAGAAATGGCCAGAAGGCTCCCGAAAATCGTGTGGCCCTCCTGTCCCCCGGAAAGGTGGGCAGGCCTCCTGTTTTCCCTCTCAGCCCCGCCGCAGCCCTCCTCAGCCGCCCACACCAGGAACAGAAGGGCGGTCCGAGGGGATCCAATGATGCGATTCGGGTTGAATCGTATCATCGTAGCTCCGCCCCCCGCTATACAGTGCCTATTTTCTCAGCACTGTATAGCGGGGGGGAGGGAGCCACGAAAACACTGCGCACTTCTCCGAATTCATGCCCCCGGATGGACCGCATTGACTCTGACCACGCCCCCGAACAGCCCATCATGCTGCCGGCCACGCCCCCATGTGCCTACAACGCAAAGTAGGGGGCAGCAAAGTAGGCAATTATGCTCCAGTTGCTGACTAGAAAAAAAAGAGTCCCCTACGTGCAGGGCTACAACAAATGGAGAATATTAGGTGATTTGTTCCTGAACTGCAGAATTTAAAAACAAACTTGTTGATAGATAAAAGTATAGCTCCAGTACATCTGTGTCTCTCTCTGTGTGGGGAGATGAAGAGGAGGGTTTGGTCTCATTACAGTAAAAAATCTTATAATCTGTGAAATCTAATGTTCTGTTTATGCATTGCAATGTTCACAGCTTCCTGTTGCTAGCTAAACTGGCTGTAGTCAAACACAAATTATAAAAGCAATCTGCAGTGACACATTTTCTCATCCTCCACAATATCAAACTTTGAAGGCAGACACCACAAATATGTGTAACACCCTTTCTCCCACCACAGAAGGAGTGGCATACTTGCCTACTTTTGAAAACTAGTTTCAGGAAAATTCCAGACGGCAGCAGAATACGCTGCACAAAGCGCGGCGCGCCGTTGAAGGGGGGGGTGTCATGCTTTGCCCAAAGTGCATGTTGAGGATTACCTATAGGCGTATTTATTGCCACTCAGGGGTGTGTCCTGCAATACTATGATGAGTGTGAATCCGCACCAGTACCATGTAAGTGTGTGAATATTAGAATGATATGTTAACCAATATGTGAGCAGTTTACAACACAATTTCAGAACTGCTTTTTGATTGGTGGTGCTCCCAGGAAATTTGTAGATGAACTACATTGAAGATAAGAGAAAAGACAAAAAACCCTTTTTTGGGAGCACTCTTGATTATTGAATAGGTGTGATGTAAATGGAGATGTCAGTAATTAAAACTTAACCTTTAATTGATCCTTGTATAAAAAATTATAAAAATGTAAAAATATGATAATTGGCAATCAAATGATGCTACTAATAGGAGGATCTTGTAGACCTTTTTAGCATATGTGGTACAAGATCGTTATGTAGGTGAAAATATGTATATATACCTTGGATAACTTCACCAGTTATGGTAAGGGACGAAAAGTGCAAGCAAATGATGGTCAAATCTAGGGATGGTGTCTGACTGTGGAAAAATAATTTTTTTAAAAGAAAGAAAGAGAAAAAGAGAGGGAAAGAAAAGGAAAAGTGATGAAGGTCTCCTTGGAAAATGGCCCACTGCACCTGGTATTCTCAGGAGGTTCCCCTTCCTAGTACTGACCAGGCCATACCTGCTTAGCTTCCGAGATCGGACAAGATCGGGCGTATTCAGGGTAGTATGGCCGTGGGCCGTTTGTTGAAGGAGAAGAGATTACCACTTCTGCTGTCTGTACTATATATAAATCAAAACTGTTGATAGTTCGAAATTGTATTTCCAGATGAGAGAGTGTATAAGGGATAGAAAATTGAAGCAAGCGTTTGGAGAGGGACAGGAATGTGAATACTGAATATGGATTTTTTGTGAAAATTAAGGGATCCTGAAACCTGTCTTCTCACAAAGTATATAGACTAGTAGTGCTCTAATAGAACTGGTTCAATAGGAGCTGAAAGCTGGCTCAATATTAACAATAAAGTGACAGTGCAGGAATAAATGAATGAATGAAAAATGAATAATTAATTAATACTGGCTCAATGGGAGCTGAATGCTGGCTCAATATTAACAATAAAGTGACAGTGTGTCCTGCAATGGCAGGTGAAAATTAGTACTAAAAGCAGCACACAAAAAAAGGGTAATACTACAGGTACACTAGAGTAATAATACAGGTGCACTAAATTATGATACTGTGTACATTTTTGAGAAGAAACGGACAGTATATTACACATTACACCCAGTAGGGTGATCTTCAGTATGCCGACTGACGGGATCCCGGCGCACAGTATACCGGCGCCGGGATCCCGACAGCCGGCATACCGACACTTATTCTCCCTCGTGGGGGTCCACGACCCCCCTGGAGGGAGAATAAAATAGCGTGGCACGCGTAGGGGCTCATTTGCGCTCGCCACACTGTCGGTAAGCCGGCGGTCGGGCTTCCGGCGCCGGTATGCTGGTCGCCGGGAGCCCGATTGCCGGCATACCGTAGTGAACCCCACCCAGTACACACAGCACCATAATACATTATATTATACACAGCCCCCTCCCCATATTGTACTCAGTACCACTTAACATTACATTATACATAGCCCCAGTCAGTGCCTTAACTAGACATTTTTTTTTAGCACTGTGTGCAAGAAACAGCATCAGTGCCCTCCTATAAAAAAACTGGGCAAGTGCGTGCCATAGGCGAATGCGCGCCAAAAATTTAGGGGCATGGCTTTATGAGGAAGTGGCGTGGCCACAGACCTCCCTTTTGCAGATTACGGCAGGCAGAACTCCATTTTACACATTATGGCAGCAGAGTCCCCCTTTTTTACACATTACAGTATTATAGCCCCCCCTTTTTTTTTTACACATTAGGCAGGCAGAGTCTCCTTTTTTTACACATTACAGCAACAGAGCCCCCCTTTATTACACATTAGGCAGGCAGAGTTCCCCTTTTATTTTTACACATTACAGCAGCAGAGTCCCCCTTTTTACACATTAAGCAGGCAGAGTCCCCTTTTTTACACATTACAGCAGCATAGTCCCCCTTTTTTACACATTAGGCAGCAGAGTCCCCTTTTTTACACATTACGGCAGACAGCGTCCCCCTTTTTTACACATTAGGCAGCAGAGTCCCCTTTTTTACACATTACAGCAGCATAGTCCCCCTTTTTTACACATTAGGCAGCAGAGTCCTCTTTTTTACACATTACGGCAGACAGCATCCCCCTTTTTTACACATTAGGCAGCAGACTCCCCTATTTTACACATTACAGCAGCATAGTCCCCCTTTTTTACACAGTGCGGCAGGCAGTCCCTTTTTTTTTTTTTTTTTACACATTATGGAAGGCAGTCCACCTTATTTACACATTATGGCATCCGGGAGAGAGAGAGACTCACCTCTGACAAGCCGGCATGCCTCTCCTCTTCCCGCCCTACGCTGCACTCTTCGCAGCACAGGGCATTGTGGGTGGGCTGGGGGCGGGCTGGGAGAGACATCATCTCTCCCAGCATATAGGAAGGCAGCGGAGGGGGGATCTGCAGCGCTGCCTGGCTACCTAGGTGAGAGTAGCGGTAATGGTGGGGGGAGGAGGGCTGGACCCCGCAGTGCGACGGAGCAGCCAGGTGGGTGTTGGCGGTGGTCCTGCGCCTCCAGTGGCACACACCTCGTTACGGCCCTGGCCCCAGTTCCCCATATTACAGCCAGCACACACAGACCCATATTACATTATACAAAGACCCACTCCCTCATATTACAGCCAGTACACACAGTACCATATTACATTACATTATACATAGCCCCAGTCCCCCATATTACAGCCAGTACACCCGGACCCATATTATATTAAATCATACACAGCCTACACAGTCCCCCCAATATTACACAGAGTAGCACATTACAATTCACACAGCCCTCCTCCCCAATATCACAGATAGTACACAGCACCATATTACATTATATGATACACAGCACCCCCTCCCCCTTATTACAGAAAGTACCATATATCATTATATCATGCACAGCACACACACCCCTCCCCCGACCACATTATACACATCCCCCCTTTCTCATAAAACCCCCAGCACTTACAGCACCCACCTGGCCATTGCTGCTCCTTCCTGTGAAGAGCAGGAGCGGGGCCGGGACAGTGTGGTGGAGGGAGGTAGCACTGGGCAGGCACATGAGGAGGAGCAGGAAGATGTAAGCTGGGCTGTGCGTTACACGCAGCCCTGTGAGTGTGGTGGGCGGGGCCAGCAGCAGTGAAGCAGGGCACTGGCTGTCGGTAGACCAGCTGCTCTGCTGTTTATGCTCCTGCCTCCGCTCAGCCTGCTGGCTGTGTGTGCACAGCAGGAGTCAGGACGGCCACCGCGGCTGTGACCCCTTACGTGCAGGCCACGCCCCCCGCATTTCCGGACTCACGCATGCATAGTCCGGATTTACAGGGAGCTAATTTAAAAACCGGGAGGACAGGCAAGGTTTGCGGGGCAGCGGGAGGCTCATTGAAAAATCGGGAGCCTCCCGCTGAATGCGGGAGGGTAGGCAAGTCTGAGGAGTGGTATGAATTTAAATGTGATTCTAAAGTCACACACTTGCAGTGGGAGTTTCTACCTTCATACTTAAGGTGAGCTGCCATTGTCTAGTTGCACACTGGGGATAATTCAGATCTGATCGCTGCTGTGCGTGTTCACACAGCAGCGATCAGGACTGAAGTGGGCATGCGCCGGCAGCTGTCTTAGCCCTGCGATCACCTCTTACTGATTGACAGGTAGAGGTGGCCGCTGGGCCGGCGGCGTTTGGCCGCCATTTAGGGGGCGCGGGCCGGGCAACGCAGTTTGCAGCCACACACTATATATATCTGCTCAGTAACTCACAATGCTGATTATTTCTCTGACAATTATTTTGCAAGCGTCATATCCAGGATTAGAACCCACAACCTATTTTAACTATATGAAGTTAAGTGTAATTGTCAGAGAAGTAACTTCATATAGTTAGAATTCTCATGCTTCCTGTACAGGAGCAGAAAGCTCCATCAGTAAGGCGTCTGCTTCCAGTGTAATAGGTCGCGGGTTCCAGAGGAGGAACTACCGCCAGTGCAACCAGTGCGTTGCACTGGGGCCCGCCTCTGTCCAGGGGCCCAAAGCATGTAATGAGTCAAACTGACTCATTACATGCCGCTGTGTGCTGCGGGCAACCGCTGCCCGCAGCACACAGCCGCCCGGAGAGGAGAGGAGCGCAGCGGTACGGGGGAGAAGGAGGAGGAGGGAGGTGGAGGAGGGAGCCGCAGCAGCGCTGTGTTATTGGTGGAGGCGCTGCTGCTCCTCTGCTTCACTATAGGCTGTCTTCCTAGAACAGCCTATAGTGAAGCAGAGGGGCAGTAGCAGCAGCGCCTCCACCAATAACACAGCGCTGCTGTGGCTCCCTCGTCCACCTCCCTCCTCCCCCTTCTCTCCTGCCCGGGAATCGTGACCAGAAGCTGCACCGAGGAGCCTGAGCCAGTGGAGAGGGTAAGTATAATCTTTCTTTCTTTCTTTCTTTCTTTCTTTCTTTCGCCTGCCGCAATGTGTAAAAATGGTGAATCTGCCGCAATGTGTAAAAAGGGGGAATCTGCCTGCCGCAATGTGTAAAAATGGGGAATCTGCCTGCCGCAATGTGTAAAAATGGGGAATCTGCCTGCCGCAATGTGTAAAAATGGGGAATCTGCCACCGGTCGCTAGTTCCGCCACTGGCGGGTTCTAATCCTGGGTATGATGCTTGTAAAATGTGTTTCTGTAGTAAAGCGGGTGTGACTTGTAAGGTGCAGGGAGGAAAAGATAGCAATGGCTGTCAATTAATTTAATTAAATGGTGTCGCTGGACACACGGAACTGGATGAGATGCGTCCCCGTTCAGAGAAGGAGCCGGCGGCAGCTGACTCCGTTGTCTCCCACAGTTACGCCTCTGTGCCACATTGATAATTAATTGTCTCTGATTTGACTTTGTTACATATCCTTGTCAGCATACACTAAACTGAATCGGTTAATCCATTTTTGCTCATGTGCAGCTTCAGTGAAAGCTTGTACGGCTGCACAGTCTGCAGCCCCTAGAAGCACATTAAAGCCAAACGAATCAGCACAGGGGGCCTGACTCATGCTTGTACATAAAGCAACAAAGCAAGCAACTGGGCAAAACAATATTGCACTGCAGGAGGGTCAGATGTAACATATGCAGAGAGATTTAGATTTCGGTGGGGTATGTTCAAACTGAAATCTAAATTGTAATGTAAAAATAAAGCTGTCTAACATTTGTGGGCTACATGCAAAAAGCTGCCAGTATTTACCCTGCACAGAAAAAATCGAAATGTATTTACTCCCCTTGTATCACAACATGGTTTGTTCCAGACGCAAAGGGCCTAATTTAGATCTGATCGCAGCTGTGTGTTTTCGCACAGTGGCGATCATATTCAAACTGCGCATGTGTATGCACCGCAGTAAGTCGGTGCGTCGGACGGCTACAACGGGCTTTGCCGGTCAGCGATGGGATAGTGCAAAGGATCCATTTGCACGGGCGGTCGCAAGGTAATTGACAGGAAGAGGCCGTTTGTGGGTGGTAACTGACCTTTTTCAGGGGGTGTCCAGAAAAACGCAAGCGGACTCAAGCGTTTTCAGTTTGCACTGGATAAGTAAGTCCTGGGCTGCGCACAGACTGCACAAACTGATTTTTGTGCAGCTCTGCAACACATGCGATCTCACACTTGCACAGTGATTATACCCTCCCCCTGTAGGTGGCGACTATCTGATCGCAGGGCAGCAATAAACGCAGCCCAGCAATCAGATCTGAATTAGGCCCAAAGTTACTTGCTTTTTTTTTTTCTACACTTACAAACATGAATCAGGCCCAGTGTGAGATTCCTGCTGGAAGCTCTTATTGCTAATTGCACTCTGGACTGGCAGTCCCACAGTGGGAGAAGTTTCCTCTCTCTGAAACTGCCAGCCCTGTGTGAGATGAGCACAAAGAGCTTCCAATCGGAAGCCACTACATGGCCAAGCCCATCTCCTGCTCCCTACCTGATCATACAGGGAGTGGAGTCGGGAGCCAGAGGCAGAGCCATGTGCCGGATGCTGGGCGGGAGCTCACTGGGGGTGGCAGAGCAGTGGCGGATTTTCACTGGGTAAAATCTGCCACTGCTCACTTGTATTCTTCTCATTGACGAAGTCTCTTTTCACTTGTGCGTTTATGGGAAGGAAGTCTTGATTTACCAGGTGGTTACTCTTGGAACCCCTTTCATCTGACACAAGACACACTAACTCAACTGCTCAGACAGCAAAGAAAAACAATCGTGTTTTATCAAAAGGAAATAACAAGCAAGAGGCGGTGATGACCAGAATATGGATAGAAGCTAACAGAAGCTAAGGAAGGTAACATTTTTACTGCAGACAATACATAATGGCAGTAATGTCCACCTGAGCAATAATGTTATATGCATGTTTCAGCCTCTCACTCTCTGAGGAAGCCCACCACTGTATACTTCTATAGCAACAAAAAGATTCAAAGCACCTGCAGTCCTATCTTGCTGTAGTGGGATGTAGTTAATATCCCAGCAGTCACCATCCCGACTAACAGAATACCGACAACGGGATCCTGATGGTCAGAAGGTAGGTAGGTACTAGTTAGGGTTAGGCTGTGTGGGGGGGAGCTTAGAGTTAGGCTGTGGGGGTGTTTAGGGTTAGGCTGCAAAGGGGGAGTGGTTAGGCTGCAGATAGGGTGAGGTAAAATTAGGGTCAGGAATAGGGTTAAAATACTCACCAAGATCCATTGGGATATTGAATGTCAGAATGCTGCCATAGGCTGCCGGGATATCAATACCATCTCCCTGTAGCAGAGCACCAATCTGTGGAGACCTATTCCATATATTAAGCAGGAGCAATTTGGGATATTCACAACCACTTTCTCTTCTACAACACACTGCAAATCACCCATTAATAACATGTTGGGAATGTGTGTGCAGTTTTTGTGTATGCAGAATACTGTATACACCAGTGGTTGTAACTCAGGCATTGACCAGTCCAGTGGCTTATCCAGGTAATATGGTTTATTTAGCACAATTTAAGGTACAGCCATACTCACTGTTACACTGCTGGGTTATCAGATGGAGCAGAGCAGGGTTGTAGACAGACCATCAGCCGGTGGCTGTCACTTGTCTCAGGTAGCAGTTTAGGGCTTTGGAACAGTGTTAATAGTGGGGTGAAGTCATGGATCTCAGGAACTATGAGGAGGATTTACCATGTCACTTATACACAGAATGACAAGATGGCAGCTACACTATCGGCGGCGATCTTGGTTAGGGAATAAAGCATCGCTAGAGGTTCCATATTGTTGGATAGTGAGAGCAAGATTCAGACCTGATCGCTGTTGTGTGAAATCGTATAGCGGCTGATTATCGAATGACTGCGCATGCGTATGTACCACAAAACACAGGCGTGACGCCAAACAGCGACAGAATGGTGCAAAAATGTAAATCACTAGGCGTACGCAAGGTGATTGACAGGAAGTGGACATTTGTGGGTAATAACTGCCCATTTTCTGGGAGTGTCAGGAAAAGTGCAGGCGTTCCCAAGTGTTTTCTGGGAGGGTGTGTGACATCAGCTCATGCCCCGAACAGCCTGTTTCTATCGCACTGTAGGAGTAAGTCCTGGGCTATGCACAGAATGGAAAAATCAGTCGATGGTGAGTGAGTTACGAATGGATTTACAGCTGTCCGCTGTCTGGCAAAGTTTTTGTATGTCGTACGCATGCATTTGCACACTTGCACGGGGCGGGTTTTCACTGCCCCACTACAAGCATCTTACACAAACTTTCAACCAAAGCTCTATTGTAGCAACCTGCAAAAAAAGTGAGGTAAGACATATAAAAGAAGAACACACGCGGCGAGATGTAAGGGAGACCAAGATCGCCGGAGATACGGGTTCCGGCCGATCTCAGACATTTTTTTTACAGGGACAATCACTTATAAAGGCACGGTTTTTGCCATGTAAATGATTGTCGCTTTAAATTTTTTTCCAAGATTGGCCAGCAACCCGCTCTTTCGGCGATCTTGGACTCAATTACATCTCACCAATAATATCAGATAACTTTGGTTGGCCTTTTCATTGGAACTTTCGCAAAGTCCATCTTACTGGCAACACAGGCCTCAGCAACACTCTCTTGACTCAAAACATTTAAACTGTTGTCACTGTCATGATGCTTGATGTCTCTAGTACTTTGGACTCCTAAGTTCTGAAAAGTCTATTTGCTATTTTAGACTTCCATTCACACCAACGAGTCTTTGACTTTTACTTTTTGGCTCTCCTGAGGTAGACAATATCAAATACTTGTGTAATCCTCATCATACAAGGATGGTTCAATAAATAAGGTAACAAGACCCCTCATTGTGTACATGATGGTATCAACATACACCAACAAGTTGGTGATGAATTTCATCTGTTGATGTGCCCATTAGACGCAGAAATCTGATCACACTATGCACCTCAATGGCATGAAGGACCCACAGGTGGAATAAAACTATAAGCGTTTCCTGAAGGGTAGCTATAGAGAGGGAGAAATAAGGACAAGATAGAGAGAGATGAGGATGAGAGAGATGAGATAGAGATAGTGATATGAGGACAAGAGAAAGAGAGAGATATGGATGAGAGAGAGAGAGATGAGGTCGAGAGAGAGATGAAGACAAGAGAGAGGTGAGGACTAGATAGATGATGATAAATAAAGAGATGAGGACAAGAGAGAGAGTTGAGGACAAAAAAGGAAGACAACAGAGAGATGAGGACAAGAGAGAGATGAGAATGAGAGAGAGATGAGGATGAGAGAAATGAGGATGAGAGAGAGAGGTAGATTAAAGAGAGAAGAGGACAAGAGAGAGAGAGTTGAGGACAAGAAAGGAAGACGAGAAAGAGAGATGGAGAGATGAGGACGATAGAGAGACAGAGTTGAGGATGAGAGAGAGAGATGAGAATAAGAAAAAGATGAGGATGAGAGAGAGAGATGAAGATGAGAGATATGTCAGCATGGGACAACAATTAATAGTGAATTATGTCAATAATTGAGCTTACCTATAGTGTGAAAGGGCACAGTATGGATGACCAGCTAGTATAGGGAAATGTCAGCACTCTTCCATGGTGCTGAGGAGATATACAATAATGTCAGATATACAGTGGATTAGGACACCAGTATTATTCCGGGATCCAGTCTGAAGATCGATACTGTCTAGGTCGACAATGTTTAAGCCAACCACTATAGGTCGACAGTCACTAGGTCGCCAGGGTTGGAAGGTCGCCAGGGTTTCTAGGTCGACAGGTCAAAAGGTCAACATGAGTTTTTCACATTTTTTTCTTTTTTTAAACTTTTTTTTACTTTTTCATACTTAACGATCCATGTGGACAACGATTGGAACGGTAATCTTTGCCCGAAGCATGCGAGTGGACACGGTGCACTAATTCGGCTTCCCGGTCACTGTACACAGAAAATGACAGAATTCTTACTATATGAAGTTATGTCTAATTGTCAGAGAAGTAACTTCATATACAGTAGTTAGAATACTATTATTTCCTATACAGGAGCAAGCAGCTTCAGTGGTCGACCTAACATTGTCGACCTAGAAGGGCTACTTTTGCGGACCACAGAAGTGTCATTGGTCTCCCCTTACTATGACAGAGGGTGGGGCTTGGAGTCACTGGTGCCCACTGGGGAATAACCCACCTCCGTGAAAGTCCAGTCCGAGCCTGATGTCCAATGACACATACAGTGTTTTGTTTGCATATCAAAGTCCAACATTTCTGTAACTTGTATTGTCTCTTTAAATTCATCATCATTTGACTTGACTGCTCAGAAATATAAGCAATGTTCTACTGATGCTCTATTCCATATCTTGTCAAGAATTGTTCCACTTCTCTGTTGAGATACTCTGGTCTGTTATCAGATCTCAAAACTTTGAGTCTGCAGACTGGTTCTCTACATGTCTTTTGTAATCTGCAATTTTCTGTTATTTCATATTTTCCCTTTATGAGGTATATGTGAGTCATTCTTGTAAAGTCATCTTTAAATGTCATAAAGTATTTGTATCAACTAACATAATTTACTTCCATTGGTCCACATGCATCTGAATGTACTATTTCAAGTAGTTGACTTTGGAAACATTTGATGACTCCAAATATGTTTTCCAAACATGCAGCTTTCACGCACAGCTTTCTCTTTATTGACATTCTGGTGACCATCCTGTTCTGCAGCTTTTGAACACTGTCATATCCAAGGTGACCAAATCTTCTATGTCAGAGTTCCAATGACTGTTACTCACTTGTCATCATTGCATAGCAGTGCTGTGTATCAAGGACATACAATTGCTGGCATCTTGTGCCTGTAGCAATAATTTCCCCACTTCTGTTTCTTACAATGCACTTTTTCTTGCAAATTGAACTCTGAGGCCTTTTTTGCTCTATGACATGGATGGCTATAAGATTTGTTCCCATTTCTGGTACAAAGAATACATTTTAGATTTCTGAAACTTTTGTTCTTGATCCAGTTCTCAACCCACGCAAGTACAGGGAGAATATACAAACTCCACACAGTTAGAGCCATGGTGGGAATTGAACCCATGACCTCAGTGCTGTAAGGCAGTAATGCTAACCATTACACCATCCGTACTGCCCCAATATGACTCTTAAAGTAATCATTTAGCTAGTGTAATTGCTTTTAATCCTAGTTCAGCCCTTCAACCTTTACCATCATCAACAGGCAGTACTTCCTGGTCGCTAATGGACATCTGCCAAATTATGACCACTCAACAACATATCAGTCATGTTTCTATTGAGACATTAAAAGACAAAAAAAGAATTCCCGTGGGCATAGCATTCAAGAAGGCCACTATTTGAACCGCTTCCATCAGGCAGACGCTACAGGTCCATTCCCACGAAGTCGACCAGATCCATTAAAAGCATCTTCCCACTAGCTGTTCACCAGCTGAACAATATATAAAAAGTCTAACATGTATAATATGTCTAATATGTCGAGCCTATCGTACAGTTGTAATGTGCAGTATGAACTCATACCTGTAATGTTTGTAATGTAGCTACATTTTTCCCCCTTCTTATGCTATGTACTCCCCCTTCATGTTGCTGCATGGCAATGCATTGTACCGGAAAAAATCCTAGTGTACGTGAGTACACCTGGCCAATAAAGCTAATTCTGATTATTTAGACTTGTTCCAGTCTGTGTTCTTCCATCTACAATCATATTTTGAATCAAACAAACTAATCCTATAGAGAAGAGTGGGCTTATACACTATTCAGCTTTTAAAGACAAACTCCAAAAACCTAAGCTTTCCACAGATTGTGAAATGGGCCCATACCGAAATCACAATATAAAACTCTCCTGCTCTCCAGCTTGGTTAAATATGCGTGATATTTAATTCTCTTAAAAAAACGCAGAGGGCTACACCATCCCTATCTTCTCATTTTCTTCTCTTCCCCTTTCCCCCCTCCTGTCTCTCCTTTTTGTTCCCCACATTCTTTTATTTTTGCTGTTTCTTTTATTCTTCCTCTATTTTTCCTTTTGAGTACAGACTCTGTTTTCCTTTCTTTTTTTGTTTTCTTTTTTTATTGTTTCTTTCACTGAACTGCCTATCTTTAATGTTATCTGCTGACTGGAGGCTAGCCTTCCTGCTGTGCTTTGAGCCATTATCAGAAATTACAAAATTACAGGACTTTATCCGGGCTTCATCAACTCTGTGGAATGCTCTCCCACAGACAATAAGACTCACCTCTAGTCTCCAAACCTTTAAACGTTCCCTGAAAACTCACCTCTACAGACTACCCTATCAACTTCCAGACGCACCCACAAAACCTTCAGTGCTTCCCTATCTAATTACATCCTCTCTGTACAGTACACATAACGTCACATACTGTATCTCAGGAGTGTCCAGACTTTTGTGATCTGGGATCTACTTTTTGTTCACTTACTTACCGGTGATCTACCAGCATCAAATAACACCAGTAATAATGCTCACATTTAAATATAACATTAATAATGATGCCATCAAATAACAGCACCAATAATAATGTGCACATTTAAAAATAGCATTAAGATTCTAAGAATGACAACATCAAATAACCCCCCTCTGTGCAAATCCTCCCCTTGTGCAGATACCCCCTTCCACTCCCCTGCATAATAGCCCCCTGTACAATAATCCCCTCTGTGCAGATCCTCCACCCTTTGCAGATCCCCCCCTGTGTAAAAAAAAAAAACCCTGTGTGATGATACCACACTCTGTGCAGATTCTCCCTTTGCAGATCGTCCCTCCCCTTGTGAAGAAACCCCCCTTTGTATCCAGAGCTGGATTAAGGCTTCGGGGGGCCTGGGGTACTTAAGACAGGGGGGCCCTCAGATTTAAAATAAAAATCATAGCGTCTTCAATCACTACAAATAAAATTACAATTAGGTTGTAAATTTGACAGAATCTTTCAGACTAATCCATCTTAAATGGAATATTGGCCCTCATTCCGAGTTGATCGGTCGCAAAGCGATTTTAGCAGAGTTACACACGCTAAGCCTACGCCTACTGGGAGTGTATCTTAGCTTCTTAAAATTGCGACCGATGTATTCGCAATATTGCGATCACAAACCTCGTAGCAGTTTTAGAGTAGCTCCACACTTACTCTGCCTGTGCGATCAGTTCAGTGCTTGTCGTTCCTGGTTGACGTCACAAACACACCCAGCGTTCGCCCAGGCACTCCCACCGTTTCTCCGGCCACTCCTGCGTTTTTCCCGGAAACGGTAGCGTTTTCAGCCACACGCCCCTAAAACGCTGTGTTTCCGCCCAGTAACACCCATTTCCTGTCAATCACACTACGATCGCCGGAGCGATGAAAAAGCCGTGAGTAATAATACTATCTTCATAGCAAAGATACTTGGCGCAGTCGCAGTGCGAAAATTGCGCATGCGCACTAAGCGGAATTTCACTGCGATGCGATGAAAAATACCGAGCGAACAACTCGGAATGAGGGCCATTATTATTTAATATTTTACACAAAAACAATAATATACAATATTTTTTAATCAAGGTTTTTTTAATACAGTTTTTAAATTAACAATACAAACGTTGCAGACTATTTAACTGCTGCTAAACAATACCCAGTATAAATAAAAAGTGCAAATAAATAAAATATGTCCAAAGACTGTGCAAAATCCTAACAGATGAAATGAGTGACCTGACATTGTATTTTGTTTCACACTTGCAGGCAATAACATTGGGCTGCATTTTAACAGGAATACAGCAACCATAGGATAACATTATATCAAAACTTATGTTTTCTTGCTTTAACACGGGCAAAGTTTTCAATAATGGTTTCAAAGCAGATTCCTCACATCAGTTCACTTTCAATACTTAGAAGAGATAATGCCTTTAGGCGCTCATCCCGCATTGTCGATCTCAGTTTATTTTTTATAAGTGATAATTTGCTAAATGAACGCTCTCCTGAGCAGTTTGTGACCATTAAACAAAGGTAGATTCTCAAAGAGACAGCAACATAAGGAAAAACATCCTCTATCTTTTGTTCATACAACAACTGTGCTTGAGATGAAGGTGTGTGACAGCTCCTTCCTTTGGCAAACTGTACAAACTGAACCATTTCTTGAGGAAACACTTCTTTGTCTAGATCTAGTGGATAATGTTCAGCAAGTTTCGTAGCCTCTGCCACTATTTCTCCATCCGTCATTTTGGAAGAGCTTTGCACAACCTTGAAACGATCATATATAACAGAATAGGCAGCAATTCTATCATTCAGTGCCATTTTGAGGCAATCAAGTATGTGCAAGTATGTCTCCACACGAAATTTTTCTCTTGCAGAAAATGTGGTTTCTTCTGACTCCACACTATCCACATTCCTTTTTTTCTTTCTTGCACGAGTTACTCTATAGTCTGATATACCACTTGCTGCTTGTGCCTCCTTCTCCAAGTTATCAAAACTTCCACGCAGTGAATCTAAAAAGTGACCTAGAGATTCTAGTAAATCTACAGCAACCTTGAGGTCAATAGTCATGGATTGCAGTGCTTTGCTTGTTGTATTAAATCTGGACAGTATGGTGTTCCAGAGGTGACAGAGGAATGCAATTTCCAGCAAATCCATAGCCTGAGACAAGGTGTCCGCTTCGTGTCTTGTAGCTGCACTTTGTTGTTCATCTTCGAAAATTTCATCAAAGGCATCTTGAATGTTTTTGTATCCTTTGGCTAAGGCAGCAGTTGCATCTGCACGAGCAGACCATCTTGTTTCTGATAGATTCTTCACTGTGAGTCCTTGCTTTCCCAGATGATTCATTAAAACAGACCAACGGTGGGTGGAAGCAGAAAAGAATTGGTAAACACTTGAGAGAAAACCAAAGAAGTTTACAGCTTCCACACAGCAATCAACAGCATTTGATCCAACAAGGTTTAAGGAATGTGCTGTGCATGGCACAAACACAGCCAGAGGATTAGATTCCTTCACCCTTGCTTGCATTCCAGAATATTTTCCAGCCATGTTGTTTGCATTGTCATAAGTCTGTCCACGGCAATCCATGATATCAATGTTTTCAGACTTCAAATATTCTAGCAAGTCTTCTGTGAGGTCTGCAGCCTTATGACTATGAATCCTTAGAAATGTGAGAAAACGCTCAACTGGTATGCCATTCAATACATAACGTACAGTAACACTGAGCTGATCAGCATGGGTTACATCTGGTGTTGAATCAACCGACACTGAGAAATACTTAGAAAGTGAAATCTCTTTCACAATATGGTTTGTCACCTGCTTTGCTATAAGTTCGATAAACTCTTCAACAATTGTTGATGAAAGATAGCCTGTCCTGCCGCGTCCACTGTTTCCAAAGTCTTGGATATGTTTTGCTAGAAAAGGATCAAATTGTGCTATCAATTCCATGATTCCAAGAAAGTTACCATTATACTTTGAACCAACTGTCTCATCACTCCCGCGAAAAGCTAAACCTCTCTCTGCTAAAAGTTTCACAACTGCTACAACTCTGCGTAGTACTTCACACCAGTATTGTTTTTTTTCCACGAACTGTCGTTCCATATAACTGTCAATATGACCTGATTTTTCACCAAGTTCACGGGCTTGCAAAATGCAGTTCCGGTGCGCATCACTTTCTTCATGGATTTTTATCCTCTCTTGTGCCTTTTTCCAGTGAGAGAATCCATCAGCAAGTGAGAACTTGTCTTTTTTACTTCCCATCAGTGTACAATAAGTACAATAAATGGAACCCTTTGAATCACTATATGACATCCATTTTCTGTGATGGACTACACCATTAGGCCAGCATCCATAAAACATGGTGTTTTTAAAGAAACGATGATATCCTCTTGGTCTGGCCTGAGAAGGTTTGTAGTAGCGTGATGACTTGTGATATTTGTCAGACTCACATTTGTTTTGGCAGTTCTCTAATCCTTGTTTTAGCCAATAATCAACTGTTGCAGAGCTGATTGGAAACCACTTTGCAGGATCTGTTGATTGGTGTTCACTTAGTGTAGCGAGAGCATGACTTTGTTCTTCAGTACCTTTACTTGTTGAAGGCCCACCATGTTCTGTCAATTGCTGATTTTCATTATCACTGCCTTCAAAAGGACTTGGTCCAATTTCTTCACTTTCTTCATCAACAGATTTTGAAAATGTTGACTCTGTTTCTTTCTGGTTATGTGGTGCACTTGTGTCTGCTGAATGTCTGCTGTGACCGCTTTCAGGAGCAGTGTCTTCACATTCGTCATCAAAAGATTTTGCAATATTTGACTCTGTACACTTCAAATTATGTTGTTCAGTTATTTCTGTTAAATGACTGATTGGCATTTGTGATGTGCTTGGACTGGAAGTAGACGTATTTGGTTGAAAGAAATAATTTAACTTGGGCATCTTTGCCAAGACTGCATCAGCACTTTGCTTCTTCTCTTTTGCCTGTTTGCGCTTTTGAGCTCCTGAAGCTAAAAGTTTTTTTGGCATTTTGAAGGACTGGAAAAAAGATATATAGATAAACAGATATAGCTAGACACATTTATATAGCAGGGCAGGTTAATACTATTTTAGCTATGAATTTCTGCTAATAAAGATATCTGTGTATTACAACACTGTGTGCTGCTCTTGTGTCTGACAGGCTCTGATGTCTTATATCTAGATTTTCCCTGCACCAACTTCATAGATTTAGATACAGTAAAAGCATGGGGTTAGCTATAGTGGTTTCAAGAGGTGCAATTGTTATTGGGTCCAGAGGCTTAGGGAGTCCTGAACCAGGTTATATAGTTGCATACCAAATTCCCAGATTTGCCTACTAAGCAATTGGGTCCGAGCCACTGTCCAGCCTAAATAGATGAGTGTGTAGTGAATGTTATAAAGGGGCACTATAATGTGGCATAATATGAACTGGGGACACTGTATGTCATAATATGAATTGGGGGTACTGTGTGGTATAATGTGTACTGGCAGCTCTACAATAAGACATAATATGAACTAAGGAGCTACTATGGTTCATAAAACAAACTATGGGGTATAAATTAACTACTATGCAATTATAGGTCATAAAATTGCCAACTGCTGAGGAGAGGTGTCTCTCTACAGCATTGGAACAGGGGCCCTTTCAAAATGTTGCTATGGGGTGATCCACCTTTTCGGCGTGTCTCGCACCGCCTTTTGGGTGTGTCTAGCACTAGTTTACATTCTATCGGTAAAATCACATGGCGTAATCTAATTTCTCCCTAGTTCCTAATAATACAAGTAGATATAATACACCCCAGAGAAATAAAATTAAACATAATTATGAGACCACTGGACGGTACAGACTGTCCGCTACCGCATAACCCTGAGTCCTAGCTGCCGCTGCACCCTATCGCTGCTTACACTTCCCCAACCTATCCTTGACCTAGTGGCGGAACTAGAGAGTAGTGTGCCTTGGTGTAAAATTCACATTACACCACACAGTATGAGTCAAAATGAACATTTCATCACATGGTATGAGCCAAAATTTACATTACGCCAGAAAGTATGAGATAAAATTCACATTATGCCACACTGTATGAGCCAAAATTTACATTCTGCCACACAGCAAGAGATAATCACATTACGTCACACGGTATGAGCTGAAATTTACATTACGCCACGCGGTATGAGCCAAAATTTATATTACGCCTCACAGTATGAGTAAACATTTACATTGTGCCACACACCAAGAGATAAAATTCACATTACGCCACACTGTATGAGCCACAACTCACATAACACCACACTGTATGAGCCGCAATTCACATTACGCCACACAATAGGAGACAAAATTTACATTACACCACGCTTTATGAGATAAAATTCACATTACGCCACACGGTATGAGCCAAAATTTACATTACGTCACACGGTATGAGGCAAAATTCACATTACGCCACGTGCGAATGAGCAGCTGCGGCCTGGCCTGAAGAGACCCCATAGTACCCCCCAAACACATTGCATAATACACAGTTCCCCCAAACACATTATGCGACACATGGTGCCCCTCCAAATACATTATATAACACACATTATACATTACTTGTGGGTGCATTTCTGTTCACATGTGGGTTCCGGTAGCAGGTGCTGCTGACAAATGTACCCTCTACTGCCCCTGCAGCGGCATGTCTGTCACCGGACCTGCTGACCGGGCATAGAGGGCGAGTGTAGACAGGAAAGGGTCGGGTGGATGACAGGCGCGGGTGTAGAGAGCGGGTGTTGGGGGGCGTAGCGAGCAGCCGTAGAGAGCGGAAGGTCTCTGTGCATGGGAAGTCTGTGCAGGCGGACGGCCGTAGAGAGCGGGCTATCAGTGCCGGCAGGCGTAAAGCGTGGGCGGGCGTACAGTGCAGTCACAGTCAGGAATAGAACTGCACACTCGGCAATGAGTCAGCTACAGGCGTTTGCTGGACATTAGGGGGTGCCTGTGTGCACCAGGCACCCCCCGTGCGCACGCCTATGATAAATATGTCTATACATACATATATATGCACATGCCTATATATATATATATATATATATATATACACACTGTAGATATGTAAACACATATACACACACATTTACATACCTATACATATATATATATACATACACACATATATATTTATATATATATATATATATATATATATATATATACACATATGTATATATACACACATATATATTTATATATATATATATATATATATATATTTATTAAAGCCCATTAGACAATGTAATAAAAAGATCCATACGTTTTTGTACAGGTAGAATGGGGAATGGGAGAGCTGCCAGAGAATGGGTGACTGCCTGCTGCTCCCTGGTAGCATCCAGATTCTCCCTCCGCGCGCACTGTCCTCCTTCCCTGCAGCAGCCTGCGTGCCCAGCCAATCACTGAGCCGCAGGCTGCTTCTCCTCACATTATTGGACAGCTGAGCCGTCGCTCAGCTGTCCTTCCATTAGAGGAACAGCAGGCACAGTGACTACACGCGTCACGCGTGCTGCGCGCCAGCCGCGGCCGCTCGGCGCCAGGCCAGCCTTCAGTGGAGCGGGAGCCGCCGGAGCAGCCAGGGACAGCAGTTGCTGAGCTGCCCTGCCGCTGCGCCGGCTCACGGGAGCGCAGCTCAATACCGCAGATCGGAACAGAGATCCGATCTGCGGCGGCGGCGGGGGGCCCTTTGAAAAAAGGGGGCCCGGGATACTTATCCCCGGGGCCCCCCTCTTAATCCGGCCCTGTTTGTATCATTTACCTGACAAGTTGTCAAGCTGCCTAGCTTCAGTCCTCCCTCTCCCCGCAGTCACGGCTCCCGCTTTCACGCTGCATGGCCTCCCGCTGGCTGCTTCTCCTGTCGTCGCCACCGCCGGCTGGATCAAACTGGATCCAACTAACGCCCAGGCTCCTCACATCATGGGTGACGTCATTACGTCACCTGCGCACCCACACAACGCATCCCTGGGAACTGTGAAGAGAAGCAGCGGCGGCCGGCTCCTTACAGTTATTTTCTGTTAAGTCTGTCGCGATCTACCAGCGGATGCTCTGCGATCTACCTTTTGGCCACCTCTGCTGTATCTTGTCTTTCTTTACTCTCACACCCTCCTGACACTTGGCCAACATTGCTGGGTGATCATATCATACAACCCATTAAGAACCTAGCAATCTGGTGAACCATTATGCAATAGGTAGCATCTATCCTTGTGTATCTATGCCTATTTCCCTATAGATTGTAAGCTTGCGAGCAGGTCCTTCCTACCTCTATGTCTGTCTGTTTTTTGTGCTATTTGAACTACATCCGATTTTGAATACACTACAATGTACTACTAATGGCCTAATTCAGATCTGATCGCTGCTGTACATTTTTGCACAGCAGGCGATCAGATCCAAACTGCGCATGCGTATGCACAGCAATGCCCCGGGGCGTCGCAAAACAGCAACAGGCATCGGTGCCTAGCGACGGGATGGTGCGAAAAATCCCAACGCACAGGCATTCGCAATGTGATTGACAGGAAGAGGCTGTTTGTGGGTGGCAACTGACTGTTTTCCAGGAGTGTTCAGAAAAATGCAGACGGGCTCAGGCGTTTTCAGGGTGGGTGACTGACATCAGCTCCGGCCCCCTGTCAGCAGGAATCAATCGCACGGGAAGATTAAGTTCTGGGCTGCGCAGAGACTGCATAAAATCAGTTTGTGCAGCTCTTCTAAACGTGCGATCGCATACTTGCACAGCGATTTAACCCTCCCCCTGTAGGCGGTGGCAAAAAACGCAGACCAGCGATCATATCTGAATATATATGTGATGTAGTACAAAAATACCTGCCTGCACGTACTATTTTGCCTTGAGATATGGACTAGACGAGAGAGCGCATCGCAAGTGTCAATACATACAGTGCGATTTGAACTAGACGCAATGCTATTTGAACTAAAAAGATCAAGTAGCATGCGAGAATGGCATTGTGTGCGGGCACCATAATTCAGACCTGATCGCTGTACTGCAAATTTGCAGAGGTCTGTGATCAGATAGTCGCTGCCCAGGAACAGTGAAAACCCGCCCCATGCAAGTGTGTGAATGCATGTGTACGCCGTCCGAAAACTTCGCCAGGCAATGGACATCTCCAAATCTGTAACTCACTATGCAATCTGTGCATAGCCCAGGACTTACTCCTGTAGTGCGATACAAACAGACTGATCAGGGCCAGAGCTGACGTCACATACCCTCCCTGAAAACGCTTGGGAATGCCTGCGTTTTTCGTGACACTCCCAGAAAACGTCCAGTTACCACCCACAAACGTCCACTTCCTGTGAATCGCCTTGCGATCAAAATTTTCGCACCATCCTGTCACTGTGCAGTGCATACGCATGTGCAGTCATTCGAAAACTGGACGCAGTGCGATTTCGCACAACAGCGATCAGGTCTCAATCAGGCCCTAGATAGTGATGAACCTAACCTCCATATATATGCATGCAGCTAATTTGAAATACCTGCAAGACATTCACAAACACATTATTTTTTCCACTATTAATTTTTATTATTTTGTAGTTGAACAAAAGCAAATGGGAATGGGGTACAGAATAGAAAAAAAGGGGGGGTTAGGGGGGTACACAGATTCTTCAACAAGTACATAATTATGTAGAGAACATTACGAAAATCAACAAGCAATAAAACCACGTTATAACGAATCCATCCAACATCAGTTGCGTGTAAGCTTATCAAACTAAGTTTCCATGTACATCTGGCGAACGGCCATGCCAGTAGTTAGACCATGAAAGCCAGCGAAGAAGAGGACAGGACGGGGTAGAGGAATAGGCTACTCCTGCGGTTTCAAATTCACAATGAGACTGTATAGCCATTTCTATCGCCATTATATGGGGGACCCCGGGGGAACGCCATTGGCGGGCAATTAGAAGTTTGGTGGTGATAAGTATATGGCCCAGGACATATCGATCGCTCGGCGACAAGTCGCCATAATAGAGGTGAAGGAGGGCTAGTCGTGGGTGTGGAGTTAGATGATGGCCTAACACCAAGCCTATAAGGTGGAAGACAGAGTTCCAAAGCTGGGCAAGTATTGGGCACTTCCAGAAAACATGCATCGAAGTTCCGACATTACCACAATTGCGCCAACAGAGATTAGATGTGGAGGGTTGCATTGCATGCAAGCGGGACGGGGTGAAATACAAACGTTGGAGGAGTTTATAGAATAATTCTATATGTGAAATACATTTGGATATTTTATAGCAGGTTTGGAAAACCGTCTCCCATTCCTCCTCTGAGATGGAGCATCTAAGGTCCGTCTCCCATTTCAATTGAAAGGGGGCTTTCTGAAGTGGTCGAGGGTTGATAATGTAGTTATACCATTTAGTGATGCCTCCCCTGCCTTTCCCAGTATCGAGGAAACTCTGGATAAGCTTAGGCAATGGGGATATGTTGTGGGGGGAGTAAGAAGCCCCGTGAAGCCAATGTCTAAGTTGCAAATATTTATAAAATTCCCTATGCGGCAATGAGAATCTTTCCATTATTTGGGCAAAAGAAAGTAGGTTGTTGTCTACCATTACATCATGTAAGGACAGGATTCCCCTGGATATCCAGGAGTCAAATCTCAGATCAGGAATCAGGGAAGCTATACCTGTCAGGGAGAGGGCAGGGGTGGGGAGGATTATATTGTTTCCTCTAAGCACCACTTCCAACCAAGCCTTTTGAGTAGATTGGACGGTGAGAGATCTGGCGATTAGTGATTTGCCCTCAGTCTTCGGGAGCTGCAAAATATCTGTATGGGGAAGTGGGGCAACGAGCCCTTGTTCGAGGTGAACCCATAATTTATGTACGGAATGTGAGTACCAAGCTCTATTTGTGCTAGTCTGCACGCTAATTGATAGGAGTGTATATCTGGATAGGCCAGACCTCCTTCTCGTTTGGGCCGGATCATCATTCTCCTGGCTAGTCTCGGTTTCCTACCTTTCCATACGTAGGAGTTGAATATAGCATTAAATTTAGACAGAAGATAGTTAGGTAGTAGAATGGGGATGGCCCGAAATAGATACATAAGCCTGGGGAGAACCGTTATCTTCAGTGCAGCTATTCGCCCTAACCATGAAACATGTTGCATCATCCAGTCGGAGACCAGATTGGTAAATTTACTTAATAGCGGGGGATAGTTTGCGGAGATCAAATCGTCCATCTTCTGGGTAATATGAATCCCCAGATATTTGAGGCTTCTATCCTGCCAGGAATACGTATAAGTAGCTTTCAACGCGGATAAGAGGGGGGGGGGGTGAAAAGTTAATAGGGAGCGCCTACATCTTGGTATTATTACGTTTATAATAAGATACCGCAGAATATTCAGTCAAGAGTGTGTGTAAAGCTCGCAGGGAGCTAGCGGGATTGGTGAGTGTCAAGAGGACATCGTCCGCGAAGAGACATATCTTGTGTGATTGTCCTGAATATTCCATGCCTTTAATTAGGGTCAAAGATCTGATTTTCTCAGCTAGAGGCTCTATTGCCAGAGCAAACACTAGCGGGGACAGGGGGCACCCTTGACGCGTGCCATTCGTGATCCAAAAGGTAGGGGAGAGGAGTCCATTCACACACACTCTTGCCGAGGGATTGGAGTATAAAGCTAAAATGGAAGTAAGTACCCTGCCAATAAGTCCAAACTTACGTAGCACAGCCTGAAGATATCCCCAATGGAGGCGGTTGAACGCCTTCTCCCCGTCCAGCGAAAGCAACAATAAAGGAGCGTCTGAAGTAGTGAAGGCGTCCATCACATTACTCATCTAGTGTTATGGGGGACTGTCTGCCAGGGACAAATCCCACCTGATCACAATGGACGAGAGAGGGGAGCAGAGGGTTGAGTCTGTTGGCTACTAGTTTTGCATAGATTTTTAAATCTGTATTTAGTAGAGCTATGGGGCGATAGTTAGGCATCATAGCGGGGTTCTTCCCTAACTTGGGAAAGGCAACTACACGAGCCTCCAACATTTCCACCGGGAAGTTCCCGACAGATGAGGCGTGATTATAGACTGTGTCTAGAATCAGAGTAAGAGAGTCTTTGAAACATTTATAAAATTTATTTATGAACCCGTCGGGGCCTGGCGCTTTATCCAACGAGAGCGAGTCAATCACTTGATTAATTTCTGTACGGGACCAAGGTTGGTTTAAAGCCTGCAGAGCGGCAGGATCAAGGGAGGGGAGATGCATATCCTTCAAAAAGGCCGCAATATGAGCTGGCGTGGGTTGAGGGATAGATGCGTCGTCTTTCAAGTTGTAGAGGGTGGAGTAGTATATGGCAAAGGCATCAGCAATAGCAGACGGATCTTTTATTTTGATGTTATTTAAATTGATAATAGGCTTCACCCTCTCCTTAGCGGTCTTCCCCCTCAACTTGCGGGCAAGCATTCTACCAGCACTATCCCCTTGCATATAAAACCTTTGTTGTACTCTAAAAAGATTCTTGTGGACCTCAGTTAGGGCCAATTTATTAATCTCATCTCTGACACGAATTAGGTTACGATATATTTTCTTATTAGACGGGTTCGTCTTAAGTTGGTTTTCTAAATCTTTAAGGCGGGTTTCGAGTTCTATCTGTTGTTCACGGGAAGTTCTACGGATATAGGCAGATGCCTGAATTGCTGCTCCCCTAACCACCGCTTTAAGGGCACACCAGTGCGTAAATATGGACGTGTCAGCCGGGATATTGGTTTCGATATATAGGGAAAGGGCCTGCGTAATAGATCGTTTAGCTCCCGCATTCGTGAGGAGATAGTCTCCAAGACGCCATAGGGCAGGTGAGGTCCTACTGCGTCGGAGGTTCCAATGGACAGAGAGGGCAGAATGGTCAGACCATGATACTGGCAGAATAGAAGCCTTCGATACCTGTTGTAGGGTCCATTTATCCGACACTGCTAGGTCGATCCTAGAGATTGAGCCATGTACCGGGGAGAAAAACGAGTAATCTCTACAGGCCGGATTTTTGGCTCTCCAGACATCGTAGAGGTCATACTCGTGTAAGATATTCCGGAAGGAATGGGAGTTGTCACGGAGCGAGCTTGCACTGGGGGTAGAACGGGTCAAGGATCTGTCTACCGTGGGGTCAGGAACTATATTAAAATCCCCCAGCAATAACAAAGCACCCGATAGGTGCATCTGTAGGGTCTTAAAGAATTTCCTAAAGAAGGGTATCTGTTTGGTGTTAGGTGCATACAGTGTGGCTATGGTGACCGGCTTGTCCTCCAGTTTACCTGTCAGAATGAGATATCTACCCTCCTGGTCTGAAATTTGATGGTCTAGAGAGAAATCGCATGTATTAGAAAATAAAAAGGCCACCCCTGCTTTTTTCTTAGGGTCGTTGGAAATATAGCAAGTGGGGAATTTCCTGTCCATAAGGGTGGGTGGTGAAATAGACATGAAGTGGGTCTCCTGTAAGGCCACTATGTGTGCTTTACATTTTGCGAAGTGGTTTAGAGCTAGTCACCGCTTGTTGGGTGAATTCAGCCCTTTCACGTTCAGGGAGAGAACTTTAACCATTAGGCATCTCAGACGACAATGCTATAATCAATCTACAAATATAAACTGTATAACGAGATATACGAGAATACATGTGTACCAAAACTTGGAAAGACAGGAAGAAGGGGAGAGATAGTAAGGGAAGAAAACATAGTAGTCACCACATGGATGCCAAACAAGGTTGCCTAAATAGACAACACATGGGGTCGTGGTGTGGGGAGATACCCTCCCTCACTCCTATAACAATCAGCATGTAACAGCAATATCAGAGAGACATAGAATAAATGCAATTTACCGAATAATGCATAGAATCATCGTAGGGGCAGGTGAGTTCCGCACGTTCCTCCAAAAAAAAGAAAAAAGACTGGGATCGCGTGCGAGAAGCACCCACGGCTAATATTGGAGATAGTGGTAGAAGAGACAAGGATATAGATATAGGGGCTTAGCTAACCTGGGAGAGAGAAAGACAAAGGTAGCCGTAGGGTGTTGGCAGTAGAAGATTAAAGGCATACACTGGTCATTAAGGCCATGGAAATGAAAACACAGTGTGTACAGCCATAACAAAACTCATACCTCACATATATATGTAAAAATACCTTGCTCAGTAACTACCAGAAGTATTGACCGGGAAAAGGACATAACGGTCTACATCAATACAGAAATGAATGAAGAAATCAAGTCCAGCATTAGCATATGGCCTGGTTATAGCAGTGGTTCTTCATAATGAGTTGCCGGCAATTGACCACTCTTTGTTACGATCCTGATGCTCAGGACAGGGGAGATCTTATGTAGTGAGTCCTGAGCACCAAGACGGAATGCTGGGATTGGGAAATGGGAAGGAAATAGCCCCTAGCACCCTACCTCCGTTGTCTTACCCGTGTTATCAATTCACGCCTGAACGACTATGGTTTCTTGGGCCCATGGCAGCCGCGTTTGAAGGGCGGATTAGGTCTGCCCAACTCCGATGCCCCCTCAGGTCTTAAAGAGAGACAAAGCGTGAACTGAGACAGGGTAATAACAAGGGGACCTCTAACTGAAACAACCACGCTAGGGGCTATAAACTACCTAAGAACTAAACGTATGTGCGGCACGCCGCCAAAGGAAAAAGAACTACAAAGAAACCTCTGTCCACTCCCCTACACGGCACCGCCGAGTTCCGGGGAGGACAGTGAAAGCGGAAACCTCCGCAAATGCACCAATTCACAGTAAAGTAAACACTAAGCGGCATAGGCCGCAACACGCGGCAGAAGCCGCTACTCACGAAACCGGGCGAGAACCCCAGATGACAAACAGGTTCGCAAGGACTAGAAGGATTCCCAGGACCGGCTTCGGACCTCCAAAGTACCAAAGGGCAGGGAGCAAGATCCACCAAACACGGCTGACAGGAACAGAGTTCTGCAAGGCAGGAACAGCATACAAGAAGCTATCACCGGCGGGGCTGCAGTGTGCTGGCTCACATAAAAAGGCCCTGCTGGCCAATAACAGGAGGGCCAGCAGGACCAGCCCCCAGACCCTAATTACTAGTTGCCGTGCAGCTGCCCTGCTGCACGAGCAACCTAATTAACTATTCTTAGCAACGGGGAACGCGGTCCACCTGTGGCGTCCCCGTTGCTATGCACCCGGCGGCCCTGCACGCACGGCGTCCTGCGTTGCCAGGGACCCGGCGGCTATCGTGCGCACGGCGTCCTGGCGTTGCTAGTTGCCGTGCGGGGGACAGGGAAGGAGAGAGGCGCGGCGGCCATGACCGCTGCTCAGTCAGAGCACGGCCGAAGACCGCCGCGCCTAACACTCTTGAGCCAATTTGAGGGTTTTAGGGGCTTTTTCGGAGGTATCCTCCAATTTCCAAGAGTCCAAAAGTTTCAAACCAGCCTCTGGCGTGGTTATTGTATGTGTAACGCCATTCCGTCTGACAAGTAAGTTGGTCGGGAATCCCCAGCGATATAGAATATCAGCTCTCCTTAGTGCCGTGGTCACTGGGTGGAATGAGCGTCGCATAGCTAGAGTAGCCGCTGAGAGGTCTCCGTATACTTCAGATTTCCCAAGGTTGAGGCTGGCAGATCCTGTCGCATAGCCGCCTATAGGATTTGTTCCTTAACATGGAAATAATGCATCCTCATCAAAGTGTCTCTCGGAGCGTCCTTTGGGGCGTTTTTAGCCTTCGGGAGGCGGTGGATGCAATCAATGAGGAAGTCATCAATGGAGTTGGTAGGAAGGAGATTCATGAAGAGATCCGTCGCAAATTGTTTGAGGTCCGAGTTGGGGACCGTTTCTGGGATACCGCGGAGTTTTATGTTGTTACGGCGTGACCTGTCCTCAAGGTCACAGGTCTTCCGTCGCAGGTCCGCGACCTCAGCTTGTAACTCTTCAAGTTGAGTAATCACTTCATTGTGGGACCTCACTACCTCCTCACACTTATTCTCGAGGTGATCTGTGCATTGGCCTATGGCATCGACCGTTTGCTGGCAGCACTGTAGCGCCGTCTTAACTTCCATCGTTATATCATCCTTGAAAGTAGCAAGACATTGCCGCATAGAACCGAGTGTGAGGGGTGCATCATCATCCAGTTGTGAGAGTTTCGTTTGACTTACACGGGGGGTCGCTGACATGTCGTCATGCTCTGAGGAGTGCCTGGGGTGAGAGTCCGATATAGTGGATCCTTTCAGGCCCTGGGATGCAGGAGATTGTTTGAAGAAAGCAACCGGGCGAGCCAGGGTCTGGTCTTTCTGGCGTTTAGGCGGCATAATACCGGGAGGTATACCCCACCGCGGTAGTCGTGGACGATATAAATTGGAAACTGGAGGATAAACAAACTTAAGCCGGCTTGATAAATGCTAGGAGCGGTATCACAGCATCAGGAGCGAGGGAGAGATGAGCATCACGCGGGTGGTTACATCATCTCGTCCCGAGAAGGGGGGTCTCCCTGCGTCCCCCAACAATTGAGTGCAAAGAAGAAAAAATAAACAGATATATATGAAGGGTGAAGACAAGCTCCTAGGGTGATCCAGGTAGCGATGCCAGACGTTCCCCTTTAAAGCGGCACAACAACTACTGAGGCGTGGAGGTATAGAGGGAATGCCTCAAATGTAGAGGGTAACCAGTAGGAGAGCAGGTTAGGATTATATAGGCTTAGCCTGGAAAGCAAAGCAATTGCACCCCAGCAAGCAGCAGCTCCTTATATACACAGTTTGCCAGGACCCAAAGTGGCGCCGCCAGACTCCAGCCCTAGGCCTCAGCAGCGCTGGTACCAGTGATCCCTTCAATAACGTTGGTGGCAGTGGTGAGCTTCCTGGCAGCCGCGGGCCCCCTCCGTACCGCGCGGCAGCGAAGAGCAGGGGACGGATGGTGGATGTAGCGCCCGCACTCACCCGCTGCACGGATCTTCACCACGAACGTCGCGGCTAGCGGAAGGGATGCCGCACAGGCCGGTCCGACACGGAGCAGATGAGGGGGCTTCAGAGGGGGCAGAAGGAGGCCCGCCACTGTCCGCCGTCACTTTCGGGGCCCCGCCGCGTCACTTCCAATCCGGGGCAGAATCCAGCGCGAGTACCCGGCTCCCACCAGGCAAGTAGGCTGCAACCCGCACAGGCACAGGGGGCACCCGCCGGCTCCGCAAACCCACCTACCCAGCGTAGGGGAGCCTCAGTTATTGATTGATAAGTCCCGAGGAGCAGGTAAAAGACCAGGGGAGGGTCAAATAGCAGGGCTTATGCAGGAGCCCGGGCCCAGCACACCTATCTCCTTTCACAGCTAAGCCATGCCCCCAACACATTTTTTAAATAAAAACTTCTTAACCAAAATAATCCTAATCACTCTTTTCTACATGAAAATGTGGTTCCAACTTCCAACACATATCTTATGCAAACCTTTTACTAATGGCCATTCTAATATTTGGCAGATAGATGCTATCCTGTACCACAAATTTAAATTATATGTGTACAAATCTGCCAACTTGTTACTACAGCTTGAGTCTACCATATTTTTATTATTATTATCCTTTATTTATATTGTGCCACAAGGGATCCGCAGCTCTCAATTACAGAGTGCAGAAATGAAAACAGGACAATAGTGACTTACAGCTGAGGACAATATAGGACAAGTAAAGGGTAAATAAACACTGACATAAGTATCAGGGTGGCAGAAAACCGCGGGATTAGGTGCCATTGAGTAAGAGAAGGATAAACACATGAGAGTTAAAGGCCCTGCTTGTGAGTACTTACGTTCTAAAGGGGAGGGGCAGACAGACAAGGATGACACAGATGGGGTAGACTGTAAGCGTGGAACAGAAGGTTAGAATGAGATTTGGCTGGGTTTGGTGAAGAAGTGGATCTTGAAAGCCTGTTTGAAGTTTTGTAGGAGGTGGAGAGTCTGAAGGGGAGAGGTAGGAATTCCAGAGAAGGGGAGCAGCACATGAGAAATCTTGAAGGCAGGAGTCAGCTGAAATAATCAGTCGGCAGGAGAAGTGGCGCGTATTAGTAGAGCGAAGCAGGGCTGAATTAACGCTCCGGGGGGCCTGGGTTACGTAAGTCAAGGGGGCCCCCAGACACACATATATTTATATACATTTTGAATACATACACACACACACACACACCAAACGTATGCACAACGCACACACTCAGCATGCATCATATATATATATATATATATATATATATATATATTGTAGTGGTGGGCAACGATTAAAATTTCTAATCGCGATTAATCGCATGATTTTCTCAGATTAATCGCATTGTTATGTGCAAAACTGCATCAGCAAAGTAGCTTTACAAATACGGTTGTGCTCATAAGTTTACATACCCTAGCAGAATTTGTGATTTTCTGGCCATTTGTCAGAGAATATGAATGATAACTTACAAACTTTTCTTTCACTCATGGTTAGTGGTTGGGTGAAGCCATTTATTGTCAAACAACTGTGTTTACTCTTTTTAAATCACAATGACAACAGAAACTACCCAAATGACACTGATCAAAAGTTTACATACCATGGAGATTTTGGCCTGATAACATGCACACAAGTTGACACAAACGGATTTGAATGGCTACTAAAGGTAACCATCCTCACCTGTGATCTGTTTGCTTGTAATCAGTGTGTGTGTGTATAAAAGGTCAGTGAGTTTCTGGACTCCTGAAAGACCCTTGCATCTTTCATCCAGTGCTGCACTGACGTGTCTGGATTCTGAGTCATGGGGAAAGCAAAATAATTGTCAAAGGATCTGCGGGAATTGAACAGTATAAAACAGGAAAGGGATATAAAAAGATATCCAAGCAATTGAGAATGCCAATCAGCAGTGTTCAAACTCTAATTAAGAAGTGGAAAATGAGGGATTCTGTGGAAACCAAATCACGGTCAGGTAGACCAACAAAAATTTCAGCCACAGCTGCCAGGAAAATTGTTCGGGATGCAAAGAAAAATCCACAAATAACTTCAGCTGAAATACAGGGCTCTCTGAAAATAAGTGGTGTGGTTATTTCAAGATTCACAATAAGGAGGCATTTGAAGAAAAATTGGCTGCATGGTCGAGTCGCCAGAAGAAAGCCATTACTACGCAAATGCCACAAAGCATCCCGCTTACAATACTCCAAACAGCACAGAGACAAGCCTCAAAACTTCTGGAACAAAGTAATTTGGAGTGATGAGACCAAAAGTGAACTTTTTGTCCACAACCATAAACGTTACATTTGGAGAGGAGTCAACAAGGCCTATGATGAAAGGTACACTATTCATACTGTGAAACACGGAGGTGGATCGCTGATGTTTTGGGGATGTGTGAGCTACAAAGGCACTGGAAACTTGGTCAAAATTGATGGCAAGATGAATGCAGCATGTTATCAGAAAATACTGAAGGAAAATTTGCATTCATCAGCCCGGAAGCGGCGCATGGGACGTACTTGGACGTTCCAACATGACAATGATCCAAAACACAAGGGGGGTAATTCTGAGTTGATCGCAGCAGGATTTTTTTTAGCAGTTGGGCAAAACCATGTGCACTGCAGGGGAGGCAGATATAACATGTGCAGAGAGAGTTAGATTTGGGTGTGGTGTGTTCAATCTGCAATCTAAATTGCAGTGTAAAAATAAAGCAGCCAGTATTTACCCTGCACAGAAACAAAATAACCCACCCAAATCTAACTCTCTCTGCACATGTTATATCTGCCTCCCCTGCAGTGCACATGGTTTTGCCCAACTGCTAAAAAAAATCCTACTGCGATCAACTTGGAATTACCACCAAGGCCAAGTCGACCAGTCATTGGCTACAGCAGAATAAAGTGAAGGTTCTGGAGTGGCCATCTCAGTCTCCTGACCTCAATATCATTGAGCCACTCTGGGGAGATCTCAAATGTGTAGTTCATGCAAGACAGCCCAAGAATTTACAGGAACTGGAGGCTTTTTGTCAAGAAGAATGGGCAGCTTTACCATCTGAGAAAATAAAGAGCCTCATCCACAACTACCACAAAAGACTTCAAGCTGTCATTGATGTTAAAGGGGGCAATACACGGTATTAAGAACTGGGGTATGTAAACTTTTGATCAGGGTCATTTGGGTAGTTTCTGTTGTCATTATGATTTAAAAAGAGTAAACACAGTTGTTTGACAATAAATGGCTTCACCCAACCACTAACCATGAGTGAAAGAAAAGTTTGTGAGTTATCATTCATATTCTCTGACAAATGGCCAGAAAATCACAAATTCTGCTAGGGTATGTAAACTTATGAGCACAAATTGTAAATTGTTACAATGGGGGTCATTCCGAGTTGTTCGCACGCTGCCATTTTTAGCAGAATTGCGATCAGGCTAAAAACCGGCAATTCTGCACATGCGTATGGGCCGCAGGGCGCACGCGCTAAGTACTTTCACACAAAACTATGCAATTTAACACAGGGCTGTGCAACGCTTTTCAGTCGCTCTGCTGATCATTGTGTGATTGACAGGAAGTGGGTGTTTCTGGGTGGTAACTCAGCGTTTTCCGGAAGTGTGCTAAAAAACACAGGCATGCCAGACGAAAACGCAGGAGTGGCTGGGAAAACGGGGGAGTGGCTGGCCGAACACAGGGAGTGTTTGTGACGTCAAACCAGGAACCAAACAGTCTGCAGTGATCGCAATCTAGGAGTAGGTCTGGAGCTACTCAGAAACTGCAGGGAAATATTTAATAGCAGAACTTCTAACCTTTCGTTAGCAATTCTGATAAGCTAAGATACACTCCCAGAGGGCGGCAGCCTAACGTTTGCAATGCTGCTAAAAGCAGCAAGCGAGCAATCAACTCGGAATGAGGGCAATTGTCCCAGAATGGTGTTACAATATGTAACATTGATAATGTCTATAATATTTGTCCTATTAAAAACACGTTAAAGGTTAAAGAACACAGTACGCCATTGGCGCAAAAAGTACCGCAAGGGTACTCCCTTAACTATACCTTAAGGAATGTACTTATACTGTAAACATTTGTGCAGTGACAATGTGTAGATGTAATGCAGTGTAACCTTGTTAGCTTAAAAGCTGTATGTGCGACTATGACGCTCTGAGAAACCTTTATACATTTATAATAACCAATCAAATACCGGTCTAAGGTTCTAACGCCTTTAGTAAGAATGTTATTACTTGCAAAAAGAGTAATACAGTACAAGTCACACACTACAATATAACACAGACTAACTAACCAGATAACTACACAGGAAATACAATACAATTATGTTTAAGGGAAAATGAGAGAGAAAGAAGAGAAGAGAGAGAGGGAGAGAGAGATGGCTCACAATAACAATAAAGACAATATGATTGCAGAGAAGCTTACACATGTGAGGAACAATCGCTGCGCATGTTAGTCAATGCTGAGAATCTTTGTGGAGAAAATACTTGAGCTTACCCATACTGGCTGTCCCTATATACACAACCCTACAATACCGCATGGGACAGAAGCTAGACTCCATTTTGGGAAAACTCCAATGATTCCAAAGACTGCAACACATGGTTGAAAGGGGGATGCTAGCAGCCATTTTAGATTTGCAGGTCCAAACACATGGCACTCTCTGCTACACCACAATCACATAGCAGAAGACACAAGACTCCATTTTATTCCAAAATGTCCAAGCCTCAAAACAATGCATATGTTCTGATTTTACAATTCCAAACCATCTAAATCACCTTTCACAATTTCAAGCAAACACAGTATCTCAATAACCAGAGCATATGAGCTATCACAAGACCAGACCACCAGGTACCCACAAGTATCAGCCTGCCATTGCTACAAGCACATATTCAAATGTAACTGCATGGTGGTATTCATGATTAACAAGAAATATTATAACAAACCAGCACAATCTATTTTAAATCACCATAGGCAAACAAATACCACAAATGCTATGCTACAGGTTGTCTAATGTCCCAGCTACCGTCACAGATTCCCAGATCTATCACACAAACAAGTTACAATATCCTATTTAAACCAGCACCATTGACCTTAAAGCAATCTGTCTATATTTCCTTATCTAGCCATGTGAATTCTATACTTAGCCTTTAGCTTGGAGGTCAGTCCTGGGGATGTAGCCGCCATGCTGCTGGGTGCCAGGTAGCTGTGTGAGTGTGTGAACCCTGTGATTTCCAGTGGATAATATCATACCTGCATTCCAGCTGTGGGGGTGTGTCAACCACAGGAAGTGTGTCTTTCTTGTATCAGGGAGCTGAGCATGTGAGCTTGGTTATGCAAAATGTTGGGTGATGACTAACACATTCCTGTCTTCTGGAGAGCTATTGTTTGGCGAATACAAAACAAAACCCTGTCTCTGGGTTTTGTTCGATATTCATGATGTCCACTTTCAGTTGAGACAATGACATCTCAGCAATCATTCTTCTGGAGACAAACCCTAACCCATTCGTAAACACAGGTGTTGGCCCTCCTCATTGAGTCTCAAAGCTCAGTGTAATTAAAGGCCTTTGTACTCCGTCTGCGGGAAAGATACTGATTTGGAATACAATTTAATCTTCAATTACTATTCCTGTGCTTAACTATGCATAACACCATGTGAAGCCCTCCCAACATGCAAACTATTGTTTGGGGAATCTCTAAGGTCAAAGAGCCATTTGAGACCCACTGATACCTGCTGGACTCAGGGGAATATTAACTTATAAAATACATTATATGGTTAAATTATGTAACGATTGAGTCGCACGCTACGAACACATAAACTCTACCGTAAATGCGCATACCGTGCGCCTGCGGGTGCACGCAACAGCGAGTATGCGCACGCACGGGAGAGCTCACGCATGCGCAGCGCGGACATGTATGAGGTGCAAATATGGCAGTGTGCATAGTGATATTTTTCTGACTTTGACAGTCCACCCTTTGGCAGTCAACAATAACTGCCACTTTCTAAAACATTTCAAAAAGAGAAAAATATATGTCAGGGGTTAATACATTTCCATGGTTGGGTAAGGGAGGAGAGAGGAGAAGGTGTGAAGAGGGTATGACCTAGTGAGATAGCAGAAGCATGTGTGTATGAATCCATGTTTGGGGGGTCATGTATCATTGTGCCGTACGTGTTTTAAATCAAGCTTCAAGGTATTGCGAAGTATACATTTGAATTCCTTCTTATCCCGTATTAAGGGTCTGTGGATGGGCTGTCAAACTTTACCGAGCTCTTTTCGGATTTTGGTTGCAACAAAATGGGGGAGCACATTTTAGTTGATGATACATGAATGGGGGAATATGTGATTGCTGATATCTGTGCCTGTATTCCCTATCGACTATGTGTGTCATTACCTGAGGGTTGTAGAGATGAAGATAAAGAACACTTATGGTAAATGCAGTGGTATTCTATGTCAGGTTAATGAACATTTGTCGGTTGAAGTCTTGTTCGGTGTCTGTTGAATGCAGTCTTCTTTGCGCTTTTGCTCATAAGGTGCGAGCAAAAAGCTTTGTCAATGTCCATAGACTTACAAAAGTGTTGGGCTAGCGTAATTTTAACATTTCTAGGGAAACTGGGGGTCTATGGCATAGTTCATCAAATATCTGTGTATAAGGTTGTCAAAACTTCTTCTTTAATCCATCAGTTGTCTGTATACAGGCTCATCAAATTCCTCGTCCAAGTGGGTCTTTTTACTTTGGAGAAAACGGAAAAACAGGTGAAAGAAACGGACCGTATAATAGCATTTTCATCACATAATTGTTTCTACCGTTGGGTCATAAATCAAATCTATTGGAATTACAATTTCCTCACTCCTTAGACTCATTACCTCAGGTAGTACTTTTCCAATATAACACAATACCTTCAGAGTTTGGGGCAAGCCACTTTATACGCCTTCCTCCCGCATATGAAATATGCATCATCGGGGAGGACATATGGGACGGAGTAGGACATTACCATATTACACATCTTCCATGTGAAATCTCCTAACCCTAATTCTCCCATCTGTTTAGTACACGTATCAGTTTGTACGATATGTGCACAGTATCCTGGTGATACCTCTCCAACTCTCGTAATCCTACTTCCTAGGGTATACCTATATCGGAAAGATTTTTCTCTACTGGCTATGTGGCGTATAAGCTCTGTATCTGTTGGCATTCTATCTGCTCTATATGAAAAGGTCATGGTTTGGTTACTCCATGACACTTCCCAATTTCCCGGCTTTCGGGGATTGGAAATGTTAAAACATATTAGGGATCTATCCACATGATATTGGTGGAGCTTCAAGCTAGGAGGACTAGAGATATTAAACCTCCTGTCCACCGGTCTCCCACCCTTTAGCTCAAGTACCTCCCCTACCGTTAAAGGAAATGGTACTAGCCCTGATTTGCTATGACCTTGAGGTACTTGAGAGCATACCCAACAATCTGTTTGATTTAACACACTACCCACTAAGGAGTGATAGTTACTCAATGGATGCCGGTTCATGTTAATGTTAAAACTGGACTGACATTTCTTGATGCACCCATCCTCTACTACACTGTCACAGAGTCTACAGATACAGTTCTCTTTTCAGCTAACAATCCTTCACAATGTTTACAAATAACATGGCTGCTAGATCGTTTCCGGTACTCGCCTTTGCTTGGTGATTGTGTTGCTATTGGAAATTTACACCTCCGTCTCAGTCATCAGAAACCCATTCTGGATCCTTTCTCGACCTCACTGGTACTCTCACCGAAACAGACTGCTCTGGTCAACATCAGGGTCAACCTGAAAACACGGATCACAGTCTCTTGAGGCAAGTCCATCTTACAGGAGGAGAAAAGGAGAAATTTGTAATGGGGGTACAGGAAAACAGTTTGAGGGGGAGAGAAACTTGTTACGATAATTAGTTCTCTAGTCTTGTTGTTCTTCTCGTTCTGCTGTCATCTCAAAGGTGCTGTCTCTCAGTCTTCCAAACGAACATTCCGGTGATGCAATATTCCTTCCAAACCAGCGATCTTTCTGTAAGGAGCAAAAATCTTGCATTACCATTTGTCTAACTGATGTGTGACATACCATCTTTAAAACATGAAAACATGAGTGAGAAGAGAGAAAACAAAAACAAAAGAGAGAGAGAACAATTCATATATATATATATATATATAACATAACACATCAATAAACAACAACAGGAAAAAAAACATTTTTCAAACATTTTAAAACATTGTCAGATCATCAGGCTGTCATGTCTACATGTCCAATGGTTTCCTTGCGCAGTCCCTCCCACCAGCACCTCCATACTCCACCCTCTGTATCTGGCCAGGATACATTGATGCGGATAGGTCATGCTGGGGTTTGGTAGACTTCTGCAAAGACCAAGCAGATATGCAATGTTTGAGTCCTATCAATAATCGTCAGAGATGGGGAGAGAAAAGAAACATTTCACAGATACATTTACAACGTTTCACCCGGTCATTCCTGTGTCTTCAGGGAATGACCTCCCAATTTACTAACTGTTACCTCAGGCTTACCATCAGTCCTAATGATCACCTTTTATAATTTGGTGTGTCATATTCATGCTCATATTCATGTCTAGGGGGTCTGATTTTATGTGGGCTGTTGCAGTTACTGGCATAATGCCCTTCTCTTTTGCAAAGATCACAAACCCTGGGCTTCCTCCAAGTGTCAGTGAAATGGGGTCTTGGTTGATTTGATGCCTCCTCAAACGCTTGGATGCTCATCACCATCAACCGCCTTCCCTGTACCTCTCTGATTCCTTGGATACCATGATTATGTCGTTGTCTAGGGAGTTGATATACCTTCTGTGAATCTTTGATCATACACTTAGATCTTTCCTAGGATCTGGGAAATCAGACATGATTGATCTCAATTCTGTCCGGGACCAGGGATGGCGCATTGCACTGTCCTTGACGGGAATGATTCCCTGATCGTCAGTCTTCCCATTGGGGACTGTGATCATCCTGACAGGACTAAATTCAATTACATCACCTTGTTTTGGTCTTACAATATGGGGTACATTTGTTTGTGCGTGATATAAAACTTTGTACGTACCTGTGGACACGACCTCACCTGACCCTCCGTTAGGGGGTTTGATTATTGCCTTTACCGATTTGGTCGCGTCCACCTGGATGTCTTGTAGGATGGCTTCTGGAAGAGGTGCCGACATCGTTCTGGGCTCACTTTCTTGTTTGTATTCCTGAGGGAAGTTTGACATGGGGTGCGACTTGCACAGGTTAACATTTGTGATTTTTACACTTTCATTTTTATAAACATTATTACATTTGTTACTTTCGTTCTTAATACAGTTACTAAGTGCATTTTTATCGTACAACATTGTGCCTTTCTCCGCAACCATAATCCTCTCCATTGCCATGTCTCTCCTCCCAAGATGAGGGTCAGATATGTAAGTTAACTCTCTTTGCAATTCACTTTCCTGTTGCCATAACTGTAAATAATCAAAATGTTTGATTCGTCTCTTTGCTGATTTAATGAGACCTATCCTCCTCCTTAGATTTTGTAACACTTCTGGGCTAAAGCTGCCTATTTTTGGGAACTTCTCCCCGTCATGTACAGTCATTCTCTCCCATTCATCACATAAAACCTCTGTGTGTAAACCATATTTTTCACACATTACGTACCTTGCCGACCCGACTGGTCGGTTCACTGAATCAACCCGAACCGAGGTTGATCGCCCCCTTCCTGAACAATTGGCCCCCATAACTTGCAGGTGTTGCTTTCACCACCTCTGACCTTTAATCAGGGTCTTCAGCGAACCCTTACAAAAACCAAAATGTTCACGATAGGCTGACGGTGGCGGTTTACCGAGTACCCCACTCACTCGCCCACATCGACCAATACGACCTACACACTGCCTTAGCGCTGGCGTACTCGACCCAGGGCCCCTATGAACCTCTATTTACTGGAACATGCGAGGGATATCCGCAGAACACTTACTCTTTCCAGTAACTATTGGTTGTTGGACAATTCCTGAGTGACCAGCGAACTTCCCTTTTAAAAATAAAAAATTACACAAATCACGTCAGAATGTACAAATAGTGTTTATGACCGGGTTTGTACACAAATGGTACTGGTCAGACTAACTAATGCACACAATTACGTGCGGTACAATCGTTCAGTACATAAGCAACTAATCTTATGTACGGAGCGACCAGTGGAATCGACATTCAGCAGCTGCGAATTCCTTCAGCCTGAGCTTTATGGCCTATATGGGTTCTGCACCAACCCCCTGGGTTGTGCCTTTTTCTCTTATTTATAGCGGACTTCTTTGTCTGCTGTACCTGGACCTCTTGGTCTGTTATGCGACCTCCTGGTCTGACCTCCTGGTCTGTTACAGTATGACCTCCTGGTCTGCTACACTCTAATGCTCTTTATATGTTTAACAAGGGATGCCTCCCTAGCCACCATGCACATCACTTACATGTATGTACCTTCACGAGAACTCGATGATTTCTGTGGTTCAATCCCCAAAATTGTAAAACTTATATAATTGCAAACACTCACTCATCACATGTACACTTTTGTTTCTATTTCTATTTCTGCGCAGAATTTTTTTTTCTTTAGACCAGATGTGTTGTAAATTTGGAGAAGGATCTGTTAATTTAAATTTTGGATATTAAAATAGATTTGCGCTATTTATCGCCTGTTGCGCTATTTATCGCGTTTTGCGCTATTTATCGCCTGTTGCGCTATTTATCGCTTGTTGAAAATCAACACTATCGTGTGACTTGAGTTACGTGGGCGTACCAAGACGCTCCGTTGCGTAATTTACGCTGCGTGCGTCGGCCTTTGCGTACGCGAGTCTCAGCCCTTTGTTAGAGACACGTATACACAAAACCAATGTCCACCGTAACACAATGTACACGTTTATCAATGTAGATGATCCTCGATCCTCTACTGAACCCCACACCAATCTCTCCTTGTACCTTTAGGTAGAGTTGCGTGTGCGCTTTACACTTTATCCCTTAACGCATTACTTTTACACTTTAACTATGAAATAGCGACAAATCTCTCTTAGCACGTTTTATCAATTATAAAATGGCAAACAGGAAAGTGAGATGTGAAGATTACACAAATGAACATGCAATTCTAAATTAATCTAATAACATATATTGATGTAAGCACACGCATATAGATATTACATATATGAGACCCTATTCAGTGCTTCTACTTTGCATATGAATGTGCAATTTCTTTCACTGCTGGGAGAGAGAAAAAAAAAAAAAAAACAACAAACCAGTCCCACAGGTCATTTGCATTTCAATGGGCATCCTACAAATAGCAGCGTTAAAACAGGTTCTTGAAGAGAGACAGTTACCAAAAAAAAAAAAAAACTACTTGTGTATTTCTTAAATCAAATATTTAATTTATTATTAACTATTAAACTCTATCTGAACTACTTATGATTGACTATGATATGGATTAAATAAATGCATAAAAAAACTCATTAAATGATGATTTCTTTTTGACAGTGGATGGCTGATTATTTCCTGAGTCAACTGAAAATCAGCCGCTTAGGAAAAAAAAATGTGACCTTCCCAAAATGGCCGCTGCTCCTCCCCCTTTTACCTCCATGAGGGTCACACAAAATGGTGGACAGACCATGCTGCTTCTTGTCACAAAGAAAGTCATCATTCAAACTCCTAAAGTTATCATGCTATGCAGAGCGATTAAAAATAATTTTAAACCTATTTAAACAGACAAACCATCCAATCTGCGTGTGTAGTTGGCACCAAATAGAAATAAAAACCAGATTTACAAAGACAATAACGTACTGTTCTTACCTTCCAGTTCCGGATTACTTCAGCACCCTTTACTAAGCGAAACAGACGCTTATCCAGACAGCACTACGAGGAATATAACCTCCCGCCCTTTGCTGATGGATAATGTCTGCTGGGATTACCTAGTATAGATATGTGAAGGACCGACGAGCCGCCAATTGATAATGTCTATAATATTTGTCCTATTAAAAACACGTTAAAGGTTAAAGAACACAGTACGCCATTGGCGCAAAAAGTACCGCAAGGGTACTCCCTTAACTATACCTTAAGGAATGTACTTATACTGTAAACATTTGTGCAGTGACAATGTGTAGATGTAATGCAGTGTAACCTTGTTAGCTTAAAAGCTGTATGTGCGACTATGACGCTCTGAGAAACCTTTATGCATTTATAATAACCAATCAAATACCGGTCTAAGGTTCTAACGCCTTTAGTAAGAATGTTATTACTTGCAAAAAGAGTAATACAGTACAAGTCACACACTACAATATAACACAGACTAACTAACCAGATAACTACACAGGAAATACAATACAATTATGTTTAAGGGAAAATGAGAGAGAAAGAAGAGAAGAGAGAGAGGGAGAGAGAGATGGCTCACAATAACAATAAAGACAATATGATTGCAGAGAAGCTTACACATGTGAGGAACAATCGCTGCGCATGTTAGTCAATGCTGAGAATCTTTGTGGAGAAAATACTTGAGCTTACCCATACTGGCTGTCCCTATATACACAACCCTACAATACCGCATGGGACAGAAGCTAGACTCCATTTTGGGAAAACTCCAATGATTCCAAAGACTGCAACACATGGTTGAAAGGGGGATGCTAGCAGCCATTTTAGATTTGCAGGTCCAAACACATGGCACTCTCTGCTACACCACAATCACATAGCAGAAGACACAAGACTCCATTTTATTCCAAAATGTCCAAGCCTCAAAACAATGCATATGTTCTGATTTTACAATTCCAAACCATCTAAATCACCTTTCACAATTTCAAGCAAACACAGTATCTCAATAACCAGAGCATATGAGCTATCACAAGACCAGACCACCAGGTACCCACAAGTATCAGCCTGCCATTGCTACAAGCACATATTCAAATGTAACTGCATGGTGGTATTCATGATTAACAAGATATATTATAACAAACCAGCACAATCTATTTTAAATCACCATAGGCAAACAAATACCACAAATGCTATGCTACAGGTTGTCTAATGTCCCAGCTACCGTCACAGATTCCCAGATCTATCACACAAACAAGTTACAATATCCTATTTAAACCAGCACCATTGACCTTAAAGCAATCTGTCTATATTTCCTTATCTAGCCATGTGAATTCTATACTTAGCCTTTAGCTTGGAGGTCAGTCCTGGGGATGTAGCCGCCATGCTGCTGGGTGCCAGGTAGCTGTGTGAGTGTGTGAGCCCTGTGATTTCCAGTGGATAATATCATACCTGCATTCCAGCTGTGGGGGTGTGTCAACCACAGGAAGTGTGTCTTTCTTGTATCAGGGAGCTGAGCATGTGAGCTTGGTTATGCAAAATGTTGGGTGATGACTAACACATTCCTGTCTTCTGGAGAGCTATTGTTTGGCGAATACAAAACAAAACCCTGTCTCTGGGTTTTGTTCGATATTCATGATGTCCACTTTCAGTTGAGACAATGACATCTCAGCAATCATTCTTCTGGAGACAAACCCTAACCCATTCGTAAACACAGGTGTTGGCCCTCCTCATTGAGTCTCAAAGCTCAGTGTAATTAAAGGCCATTGTACTCCGTCTGCGGGAAAGATACTGATTTGGAATACAATTTAATCTTCAATTACTATTCCTGTGCTTAACTATGCATAACACCATGTGAAGCCCTCCCAACATGCAAACTATTGTTTGGGGAATCTCTAAGGTCAAAGAGCCATTTGAGACCCACTGATACCTGCTGGACTCAGGGGAATATTAACTTATAAAATACATTATATGGTTAAATTATGTAACGATTGAGTCGCACGCTACGAACACATAAACTCTACCGTAAATGCGCATACCGTGCGCCTGCGGGTGCACGCAACAGCGAGTATGCGCACGCACGGGAGAGCTCACGCATGCGCAGCGCGGACATGTATGAGGTGCAAATATGGCAGTGTGCATAGTGATATTTTTCTGACTTTGACAACATTTAAGTAAGATAGTATCTCAGTCCTGAAAAGCTCAATGATGCAAATACTCTAAACAAATATAATTAAAAAAATAAATATAATGTTCACAAATACTGGCCAGCAATATAGACTCCCTTAATGGGGAGGTGACACATAGGCTCACAGTGTTTTAAATGGTGCCGCATAGATACCTATAGTACAGCTGCGTCTGTTCTTCGAGTGGTAGAACAATGATTAGCACAAACGTCAGGATAAAAGGCTCATAATAGAATAGTAAAGTTGTATCCAAAATCGTTACTAGTAGTTGTTAATGAAGCCGCGGTCTCCGTGTAGCAGGAGAACCAGTACAGGCGGCTCAGATGGAGGTGCTGTAACAGCCTCCCGATGAGGAAGTGATCCTAATTTCCATAAGCCATCTTATGAGGCCGGTGCAAGCGGCTCTGTGAAACAGGAGATCCAAGGCAAGCAGCTCAGGTGGACGTGCTGTGAGAGGATGATTGTCGGTGTTAAAATAATTGTCGGCGTTAATTAGTTAATCCGTTAATGCGATATTAACTAGAGATGAGCGGGTTCGGTTCCTCGGAATCCGAACCCGCCCGAACTTCAGCTTTTTTTACACGGATCCGAGCGACTCGGATCTTCCCGCCTTGCTCGGTTAACCCGAGCGCGCCCGAACGTCATCATGACGCTGTCGGATTCTCGCGAGGCTCGGATTCTATCGCGAGACTCGGATTCTATATAAGGAGCCGCGCGTCGCCGCCATTTTACACGTGCATTGAGATTGATAGTGAGAGGACGTGGCTGGCGTCCTCTCCGTTTAGAGAAGAAATAGATAGGAGAGTGAGAGTGAGACAGTGACACTTCATTTACTGGAGCTTAGGAGGAGTACTCAGACAGAGAGTGCAGAATTTTGCTGATAGTTGTATTAGTTAGTTATACTAGTGACAGAGTGAGACAGTGACACTTCATTTACTGGAGCTTAGGAGGAGTACTCAGACAGAGAGTGCAGAATTTTGCTGATAGTATTAGTTAGTTATACTAGTGACTGACCAGTGACCACCAGTGCAGTTTTATATTATTTAATATAATCCGTTCTCTGCCTGAAAAAACGATACACAGTGACTCAGTCACATACCATATCTGTGCTCAGCCCAGTGTGCTGCTGCATCATCTATGTATAATATCTGACTGTGCTCACACAGCTTAATTGTGGGGGAGACTGGGGAGCAGTTAGGTTATAGCAGGAGCCAGGAGTACATATTAAAATTAAACAGTGCACACTTTTTTTCTGCAGGAGTGCCACTGCCAGTGTGACTGACCAGTGACCTGACCACCAGTATATAGTATACTATATTGTATTGTGAATGTCTGCCTGTAAAAGTTAAACACACGTCGTGTGACTTGTGTGGTGTTTTTTTATTCTATAAAATAAAAAACTCATTCTGCTCACAGACAGTGTCCAGCAGGTCCGTCATTATATAATATATACCTGTCCGGCTGCAGTAGTGATATATATATATTTTTATATCATTATTTATCATCCAGTCGCAGCAGACACAGTACGGTAGTTCATGGCTGTAGCTACCTCTGTGTCGGCACTCGGCAGTCCATCCATAATTGTATACCACCTACCCGTGGTATTTTTTTCTTTCTTCTTTATACATACTACATCTCATTATCATCCAGTCTATATTAGCAGCAGACACAGTACAGTACGGTAGTCCACGGCTGTAGCTACCTCTGTGTCGGCACTCGGCAGTCCGTCTATAATTGTATACCACCTACCCGTGGTTTTTTTTTCTTTCTTCTTTATACATACTACATCTCATTATCATCCAGTCTATATTAGCAGCAGACACAGTACAGTACGGTAGTCCACGGCTGTAGCTACCTCTGTGTCGGCACTCGGCAGTCCGTCCATAATTGTATACCACCTACCCGTGGTTTTTTTTTTCTTTCTTCTTTATACATACTACATCTCATTATCAACCAGTCTATATTAGCAGCAGACACAGTACGGTAGTCCACGGCTGTAGCTACCTCTGTGTCGGCACTCGGCAGTCCGTCCATAATTGTATACCACCTACTCGTGGTTTTTTTTTCTTTCTTCTTTATACATACTACATCTCATTATCATCCAGTCTATATTAGCAGCAGACACAGTACAGTACAATAGTCCACGGCTGTAGCTACCTCTGTGTCGGCACTCGGCAGTCCATCCATAATTGTATACTAGTATCCATCACACACATCAACATCAACACATCACATCAACACACATCAACACAGTCAGCTACCTCATTGCGCCTCTTTTTTTCTTTGCGTCATGTGCTGTTTGGGGAGGGTTTTTTGGAAGGGCCATCCTGCGTGACACTGCAGTGCCACTCCTAGATGGGCCCGGTGTTTGTGTCGGCCACTAGGGTCGCTTATCTTACTCACACAGTCAGCTACCTCATTGCGCCTCTTTTTTTCTTTGCGTCATGTGCTGTTTGGGGAGGGTTTTTTGGAAGGGACATCCTGCGTGACACTGCAGTGCCACTCCTAGATGGGCCCGGTGTTTGTGTCGGCCACTAGGGTCGCTTATCTTACTCACACAGCGACCTCGGTGCAAATTTTAGGACTAAAAATAATATTGTGAGGTGTGAGGTATTCAGAATAGACTGAAAATGAGTGTAAATTATGGTTTTTGAGGTTAATAATACTTTGGGATCAAAATGACCCCCAAATTCTATGATTTAAGCTGTTTTTTAGGGTTTTTTGAAAAAAACACCCGAATCCAAAACACACCCGAATCCGACAAAAAAAATTCGGTGAGGTTTTGCCAAAACGCGGTCGAACCCAAAACACGGCCGCGGAACCGAACCCAAAACCAAAACACAAAACCCGAAAAATTTCCGGCGCTCATCTCTAATATTAACGCGTTAACTTGCCCAGCCCTAATATATATATATATATATATATATATGTGTATATATATATATATATATATATATATATATGTGTATATATATATATATATATATATATGTGTATATATATATATACACACACACACACACACACACACATAAACACACAACACAGACACACACAGCATTACCTACACACACACAGCAGACATACATATACACAGCACACATGTCATACAGTCACGCACAGCAAACATACCGTCTCAACCAGCGTACATACACACAAGTTATGCCTGCGATGCAGATATGGAGACAAGGCTGTCTTCATTTCTGAAAAACTAGTTTGGTCCTGCAAAGGGGGCCCCTGAGATTTGGGGGGCCCAGGGTAATGTACACCCTGTGCCCCCCTCTTAATCTGGCTCTGGAGCGAAGAGGATGGGTGGGAGTGTAAAGCGAGATAAGGTCAGAGATGTATATGGGAGAGGAGTGGGTGAAAGCTTTGTGAGTGTGAGAAGTTTGAATTGGATTCTGCAAGGGAAAAGAAGTCAGTGAAGGGCTTGTAGGAGATGGGCAGTAGATGTGGTGCATTTGGTGAGGAAGATGAGCCTGGCTGCAGCATTGAGGATAGATTGGAGTGGAGAGGTAATTGTCAGGGATATCCAAGATGCTTGGGGCCTGTAGTATTTTGGATTTAGGATTTTTCCGTATTTTGGTATATTTGCATACCATAATGAGATATCTTTGGGATGGGACACAAGTCTAAACACATAATGCATTTATGTTTCATATACACTTTGGGCATGATTCATGTTTGTAAGGAAAGCAAAAAATCACACAACTGGGCAAAACCATGTTGTACTCCAGGTAGGGCAGATGTAACATGTGCAGAGAGATTAGATTTGGGTGGGGTGTGTTCAAACTGAAATCTAAATTGCAGTGTAAAAATAGGGTTTTAATTACCTACCAGTAAATCCTTTCCGTAGGGGATACTGGGAATCCATTTAGTACCATTGGGTATAGACGAGTTCAATAGGAGCCATGGGCACTTTAAGAAATTTATAGTGTGCTGGCTCCTCTCTCTATGCCCCTCCCACCTGACTCAGTCTAGGAAACTGTGCCCAGAGAAGACAGACATACTTTTAGAGAAGGAAACAGATAAGAACAGTCAGTGTTGGACTGGCCCACAGAGGAACAGGGGAATCCACCGGTGGGCCCTCCTCCTCTAGGGATCATGGCCCTCATTCCGAGTTGTTCGCTCGCAAGCTGCTTTTAGCAGCATTGCACACGCTAAGCCGCCGCCTACTGGGAGTGAATATTAGCTTATCAAAATTGCGAACGAAAGATTAGCAGAATTGCGAATAGACACTTAGCAGTTTCTGAGTAGCTCCACACTTACTCGGCAACTGCGATCAGTTCAGTCAGTTTTGTTCCTGGTTTGACGTCACAAACACACCCAGCGTTCGCCCAGACACTCCCCCGTTTCTTCAGACACTCCCGCGTTTTTCCCAGAAACGGCAGCGTTTTTTCACACACTCCCATAAAACGGCCAGTTTCCGCCCAGAAACACCCACTTCCTGTCAATCACATTACGATCACCAGAACGAAGAAAAAGCTTGTAATGCCGTGAGTAAAAAACCTAACTGCATAGCAAATTTACTTGGCGCAGTCGCACTGCGGATATTGCGCATGCGCATTAGCGACTAATCGCTCCGTTGCGAAAAAAAATAACGAGCGAACAACTCGGAATGACCCCCCATGTTCTAGACTCTGCACTCAAAATTATAGATTATACATATGTAACCTTGTAGTATACAGGACTATGTGGCAGCTGGCCACACCCACTCTGGAGAGTGGCCACACCCCTAAACATGGGCCCCTACCAATGCATCACCCCGGTGGCCCCTTCATGCCCCAGTCTGACACTGAGAACAGTGGTGAGATTTCGAACCAGCACACCCATAACAAGAGGATAGCCATGCTAACCAGAACGTGAAAACAAGAACAGCAACAGCTGAACCAAACAACAGTTAACAAGTAACATTAGCAGGAAGAACGAAGCACTGGGCGGGTGCCCAGTATCCCCTACGGACTACGAGAAAAGGATTTACCGGTAGGTAATTAAAATCCTATTTTCTCTTATGTCCTATGGGATACTGGGAATCCATTTAGTACCATGGGGAAGTACCAAAGCTCCAAAAACGGGTGGGAGAGTGCTGAGGTTCCTGCAGAACTGATTGACCAAACTGAAAGTCCTCAGAGGCCAAGGTATCGAACTTGTACAACTTTGCAAACGTGTTCGAACCTAACCAAGTAGCTGCTCAGCATAGCTGTAATGCCGAGACCCCCAGGGCAGCCGCCCAGGAGGCACCCACTGAACTAATAGAGTGGGCCTGAATAGATTTAGGAATCGGCAAACCTGCCGTAGAATAAGAATGTTGGATAGTAAGCCTGACCCATCTTGCAATTGACTGCTTTGAAGCAAGACACCCAATCTTTTTGGCATCATAGAGAATGAACAGTGAATCTGATTTCCTGGTACGAGCCATTCTCTTCACATATATCTTCAAAGCCTGTACCACATCCAAGGACTTTGAAACAGCAGAGGTATTAGTAACAACCGGAACCACAATCGGCTGGTTGATGTGAAACGCCGAAACCACCTTAGGAAGGAATTGCTGACGAGTTCTGAGTTCAGCTCTGTCCTCATGGAAAATCAAGTAGGGACTCTTGTACAACAACGCACCCAGTTCCGAGACACGCCTTCCCGAGGCCAAGGCCAACAGCGTGACGGTTTTCCACGTAAGATATTTTTCTTCCAATTACAGTAACGGTTCAAACAAGTCCAATTGGAGGAACCGCAGAAACAACTGGAGATCCCAAGGTGCCGTGGGAGGCACAAAGGGAAGTTGGATATGAAAGACTCCCTTCAAGAATGTCTATACTTCCGGTAGAGAAGCCAATTGTTTCTGAAAGAAAATCGACAAGGCCGAAATCTGAACCTTTAAGGTGCCTAGTCATAGGCCCACATCCACCCCCGACTGCAGGAACAGCAGGAAACATCCCAGATGAAATTCCACCGTAGAATATCGTCTACTTTCACACCAAGAGACATATTTTTTCCAGATACGATGGTAATGTTTCAATGTTACCCCCTTCCTGGCTTGGATCATAGTGCAGATGACTCTGTCAGGAATCCCTTTCTGGGCTAGGATCAGCCTATCAATTTCCATGCCGTCAAACGTAGCCATGGTAAGTCTTGATAGATGAACGGGCCCTGTTGCAGAAGATCCTCTCAAAGAGGCAGAGGCCACAAATCTTTGCTTAGAATCTCTAGAAGGTCCGCATACCAGGCCCTTTTCGGCCAGTCCAGAGCTATCAGGATTGCTTGAACTCTTTCCTTTCTTATTCTTTTGAGAACCCTTGGGATCAGAGGAAACAAGCATACCAGTTGGTATACCCGCAGAGTTGTCAGGGCGTCGACCGCTACAGCCTGTGGGTCCCTCGACCTGGAACAATACCGCCTGAGCTTCTTGTTGAGACGAGAGGTCATCATGTCGATATGTGGACAACTCCACCAATATGTTAAGCGTTGGAACACCTACGGGTGGAGGCCACATTCTCCCGGGTGCAGGTAATTTCTGCTGAGGAAATCTGCTTCCCAGTTGTCTACTCCCAGAATGAAGATTGCCGACAATGCCACCGCGTGTTTTTACGCCCAGAGGAGAATTCTTGACACCTCTGATATTGCAGCTCTGCTTTTCGTTTCCGCCTTGTCGGTTTATGTATGTTACTGCCATCACATTGTCCGACTGAACTTGAATGGCCTGATTCTGAAGACGATGAGAGGCCTGCAGAAGGGCATTGTAGATTGCCCTGAGCTCCAGGATATTTATGGGAAGTGTGGCTTCCAGACTTGACCATCTTGCCTGGAATTGTACTCCCCAACCTCTGAGGCTTGCATCGGTGGTTAACAGAATCCAATTTTGAATTGCGAACTGTCGACCCTTCACCAGGTGAGAAGTTTGTAACCACCACAGGAGGGAAATCCTGGCCTTCAACGACAGACCAATCATCTGATGCATGTGTAGATGCGATCCGGACCATTTTTCCAACAAATCCAGCTGGAAGGGCCTTGCATGAAACCTTCCATACTGAATTGCCTCATAAGAGGACACCATCTTTCCAGAAGATGGATGCACAGGTGAACTGAGATTCGGCTTGGCTTCAAGACAGCCCGCACCATCGACTGGATTACCAATGCCTTTTCCAAGGGAAGGAACACTCTCTGAGACTCTGTGTCCAGGATCTTTCCCAGGAAATGCAGCTTCTGCGTTGGTTCTAGGTGAGATTTCGGCAGGTTCAGAATCCACCCATGATCCAGGAGCAATGTGGCTGTGAGACCAATGTTCACTAACAACTGTTCCCTGGATGCAGCCTTTATCAGAAGGTTGTCCAGGTAAGGAATAATGTTCACTCCCTCTTTTCGGAGTAACATCATTATCTCTGCAATCAATTTGGTGAACACCCTCGGTGCCGTTGAGAGTCCAAAAGGCAGGGTCTGAAACTGGTAGTGACAGTCCTGCAGTGCAAACCGCAGGTAAGCCTGGTGAGGCGGCCAGATCGGAATGTGAAGGTAAGCATCCTTGATATCCAGAAACACAGGCAACTCCCCCTCTTCCAGACCTGAGATCACCGCTCTCAGAGACTCCATTTTGAACTTGAATACCCGTAAGTATGGGTTCAATGACTTGAGATTCAGAATCGACCTGACTGAACGGTCCGGTTTTGGTACTACAAACAAGCTTGTTTTGTAGATGAGGATGAACTGGAACAATGACCTGAGTCAGTAACAGTTTTTGAATAGCGTCTTGGAACATTATTCTTGCTTCCTGTGAAGCTGGTAAGCCTGATTTGAGAATCTGTGAGGTGGGAGATCCTGGAACTCCAGCCTGTAGACCTGGGAAATAAAGTCTAGGACCCAGGGGCCCTGGCAAGACCTCGCCCAGGTGTGACTGAAGAATTTTAGCCAGGTTCCCACCTGCCTTTCTTCCAGGCATGTGGGGCCCCCGTCATGTGGAGGGCTTTGAGGCAACAGAGCTGGAGCTCTGTTGCTGAGAACCAATAGCGGTTGACTTGCGTGATTTCCCTCTAGCACCTCTGGCAGCGGTAGACGAACCTCTGGCTCTGCCCCGAAACTTTGCAGCCTGAAAGGACTGTAAGTTGGGTCCTGAGTAGGTCTTCCGAGAAGAGGAGCTGCAGAAGGCAGATAGGTGGATTTACCCGCAGTAGCTTTTGAAATCCACTTATCCAGTTCATCGCCAAATAAGGCCTCACCTGAGAATAGCAGGTCTTCCACACTTTTCTTGGAGTCTGCATCAGCAGTCCACTGACGTAACCATAAACCTCTGTGTGACACTGCCATAGCTGTCGTGCGTGCATTTAGTAAACCTATCTCCTTCAACCATAAAGTTTGCAGAATCTTGTATATGTTGCAGAAGTAAAATAATTTCACCCGAGGTAAGGTGTCAAAACCCTCTATGACATTATCAGATCACTTTGCAATGGCTTTTGCAATCTATCCACATGCTATAGTGGGTCTCTGAGCCACCCCTGCAGCTGTATACAAAGATTTGAGGGTAGTCTCAATCTTATGATCAGCTGTGTCCTTTAGGGAGGCTGCACCAGGAACAGGTAAAATAATTTTACATGAGAGCCTAGAGACTGATGTATCTACAATCGGTGGATTTTTCCATTTATTCCTATCCTCATGAGGAAAGGGAAAAGTTGACAGTAACCGCTTAGGGATCTGGAACTTTTTTTCTGGATTAACCCATGGTAGTTCAAACAGGGTATTTAGGGGGTAATTCCAAGTTGATCGCAGCAGGATTTTTGATAGCAACTGGGCAAAACCATGTGCACTGCAGGGGAGGCAGATATAACATGTGCAGAAAGAGTTAGATTTGGGTGGGTTATTTTATTTCTGTGCAGGGTAAATACTGGCTGCTTTATTTTTACACTGCAAATTAGATTGCAGATTGAACACACCACACCCAAATCTAACTCTCTCTGCACATGTTATATCTGCCTCCCCTGCAGTGCACATGGTTTTGCCCAGTTGCTATCAAAAATCCTGCTGCGATCAACTTGGAATTACCCCCTTAGTTCTTTTGACACAGGAAAAGTAGCTGAGGATTTTTTCTGTACATTAAAGTAAGATTCCTCACTCTCCTCAGTCACTTTGTCATTAATATTGAGGACTTCCCTGATAGCATCTATGAGCGCTTCAACACCGTGCGACAGAGTACCCTCCCCTACTTCCATCTCCACCTCACCTTCCTCCATTTCTGACCCTTCTTGATCAGAGTCAGAATGCGGGATCTGGTCTAAAGTACATTTTTGTGAACAAACTGCAGAGGACTGAGACGCTGCTCTGAGTACTGAGTCCTTTTGCATAAACCCAGTCATAGACCTTCTTAAGTATTGCGTCTCTTTCTCATTTTGAGATAATTTAGTAGAGATGGTGGAGATCATCCCCCTAATGGAGTCCAGTCACGCTGCCTCTGCTTCCTTTGTCTGAGAAGGGACACTACACTGAGTACACACTAGTGAACCCCCGGGAGAGGAGGAACACTGTGTCTTATATGTAACACACTCCTTGCTTCTGACATCCTTGCAGCAGAATGGCATACACACAGGAAATAGCAGCACAAGTAACCCACAAAGAGCCCTTCATGAGAGACCTAAATGTAGAGAAACCAGCACACGGCACCTTTATCGCTAAAGCAAGCTTAGCCAGGTCGCAGACTAAGTACCCTAATTGGGGACTCAGTATACTATATAACGCTCCCTCCCTGCTATAACCACCTGGTACCGCTGAGGTAAACTGGAGGCATTACGGAGGAGTTGCGCGTCCCTGCAGTCAGCGTATGTTATGATGCAGTGTGTAACATGGCGCCTGTGAGCTGCTGGATCCTCTCATAGTGAAGCCTCACCCCTGCAATGGCGCGCAGTCTTACAGCTCTTTTTTATACTGGCTGAGGTGATTTTTGTGCCTAAAATGGAGTCAGCCCCCATAAAGTGTACTGAGACTCAGTGCGTTCCGTTAGAAGCCGTGCATCCGCACTGCGTACTATGTTTGGAGACCCAGCCGCCCCATGTAGAAGCTGTGCGTCTCTGTACCCTCCTGCCGCTATAATGACCGATGACCCGCTAGTCGGGACGCTGGCTTAGTACTCACCACTCTTCTTTCTTCTGGCTCTGTTAGGGGTGGCGGCATGCTGCGGGAATGTACGCTCGCCGTGGTGGGGATTGCGAATAGTTCCCTCAGGAGCTATGTGCTGTCAGCGGGGAACGGGACCATTAACCCTTGGGGAGGTTGGGCTGTTACTCCCCCTAAGTCCCACGAAGCATGCAGGCTGGTGCCATCCAGTCCTGCCTGAAAATAACAAACAGAGAAAATAAATGCAGAAAACTCTTCAGGAGCTTCCAGAAACGTGACCGGCTCCTCCGGGCACATTTTCTAATGTCAGGTGCAGGGCCGGTTCTAGACCTTGTGGCGCCCAGGGCGAAGGTTTCCTGTGCCCCCCCCCCCCCCCTCCCGGTAAAACACAGTTGGTGCACGCCGAGGGCGTGTGACCCAAAGTAGGGGTGTGGCTTCTTCATAGGGAAGGGGTGTGCCCACAGTTACCCCCCTGTACTTGTGCCCCGCTGTAGCTGTGCCCCCAGAAGCTGTACCCCCAGCAGCTGTGCCCCCAGTTAATTTTCCCCCAGTAGCTGTTCCCCCTTTGGTAATGCCCCCTTTAGTAGTGCCCCTTGTAGCTGTGCCCCCTGTAGCTGTGCCCCCAGTTGATTTGCACCCTCTAGCAGTGCCCCCAGTATGTGCCACCAGTAGTTGTGCCCCCTGTAGCTGTGCCCCCAGTTAATTTGCCCCTAGTAGCTGTTCCCCCTGTAGCAGTGCCCCCAGTAGCTGTGCCCCCAGTAGTTGTGCCCCCTGTAGCTGTGCCCCCAGTTAATTTGCCCCATTAGTTGTTCCCCCTGTAGCAGTGCCCCCTGTAGTTCTGCCCCCTGTAGCTGTGCCCCCTGTAGTTCTGCCCCCTGTAATAGTGCCCCTAGTAGTTGTGCCCCCAGTATGTGCCCCCTGTAGTAGCGCCGCTTTGAAACCCTAAAAAAACCCACAATATTTACCAGCCTCGCTCCTGCTTCCAGACCGCTGCTGCCGCCGCTGCTGCTGTCTCCAGGCGCTGGCTCCTCTCTATGGGAGAGACGTCATGACATCTCTCCCATAGGAGCGCCGCACTGACACTAGGGGTCAATTTTGACCTCTAACATCAGTCAGCGACGCCAGCTGCAGCGGGTGCACACGGCACTCTCTGCAGCCGGGGCGCGGGGAGGGAGGGTGGATTAGTAGCGGTGTCACGGGCAAAAATCCTGCTTGACCGTGGCAAGAGTCACTACTGGTCAGGTGGGAGGGGCATAGAGGGAGGAGCCAGCACACACTATAAATTTCTTAAAGTGCCCATGGCTCCTAGTGGACCTGTCTATACCCCATGGTACTAAATGGATTCCCAGTATCCTCTAGGACGTAAGAGAAAATAAAGCAGCCAGTATTTACCATGCACAGAAACAATATAACCCACCCAAATCTGTCTCTGCACATGTTACATCTGCCCCACCTGCAGTGCAGCATGGTTTTCCCCTGTTTTGTATTTTCAGGCCCTATATACATATAGGCCCTCATTCCGAGTTGATCGCTCGTTGCCGATTTTCGCAACGGAGCGATTAAGGCTAAAATGCGCATGCGCATGGTACGCAGTGCACATGCGCTAAGTATTTTAACACAAAACTTAGTAGATTTACTCACGTCCGAACGTAGAATTTTCATTGTTGTAGTGATCGGACTGTGATTGACAGGAAGTGGGTGTTTCTGGGCGGAAAACTGGCCGTTTTCTGGGAGTGTGCGGAAAAACGCAGGCGTGTCAGGGAAAAACGCGGGAGTGTCTGGAGAAACGAGGGAGGGGCTGGCTGAACGCAGGGCGTGTTTGTGACGTCAAACAAGGAACGAAACAGCCTGAGCTGATTGCAATCTGTGAGTAGGTCCGGAGCTACTCAGAAACTGCTAAGAATTTTCTATTCGCAATTCTGCTAATGTTTCGTTCGCTATTCTGCTAAGCTAAGATACACTCCCATAGGACGGCGTCCTAGCGTGTGCAATGCTGCTAAAAGCAGCTAGCGAGCGAACAACTCGGAATGACCCCAATAGCCTGAAGTTAATTTTACACAATTTTTTATTATAATTTTGTACATAAAACAACGATTGAACCATAATAAAGCAAAGGTGTTACTATCTCAATCACACTTCAAATTTTATGTATTTCGGAATATTTTTTAGTCTGGATTTTCGGATATGAGATGCTCAACTTGTACTACATAATCTAGAGTTTCAAGATGGCACCCATGCCTATATTTTGACAGTTTGAAACAAAGCGGGCATTAAAATGATAACAGTTTATTAGATAGCTCAGCAAACATACATATACTTAAGTGTCATAAAGCATTATTGTTATTAGTAGCTGTATTCTTTATTTCATACTTGCTGACTATTTTCTTCTCCTCTCTGGGAGAAGCCCGTAGAGGAGATGCAGCTGACAGATATGAGGACAGGGAAGGGCTCTCCAGGACATTAGTCAGTCCCCTACATGTCAAACTTCTGCAGTTCACGGGTCTATGTGGATGATGGTATAAGTGAGGTACGGAAAAGCATATGAAGGAAGAGAGCCCAGCTTCTGACAGATTACAATCTAAAAGGCAGACAGACATGAGTGACACAGGTGAGGGTGAAAATGAGCAAGCAACATCTAGCAATGGGTTAGGGCAGGGACGTGCGGTGAGCTAAATGGCTCAGGAGGCACTGTCTAGCCCAGAGCCAAATTTACACACAATTTATGAGCCAAATGGTACATCTGGACATTGGGGGTAATTCCAAGTTGATCGCAGCAGGATTTTTTTTAGCAGTTGGGCAAAACCATGTGCACTGCAGGGGAGGCAGATATAACATGTGCAGAGAGAGTTAGATTTGGGTGGGTTATTTTGTTTCTGTGCAGGGTAAATACTGGCTGCTTTATTTTTACACTGCAATTTAGATTGCAGATTGAACACACCACACCCAAATCTAACTCTCTCTGCACATGTTACATCTGCCCCCCCTGCAGTGCACATGGTTTTGCCCAATTGCTATCAAAAATCCTGCTGCGATCAACTTGGAATTACCTCCATTATACTCAGGTGCAGAAATATAAACTCCTGGAAATTTGGTGAGTTTTGATCAGAGATGTGGGGATAAGATAAGGATGCCTCACCTGCCATAGACTTTTTACTCCAGAGTTTTGGCTATAAAAATTATTAGAATAATGCAAAGAATATATTTCACACATATTCTTTGTATTTTTCATATACTTTATACAGTCAAAACTCTGGCTCAAATGTTAGTATGACAGGAAAGGCTCTGCCTCACCCCACTGCACGTCACTAGGTTAGGGTGGGAGCTTGAAGGCTTTGCTAAAGAAGTGGATCTGTAGATGTTACTGTAAAGGTTACACATGGTTTCAGGTTTCAGCAATGAATCATGCACACAATTATCAACAAGTACAGATGAAGCGGAATCATTCAAGGGCAGATGTATTAACCTGGAGAAGGCATAAGGAAGTGATAAACCAATGATAAATGCAAGGTGATAAACACACCAGCCAATCAGCTCCCATATGTAAATTAACAGTTAGGAGCCAATTGGCTGGTGAATTATCACCTTGCACCATACTTGCATACCCTCCAACTGTACCTTTTTAATAGGTACAGTACCTTTTTTTTATGGTCTGTACCTATTTTTGGCTCTCCAAACGTCCATTGAAAGTATAGGAAAGGGGACGTGACCACGCCCCCTTTACCTGTGGCCACGCCCCTTTTTCTAATTTGTACCGATTTTTGTGTGTAAAATGTTGGATGGTATGTACTTGCTACCTGACCCTCTCCATGAGGGAGAAAATGCTCTGTTCCTGGACTTTCCTGGTAATGTGTGATTGCCATCACCTGTGGTGAGCTAGGTAATTGATAAGAAAGGTGTTTCACCACAGGTGATGGCAATCATACATTACCAGGAACGTCCAGGAACAGAGCATTTTCTCCCTCATGGAGAGGGTCAGGTAGGCAAGTATGCAAGTATGCCTTGCACTTAACACTGCTTTATCACTGGTTTATCACTTCCTTATGCCTTCTCCAGGTTAATACATCTACCCCCAATTCATATCCTCAGAGCCGTAACTACGTGTGTGCCAAGTGGGCCTGGCACACAGCGCAGTTGCCCTGAGGGCGCACAGCCAGCGGCATGTAATGAGTCAAATTGACTCATTATTACATGCCGCCTCTTCTGTGTGCGCCGTCGCGCTGTGGAGGGAGAAGAGAGCAGCGCCGGGCAGCGGCGAAGGAGGAGGAGGGATGGGGACTGGATCCGCAGCAGCGCTATTTCATTGGTAGTAAGCGCCGCTGCAGCTGTCCCCTCTCCTTCCGTATTGGCTGCCCGGCGCTGCTGTGGATGCTGGGATGTGGTTCCTCCATCCCAGCATCCACAGCAGCGCCGGGCAGCCAATACGGAAGGAGAGGGGACAGCTGCAGCGGTGCTTACTACCAATGAAATAGCGCTGATGCGGCTCCAGTCCCCATCCCTCCTCCTCCTTGTCCGATGCCTGCACCGAGGGAGCTGCCAGCACGAGGAGCCTGTCAGCGGGGAGATGGTAAGTTTCTCTTTCTCTCTCTCTCTCTCTTTCTCTCTCTCTCAGGGTGACACCGTCTGCCATAATGTGTAAAAAGGGGTACTGGCTGCCGCAATGTGTAAAAAGGGGTACACCATCTGCCGTAATATGTAAAAAGGGGGCCTGGCTGCCGCAATGTGTAAAAAGGGGGACTGGCTGCCGTAATGTGTAAAAAGGGGACTGGCTGCCGTAATGTGTAAAAAGGGGTACTGGCTGCCGCAATGTGTAAAAAGGGGGACTGGCTGCCGTAATGTGTAAACAGGGGGCATGGCTGCCGCAATGTGTAAAAAGGGGGACTGGCTGCCGTAATGTGTAAAAAGGGGGACTGGCTGCCGCAATGTGTAAAAAGGGGGACACCGTCTGCCGTAATATGTAAAAAGGGGGCCTGGCTGCCGCAATGTGTAAAAAGGGGGCCTGGCTGCCGTAATGTGTAAAAAGGGGGACTGGCTGCCGCAATGTGTAAAAAGGGGGACACTGTCTGCCGTAATATGTAAAAAGGGGGCCTGGCTGCCGCAATGTGTAAAAAGGGGGACTGGCTGCTGTAATGTGTAAAAAGGGGGACGCTGGCTGCTGTAATGTGTATAAAGGGGGACACCGTCTGCCGTAATTTGTAAAAACAGGGACGCTGTCTGCTGTAATGTGTAAAAAGGGGACGCTGTCTGCCGTAATGTTAAAAAAGGGGACGCTGTCTGCTGTAATGTGTAAAAAAGGGGGACGCTGTCTGCCGTAATGTGTAAAAAAGGGGACGCTGTCTGCCGTAATGTGTAAAAAGGGGACGCTGTCTGCCGTAATGTGTAAAAAGGGGGACTGTCTGCCGTAATGTGTAAAAAGGGGACGCTGTCTGCCGTAATGTGTAAAAAGGGGACGCTGTCTGCCGTAATGTGTAAAAAGGGGGACTGTCTGCTGTAATGTGTAAAAAGGGGGACGCTGTCTACTATAATGTATAAAAGGAGCTCTACCTGGTGTAGTGGCACTACTGTGCAGCGTAATTTGAATAATGGAGACTACTGTGCACCGTAGTATGAATTGCTATTATTTTGTGACCACGCCCCTTCCCCATGAAGCCACGCCCCTATATATTTTTCACGCACCTCCCCTATCTTACATGGAGGGGGGGGCGCCAATGTCATTTCTTGAACACAGCGCTAAAATGCCTAGGTACTACGGCACTGCATATCCTATTCTAGGTTTATGCAATGAAAGGAATTTGATTTACCATGTTAAAATCCATAAACTCTGTCTGGCCCCAGACAAGCATAGACCAATTGTCCCTTTGAAGTCTTTAACCTAATTTCTGTTTCCCTGGGGTTTAGCAGCCACATTTCACAGCATTTCAAAGCAATTGATCTGGAAAAAAAAAAAATCATAGATTTTTTAATATGAATTCCTTTACAGGGCCTCTGCCATGACATTATGCACAATATCCAAAGAAGTATGCAGCTATTAATTTACAACCAGATAATAAGTAATTTTTCCAAACCTAACATTACATTAGCAATGTGGAGAGGGCAGGGGTGTATCTACCTATTGGCCAGGATGGCACTCGCCAGGGGCGCCAGGCAAGGAGGGGGCGCCGTCCGGCTGTGCCATCCATGGCCAGGGGGTAGAACCAAGTGGTACTGTTAGACTTGGTGACTGTCTGATAGTGCCGGCGCCAGTGTCCTGCAGCAGTGCACTGCACCTCGCTTGTAATCAGACACAACATAACTACAGCTCCCAACAGCCCTTGTTGCTGGGAGCTCCCGGCACCAAGGGCTGCTAGGAGCTATAGTTTACTTTGAGTCTGATTGATCACTAGTGCTGGGCTGTGCCGCTGGAGAGTGGCATCGGCAGTGACAGACAGTCACCAGGTACAGTCAGAGCCGGATTATGGGGAGGTGGGAGGGGGGAAGGGGGGGGGTTGGGGTCAAGGCACAGTACTGCACTGCCCTGCATTGGGCTAGGGTCGTGGACGGAGTGAAAGCACGGGGGTGGGACAACAGGACACTCACTGCCAGGCAGCCCAGCAGCATGGAGGAGAGGGAGAGGGGACAATGAGCTACTAAAGTACATGCAGTCAGCGTACCCTGTCTGTAATGTGGGGGGTGGGGAGGATACTATATAGTAGAGATGAGCGCCGGAAATTTTTCGGGTTTTGTGTTTTGGTTTTGGGTTCGGTTCCGCGGCCGTGTTTTGGGTTCGACCGCGTTTTGGCAAAACCTAACCGAATTTTTTTTGTCGGATTCGGGTGTGTTTTGGATTCGGGTGTTTTTTTCCAAAAAACCTAAAAAACAGCTTAAATCATAGAATTTGGGGGTCATTTTGATCCCAAAGTATTATTAACCTCAAAAACCATAATTTCCACTCATTTTCAGTCTATTCTGAATACCTCACACCTCACAATATTATTTTTAGTCCTAAAATTTGCACCGAGGTCGCTGGATGACTAAGCTAAGCGACCCTAGTGGCCGACACAAACACCTGGCCCATCTAGGAGTGGCACTGCAGTGTCACGCAGGATGTCCCTTCCAAAAAACCCTCCCCAAACAGCACATGACGCAAAGAAAAAAAGAGGCGCAATGAGGTAGCTGTGTGAGTAAGATAAGCGCCCCTAGTGGCCGACACAAACACCGGGCCCATCTAGGAGTGGCACTGCAGTGTCACGCAGGATGTCCCTTCCAAAAAACCCTCCCCAAACAGCACATGACGCAAAGAAAAAAAGAGGCGCAATGAGGTAGCTGTGTGAGTAAGATAAGCGACCCTAGTGGCCGACACAAACACCGGGCCCATCTAGGAGTGTCACTGCAGTGTCACGCAGGATGTCCCTTCCAAAAAACCCTCCCCAAACAGCACATGACGCAAAGAAAAAAAGAGGCGCAATGAGGCAGCTGTGTGAGTAAGATAAGCGACCCTAGTGGCCGACACAAACACCGGGCCCATCTAGGAGTGGCACTGCAGTGTCACGCAGGATGTCCCTTCCAAAAAACCCTCCCCAAACAGCACATGATGCAAAGAAAAAAAGAGGCGCAATGAGGTAGCTGTGTGAGTAAGATAAGCGACCCTAGTGGCCGACACAAACACCGGGCCCATCTAGGAGTGTCACTGCAGTGTCACGCAGGATGTCCCTTCCAAAAAACCCTCCCCAAACAGCACATGACGCAAAGAAAAAAAGAGGCGCAATGAGGTAGCTGTGTGAGTAAGATAAGCGACCCTAGTGGCCGACACAAACACCGGGCCCATCTAGGAGTGGCACTGCAGTGTCACGCAGGATGTCCCTTCCAAAAAACCCTCCCCAAACAGCACATGACGCAAAGAAAAAAAGAGGCGCAATGAGGTAGCTGTGTGAGTAAGATAAGCGCCCCTAGTGGCCGACACAAACACCGGGCCCATCTAGGAGTGGCACTGCAGTGTCACGCAGGATGTCCCTTCCAAAAAACCCTCCCCAAACAGCACATGATGCAAAGAAAAAAAGAGGCGCAATGAGGTAGCTGTGTGAGTAAGATAAGCGACCCTAGTGGCCGACACAAACACCGGGCCCATCTAGGAGTGTCACTGCAGTGTCACGCAGGATGTCCCTTCCAAAAAACCCTCCCCAAACAGCACATGACGCAAAGAAAAAAAGAGGCGCAATGAGGCAGCTGTGTGAGTAAGATAAGCGACCCTAGTGGCCGACACAAACACCGGGCCCATCTAGGAGTGGCACTGCAGTGTCACGCAGGATGTCCCTTCCAAAAAACCCTCCCCAAACAGCACATGATGCAAAGAAAAAAAGAGGCGCAATGAGGTAGCTGTGTGAGTAAGATAAGCGACCCTAGTGGCCGACACAAACACCGGGCCCATCTAGGAGTGTCACTGCAGTGTCACGCAGGATGTCCCTTCCAAAAAACCCTCCCCAAACAGCACATGACGCAAAGAAAAAAAGAGGCGCAATGAGGTAGCTGTGTGAGTAAGATAAGCGACCCTAGTGGCCGACACAAACACCGGGCCCATCTAGGAGTGGCACTGCAGTGTCACGCAGGATGTCCCTTCCAAAAAACCCTCCCCAAACAGCACATGACGCAAAGAAAAAAAGAGGCGCAATGAGGTAGCTGTGTGAGTAAGATAAGCGACCCTAGTGGCCGACACAAACACCGGGCCCATCTAGGAGTGGCACTGCAGTGTCACGCAGGATGTCCCTTCCAAAAAACCCTCCCCAAACAGAACATGACGCAAAGAAAAAAAGAGGCGCAATGAGGTAGCTGTGTGAGTAAGATAAGCGACCCTAGTGGCCGACACAAACACCGGGCCCATCTAGGAGTGTCACTGCAGTGTCACGCAGGATGTCCCTTCCAAAAAACCCTCCCCAAACAGCACATGACGCAAAGAAAAAAAGAGGCGCAATGAGGTAGCTGTGTGAGTAAGATAAGCGACCCTAGTGGCCGACACAAACACCGGGCCCATCTAGGAGTGGCACTGCAGTGTCACGCAGGATGTCCCTTCCAAAAAACCCTCCCCAAACAGCACATGACGCAAAGAAAAAAAGAGGCGCAATGAGGTAGCTGTGTGAGTAAGATAAGCGACCCTAGTGGCCGACACAAACACCGGGCCCATCTAGGAGTGTCACTGCAGTGTCACGCAGGATGTCCCTTCCAAAAAACCCTCCCCAAACAGCACATGACGCAAAGAAAAAAAGAGGCGCAATGAGGTAGCTGTGTGAGTAAGATAAGCGACCCTAGTGGCCGACACAAACACCGGGCCCATCTAGGAGTGTCACTGCAGTGTCACGCAGGATGTCCCTTCCAAAAAACCCTCCCCAAACAGCACATGACGCAAAGAAAAAAAGAGGCGCAATGAGGTAGCTGTGTGAGTAAGATAAGCGACCCTAGTGGCCGACACAAACACCGGGCCCATCTAGGAGTGGCACTGCAGTGTCACGCAGGATGTCCCTTCCAAAAAACCCTCCCCAAACAGCACATGACGCAAAGAAAAAAAGAGGCGCAATGAGGTAGCTGTGTGAGTAAGATAAGCGACCCTAGTGGCCGACACAAACACTGTTAGGCGCCGAGGGTCCGCCCATCAGAGCGGCCCGGCGCCTAGCAACTAGGGACGCCGCAGGCAGACAGCCGCCGGCTCCCTAGCAACGCTAGACGCCGGGCGCACGGAGCCGCTCTGACCATAGCAACGGGGACGCCACTGTCGGACCGCGTTCCCCGTTGCTAGGTCTAATGAATCAGGTCAAATTGCATCCTGGCCGTGCAGCATGCAGCTGCACGGCATAATTAAAATTACCCTGTCTGGATCCGGATTGGAGGGGTTCTAAATAAAAGCACTCTCAGGACTTCTCACAGACGCCGGTGTTAGCTTCCTGTTGCTGTGTCTGTTACAGAGAGTTTCCAGTCCTGCTCCATCCGGTTGTTCCTGTCCTCAGTGATCCAGTACTCGGAATTTGTCATCTTTCCTGGAGTCCTACCGAGCACCTTTAACATCCAGTGGTGTTCGTGAGTCGCGGCGTAGCCGTGTGTTGCGGCTTGACCGCTTACTATTTATTATTTAGTTTTATTGTGTTCCGGAGCTTTTGCGGAGGATTCCGCTCCCACTGGTCCACTCTGGTATCCAGCGGTGCTGGATAGGAGTAACGGATCAGTGGATCTTTGGTTGTCCTTTTCCCTGGCGGTTTGTCCGCACATACTTTTGGTTAAGTTAGATAGCTTGTAACCCCTGGTCTGGTTGCTTAGTCAGAGGGCCCCTTGTTATCACCCTGTCTCGGATTTCCCTTTGTCTCCCATTAAGACCTGAGGGGGCATCGGGGTTGGGCAGACATAATCCGCCCTTCGAACGCGGCTGCCATGGGCTCAAGCAACCATAGTCTCGCAGGGGATTTCTGATAACACGGGCGAGACAACGGAGTTAGGGCGCCAGGGGTTACTAGGCTTTCCAGCTCCCGTAACCAGCATAGCTTTCCAGTACTCAGACCTCTGCCATAAGATCTCATCTGGTCTGGAGTACGGGAATCATAACATTAACACCGGCCAGACTAAAATTTAAAATTAACAGGAGTTAATTTTTTCCCTTATTCAGTTGGGAGATTTTGTCAGCTTCATGAATCCCACCGGTGTTGGGCCAAATCCTGGCCAGCTTTTAGTTAGCCAGATCCAAGAGCTTACTCAGATGGTTCAGGATCTGTCCCTTCGGGTGAGGTCACAGGAAGATCTGTTACGGACTTCCCCGAGGGTCATTCCTGAACCAAAATTGCATCTGCCTGACCGTTTTTCTGGGGATAGAAAGCAGTTTTTTAATTTTAAAGAGTCTTGTAAACTGTATTTTCGTTTAAGACCAGTATCCTCAGGTACGGAATCTCAGCGGGTAGGAATTATTATTTCTCTGCTACAGGGGGATCCTCAGACCTGGGCTTTTGGTTTAAAGACAGACGATCCAGCTTTATTGTCTGTAGGCGCCTTTCTGGGGTCCTTAGGGCTTTTGTATGACGACCCTGATAGAGAGGCATCCGCCGAGAGTCAGTTGCGTGCTCTCAGACAGGGTAGGAATCCCGCAGAGATTTATTGTACAGAGTTTCGCCGTTGGTCGAACGACTGTGGATGGAATGACCCAGCCTTGCGCAGTCAGTTTCGCCTCGGCTTATCCGAGTCTATAAAAGACAGTCTCCTTCAGTATCCCGCTCCTGAGACTCTCGATAAACTCATGGAGCTCTCTATTAAGATTGATCGTCGTCTCAGAGAGCGGAGGGCTGAAAAAGGAGCATCTGTCGGGTCTACTCCTTGTGTTTTTTCCATTCCTGTGGACATAGAGGAGCCCATGCAGATAGGCCTCTCCAAACTGTCTCCAGAAGAAAGAACCAGAAGGCAAAATTCTGGTCTTTGTTTATACTGTGGGGGTAAGGGACATTTTGCCCGTAGTTGTCCGAACAAGTCGGGAAACGCCTCGACCAAGTGAGTTGTGAGGGGGTTCACTTTGGTCTACAGCTTATCTCCTCAAATAATTCACTGTTGGTTCCAGCTAAAGTTTCCTTTGGCAGCCTCTGTTCTTCGGTCTCGGCTTTTGTGGACAGTGGAGCTGCAGGGAACTTTATGGATTTAACATGGGCCAAGGCCTTAGGTATTCCTCAGTTAGCCTTGGGTAGGTGTATCACCATGCATGGTTTAGATGGGAGTCCCTTGTCCAATGGGGTTATTTCTCTCTGTACACCTTCTGTTCTACTTTCGGTAGGAGCTCTGCATTCTGAAAAGATTGAGTTTTTCCTTACCCATTGCCCAGCAGTTCCTGTGGTTCTGGGTCACCCTTGGCTGGCCTTTCATAATCCCATCATTGATTGGCAGTTGGGGGAGATCTTACAATGGGGTACCATCTGTAATAAGGAATGTATTACGCTTCCCATCAGAATTGCTGCTGTCATTCCCGCACCCATTCCTGTGGTATACCAGGATTTTGTTGATGTATTTTCCAAGGGCAATGCGGATATTCTGCCTCCCCATAGGCCTTATGATTGTTCTATTGAGTTAATTCCTGGTGCCACTTTGCCTAAGGGAAGGTTATATGCATTGTCCGGACCTGAAACTGTGGCCATGAATGAGTATGTTAAAGAAAGCCTAGGGAAAGGATTTATCAGGCCATCTAAATCCCCTTTAAGTGCAGGCTTCTTCTTCGTGGAGAAGAAGGATGGATCACTCAGACCTTGCATCGACTTTAGAGCCTTGAATAAAATCTCTGTAAAGAATACTTACCCTTTGCCGCTGATTTCTGTCCTCTTTGATCAGCTACGTTCGGCGGTGATTTTTTCTAAGATTGACCTGAGAGGAGCATATAACCTCATCAGAATCAAGTCAGGGGATGAGTGGAAAACGGCATTCAGTAATCAGTCAGGCCACTATGAGTATCTGGTTATGCCTTTCGGCCTGTCCAACGCTCCGGCAGTTTTCCAGGATCTCATTAACGATGTGCTCCGTGAATTTCTTGGAAAATTCGTTGTAGTCTACTTAGACGATATTTTGATATATTCTGACTCTATAGAACAACATGTTACCCAGGTGCGTCAGGTTCTAAAAAAATTACGTGAAAATCACCTATATGCCAAGCTGGAGAAGTGTGAATTTCATGTCACGGAGGTATCCTTTTTAGGGTACATTATTTCCCCTCGGGGATTCTGTATGGAACCAAAGAAGCTCCAAGCCATCCTTAGTTGGGCGCAACCCACCAATTTAAAAGCAATTCAGCGCTTTTTAGGGTTTGCAAATTACTATAGAAGATTTATTCACTCTTTCTCTGACCTAGTTGCTCCCATTGTGGCACTGACTAAGAAGGGAGCAGATCCTACCAACTGGTCACGTGATGCGGAGTTATCTTTTCAGGCCTTGAAACAAGCCTTTGTCTCAGCCCCTGTCCTCAGACATCCCAACCCAGAATTGCCTTTCATTGTTGAGGTCGATGCCTCGGAGGTTGGAGTAGGGGCTATCCTGTCTCAGAAGGATCCGGATTCCCTAGAATTACATCCTTGTGCCTTCATGTCCAGGAAATTCTCATCTGCTGAATCCAACTACGATGTTGGTAACCGGGAATTACTGGCTATTAAATGGGCTTTTGAGGAGTGGAGGCATTGGCTTGAAGGAGCCACTCATACCATTTCAGTTTTGACTGATCACAAAAATCTTCAATACATTGAATCAGCCAAACGGCTTAATGCCCGGCAAGCTCGTTGGGCTTTATTTTTTACTCGTTTCAAGTTCATTATCACCTTCAGGCCAGGTTCCAAGAATACCAAGGCAGATGCCCTATCACGCAGTTTTCTTCCAGTTCAAGACAACAGTCCTGTTACTTCCATACTTCTGTCTTCAGTCATTCGGGCAGGCCTCACACAAGATTTATTTACCCAGTTGAAGCAGCTTCAACATCAAGCTCCTGGTAATACTCCTGCTGGTCGTCTTTATGTCCCCGAGTTTTTGAGAGCAACGGTTTTGACAGAGTTTCACGATAGCAAAGTTGCCGGGCATCCGGGGATCGCTAAGACTTTTGAATTAGTTTCCCGCTCGGTATGGTGGCCTGGTCTTTCCAAAGACATTAAGGAGTTTGTTTTTTCTTGTCAGGTCTGTGCACAGCATAAGGTTCCCCGTTCCTTGCCTATCGGTCAACTTATGCCCTTGAATGTTCCTCTTAGGCCATGGTCTCATATTTCCATGGATTTTGTGGTGGACCTCCCTCTGTCAGCCGGATGCCGAGTCATATGGGTGGTAGTGGACCGTTTTAGCAAAATGGCCCATTTTATTGCTCTTCCCGGATTGCCATCTGCCCAGGGATTGGCAGTCTTGTTCCTCCGCCATGTTTTCAGACTCCATGGGTTACCCACTGATATTGTTTCTGATCGGGGTCCACAATTCATTGCACAATTTTGGAAGTCTTTTTGTGCCTCATTGAAGATGAAATTATCTTTAACGTCTGGCTACCATCCCCAATCCAACGGGCAGACTGAGCGAGTCAATCAATCTTTAAAACAATATTTGCGTTTGTACTCGGCCAAACTCCAAAATGACTGGTCTGAGTTTCTTCCGTTAGCAGAGTTTGCTTACAACAATGCCTGTCATTCCTCCACCAATGTATCTCCATTTTTTACAGTTTTTGGTTTTCACCCTAGAGCTAATTCCTTTTTTCAACATTCCTCTGTCTCCTCACTGACCTTGACCTCTCATCTCAAACTCATTTGGAGAAAAGTGCACCTGGCTCTCAGAAAAGCGGCATTTCGGGAGAAAAAATTTTCTGACAGGCTCCGGCGGCCGTGCACTTTCAAAGTTGGAGATAGGGTATGGTTGTCGACTCGCAACATTAAACTTCGACAAACCTCAGCCAGATTGGGTCCTAAATTTATTGGACCATTTCAAATTATCAAAAAAGTCAATCCAGTGGCTTTCCGGTTACGGTTACCAAAAACTTTACGGATCGGAAATACCTTCCATTGCTCCTTGTTAAAACCTTATGTTTCGTCCAGTAAATTTCCTCGCAAGATCTCTCAGGGGAAATCACCAATAGACGTACAGGGTCAGCAGGAGTTCTTAGTGGAGAAGGTTCTCGATTCCAAGTTGTCCCGGGGTCGGCTTTATTTTTTGGTGCATTGGAGAGGTTATGGTCCAGAGGAAAGGTCTTGGGTCCTGGATGAGGATCTCCATGCCCCGAGGCTCAAAAGGGCGTTTTTTCGAGAATTTCCTCAGAAGCCTGGCCTTAGGGGTTCCTTGACCCCTCCTCAAGGGGGGGGTACTGTTAGGCGCCGAGGGTCCACCCGTCAGTGCGGCCCGGCGCCTAGCAACTAGGGACGCCGCAGGCAGACAGCCGCCGGCTCCCTAGCAACGCTAGACGCCGGGCGCACGGAGCCGCTCTGACCATAGCAACGGGGACGCCACTGTCGGACCGCGTTCCCCGTTGCTAGGTCTAATGAATCAGGTCAAATTGCATCCTGGCCGTGCAGCATGCAGCTGCACGGCATAATTAACATTACCCTGTCTGGATCCGGATTGGAGGGGTTCTAAATAAAAGCACTCTCAGGACTTCTCACAGACGCCGGTGTTAGCTTCCTGTTGCTGTGTCTGTTACAGAGAGTTTCCAGTCCTGCTCCATCCGGTTGTTCCTGTCCTCAGTGATCTAGTACTCGGAATTTGTCATCTTTCCTGGAGTCCTACCGAGCACCTTTAACATCCAGTGGTGTTCGTGAGTCGCGGCGTAGCCGTGTGTTGCGGCTTGACCGCTTACTATTTATTATTTCGTTTTATTGTGTTCCGGAGCTTTTGCGGAGGATTCCGCTCCCACTGGTCCACTCTGGTATCCAGCGGTGCTGGATAGGAGTAACGGATCAGTGGATCTTTGGTTGTCCTTTTCCCTGGCGGTTTGTCCGCACATACTTTTGGTTAAGTTAGATAGCTTGTAACCCCTGGTCTGGTTGCTTAGTCAGAGGGCCCCTTGTTATCACCCTGTCTCGGATTTCCCTTTGTCTCCCATTAAGACCTGAGGGGGCATCGGGGTTGGGCAGACATAATCCGCCCTTCGAACGCGGCTGCCATGGGCTCAAGCAACCATAGTCTCGCAGGGGATTTCTGATAACACGGGCGAGACAACGGAGTTAGGGCGCCAGGGGTTACTAGGCTTTCCAGCTCCCGTAACCAGCATAGCTTTCCAGTACTCAGACCTCTGCCATAAGATCTCATCTGGTCTGGAGTACGGGAATCATAACAAACACCGGGCCCATCTAGGAGTGTCACTGCAGTGTCACGCAGGATGTCCCTTCCAAAAAACCCTCCCCAAACAGCACATGACGCAAAGAAAAAAAGAGGCGCAATGAGGTAGCTGTGTGAGTAAGATAAGCGACCCTAGTGGCCGACACAAACACCGGGCCCATCTAGGAGTGGCACTGCAGTGTCACGCAGGATGTCCCTTCCAAAAAACCCTCCCCAAACAGCACATGACGCAAAGAAAAAAAGAGGCGCAATGAGGTAGCTGTGTGAGTAAGATAAGCGACCCTAGTGGCCGACACAAACACCGGGCCCATCTAGGAGTGTCACTGCAGTGTCACGCAGGATGTCCCTTCCAAAAAACCCTCCCCAAACAGCACATGACGCAAAGAAAAAAAGAGGCGCAATGAGGTAGCTGTGTGAGTAAGATAAGCGACCCTAGTGGCCGACACAAACACCGGGCCCATCTAGGAGTGTCACTGCAGTGTCACGCAGGATGTCCCTTCCAAAAAACCCTCCCCAAACAGCACATGACGCAAAGAAAAATTAAAGAAAAAAGAGGTGCAAGATGGAATTGTCCTTGGGCCCTCCCACCCACCCTTATGTTGTATAAACAGGACATGCACACTTTAACCAACCCATCATTTCAGTGACAGGGTCTGCCACACGACTGTGACTGATATGACGGGTTGGTTTGGACCCCCACCAAAAAAGAAGCAATTAATCTCTCCTTGCACAAACTGGCTCTACAGAGGCAAGATGTCCACCTCATCATCATCCTCCGATATATCACCGTGTACATCCCCCTCCTCACAGATTATCAATTCGTCCCCACTGGAATCCACCATCTCAGCTCCCTGTGTACTTTGTGGAGGCAATTGCTGCTGGTCAATGTCTCCGCGGAGGAATTGATTATAATTCATTTTAATGAACATCATCTTCTCCACATTTTCTGGATGTAACCTCGTACGCCGATTGCTGACAAGGTGAGCGGCGGCACTAAACACTCTTTCGGAGTACACACTTGTGGGAGGGCAATTTAGGTAGAATAAAGCCAGTTTGTGCAAGGGCCTCCAAATTGCCTCTTTTTCCTGCCAGTATAAGTACGGACTGTGTGACGTGCCTACTTGGATGCGGTCACTCATATAATCCTCCACCATTCTTTCAATGTTGAGAGAATCATATGCAGTGACAGTAGACGACATGTCCGTAATCGTTGTCAGGTCCTTCAGTCCGGACCAGATGTCAGCATCAGCAGTCGCTCCAGACTGCCCTGCATCACCGCCAGCGGGTGGGCTCGGAATTCTGAGCCTTTTCCTCGCACCCCCAGTTGCGGGAGAATGTGAAGGAGGAGATGTTGACAGGTCGCGTTCCGCTTGACTTGACAATTTTCTCACCAGCAGGTCTTTCAACCCCAGCAGACTTGTGTCTGCCGGAAAGAGAGATCCAAGGTAGGCTTTAAATCTAGGATCGAGCACGGTGGCC